>NW_026585690.1:388844-394957 GCF_907164565.1 Psammomys obesus
TGTGTGTGTGTGTGTGTGTGTGTGTGTGTGTGTGTGTGTGTGTGTGTAAGCGGAGACAGACAGTTCCTCCTCTACCAGTGTTCATTTGCACGAAGCACGGAGGGTGACACAAAAGCCACCTATTATTACTGGTGTAACTCTCTTCCTGAGATACCTGAACCTCAAAAATACCACCTTAAGGAGAAAGGTAGCCAAATGTCTGTTATGAACCTCATCAATTACGAGAAAGGGCGGATTTGTCTCCAGCCCTGACACCTCCGCACACTCTGCAAGCTATTTGATCTCATCTGTGTCTTGGCTTTCCTCACTTTAAATGGAAAATCACAGTGCCCACCTTACAGGAGCGTGAGGAAGATGAAATCCACAGAGGGACCCTGCAGTTTCGAACAGGGCTTGAGCCTCAGTGAGTGTGCATTAGCAGGTAAATAGATGCTGGCAACTAATGCCTGCTGGGCACCGGCTGGTGATTGGACAGGCATGCTGCCATTTAACCCTCGTAACAGCTTCTCCCTGGGCATTAGTATGCCTGCTTCACACATGCAGAAATGGGGCTGGAAGGAGTCCCCAAGTCATCAGGGGGCATCGCTGCTCACATTCTGTTTTCACAGTCTGTGACCTTTCCACTACCCAGCTGCCTTTATGGAAGACTGCTTTGTTGCTATTTTTAGTAAGGAATAATAAAAGAAAACCAGAGTAAGAGCCAGTGTTTGAAGAAACAACACCAATGAAAGACAACCAGGATCTGAAATCTTCACTGGAGGCTGGAGGCTTTGGAAACAAAACACGATACATGAAAAACTAGACTGTCCTGGGACAATGCTTGCGATTCTGAGGAATGGCCCTACAAACCCACGCTCCTGATCACACCCGGGTTGGGATCTCTACAGGCCGTGGAGCACAATGCCCACACGTTCAGCCCTGCGTTCCTGGAGGCTGCTGAGTTCTCAGGCCATGTCAAAGAAATGTTTCCTAAATGAATTAGCCCAACAACAAAATGCCTCTTTGGAGTTGACAAAGCATGTCACATCTTTCTAGAACACCTGAATCTAAAGAAATAATGGAAGCTTACTAGGTTAACTATTTTCCTTCAAATTTTTTTTTCCACTGAAAATTCAAGCTAAATAAGCCACATACCCCCCCTTTTTTTTCTCTGCCTAACTCTGGCTGTCCTCAAACCTGCTGTGTAGACCAGGCTGGCCTCAAACACAGAGATCCACATGCCCCTGCCTCCCGAGTGCTGTGATTAAAGGTGTGTGCCACCACCGTCAGGCTCGTCACCCCTTTTTAAAAAACAAAACAAAATGATCAATTTGGTACAGAGACCTAGAAACTTCCTTTTTCCACCTGCATCTCTAGAAAGATCATGGAAGATGTCTACATTTAATCAAGCTCCCCACAAGATGCTTTTGAGCCTCAGGCCAGAAGGAAAAGCAGTCTTCAAAAGCAGGGTTTACTTCCTGTCTTTGATGTAACTTTAAAGATAAGTCCCTGTGATTTTTTTTTATTATTATTATTAAAAAAAATTTTTTTAGGCTGGGTGGTGGTGGTGCACGCCTTTAATCCCAGCACTCATTCGGATGAGGCAGGTAGATCTTTGACCAGGCCAGCCTGGTCTACAGAGTGAGTTCTAGGATAACCAGGGCTACACTCAGAAATCCTGTCTCAGAAGAAAAAAAAAACAGAAAACAAAACATAATACAATGTGCTTTATCAACTCCCTCTACTTCCCACTGTCCAACTGCATGTTATTTTTTTGCTCTCTCAAAACAAAAACAAAAACAGAAAGACAAAAGCTGTCCAAATAAGACAAAACAAAACAAAAAAGGCATGGAGTTTGTTTTGGTTTGGCCAACTCCTGAGCATGGCGAATGCCTTGTCTGTGGTTGATATACCCAGTGACACTTCAAAACTAATTTTCTCTTTGCCAACAGGTATTAATTCCAAATAACATCTTGGTTAGTGGTGGGCCCCTGTGATCTTTGGATCACACAGGCAAAAAACTTTACAGTGAAATTCCTAAAAGACACAAGAAGAGATAGCCACTAAAATGAAGAGACATGTAATGAGGGGCTGGGGGTCGGAGGTGGCAGTTAATGGTGCCACAAAACCTTCCTTAAGAAAGTGAAGTGGCTTTAACAGGAAGTGCAAGTCACTCACATGGTAAACCATATGTTCACCACAGTGCACAGAAACACCGACAAGGTACTGAGCTAGCACCAAGCTAAACACGCTGAATCGGTGTCCAGCTTGGTCTTCCCACAGCCTAAGAAGATATGCAGGAACTGTCCAATGACCCCAAACATCTCAAAACTTGCCAAGGTAAAGTCATACACACCTAAAGGCAGAAGTGGAGGGAGGGACTGCCTCTGGGTCACCCCAGAACCGAACCTCCGAATTTAGCTGACGCTGTGTCCAGTTCAACAGGGTTCGGTAACTGCAAACACCTTTGTGACTCTGAGAACAGAACACTAAACCCTTCCATCACCACAGAAATGACTTTTTTCTTTCCAGTCCCTTTCCTCAGCACCCACAAACTTTTACTGTCATTGATTAGCCTGCAGACTGAATGGTTAGGGCTAGTGCCATAGCTCAAAGGTCGAGTACCTGTCTGGTATGTGAAAGCCCAGGTTTCAATCCACAGTACAACAGTACAGAGAGTAAATGAATAGTTGTGGTTTTTTCTGTTTCTTTTTTTCTTTTCCAGAGCTGAGGGCCTTACCACTGAACTAAATCCCCAACCCGCCCTACGTATTCTTTTTTATCTGACTTTGTTTAGTTAAGCCAAAGCTTCTGAGATTCATCAAGGTTTGAGGAGCGCAAGCTCATTCTTGTTGACTGCTGAACAGTATTCCACTGTATGGGTGTGCCATGGTCCGTTCATCCACTTTCTTGTTTGTGGATGAATGACTATTTCCAGTTTATGTCTATTTGGTCTGTTGTGATAATCATGAATAAGGTTACTATGGTCTACGTCTTTTTTTTTTTTTTTTTTAAAGAGACATTAGTTTCCCTCTGCCTTGGGTACCTGGGCATGGATATGTTGGGTCACAGGTTGGTATATATTTAACTTTACAACTTATGTTCTTAACTCCTGAACTCTACTCCCATAGAACAACAGTAACTTATTAACATGTTTTATTTTTTTATATAAGATGAGTTCCCCGAAGGCAGGGAACCTACCCCCAGGTTCTGGGATGTCTCCCACACGGTAAATGTTTGCTAAATAAATAAATGACCGCTGCTCTTTTTCTTGTTTGGTGTGCTGATAGCATAAGAAAACAAGTTTGGGGCATGCAAGGAAAAAAACAACAAACCGAAGGCTGTGGAGTTGGGGTGCTGCTTATTCAAGACAGGGGAGACACTGTCTGTCCGGAGACTTAGCTCTGTGCTTCTTCTTGCTGTGACCTCTCCTAGAATGTGATCCCCTCCATGACCCTCCAGGAAGAGAAGCGGCAGCTCCCTGGTCAGGCGATACTCAGGAAAGGGAGGAAGGTGTCACTAACACTGAGGTCGCACAGTGGTTAGAATTACACACTTCTGTCAAACAGGCAGGCAGAGGGAAGACAAGCCATGAAACTCTACCTTCTGGAAGGAACCAACAAAGCCAAAACACCGCTGGGGTCCTAAGGCCACACTCATGACAGGCACACTTGGTTTCGGTTAATGTACCGTGAGTTTCACGTGAACATGCAAAGCAGAAAGAAATTTCGAGAAGGAAATAGTGGTGTTTTAAAACCGTAACTACAAAGAAATTACAGACTTGAACATTATATAGTATATATGGGTATCAAAACAGCTTCTGCATCCCAGAAGCATGTACCATTTTTTTTACACATCAGTTAAAAACTAGGCAGTTAAAAACTGTAACCAGATGTCACTCATATCAAGAATAACTGAGTTGAAAATGAAGAATGCAAGGCCAGCATAGTACATAGTAAATAGGACATACTATTCTTCTGTACCCCCTCCCAGCTCCTGGGGAAGCCAAGGAAGGTGTATGGCTTGAGTCCAGGATCTGAGGCCAACAGAGATAAAGTGATGGGGGCAGGGGAAGGGCAGTGAGGGAGAAAGACTAGGGGAAGAAGAACATTTTCAGGCTAGTCATCCTTAGAGGTTTACTAAACAAGATGACACCCACCCTTCCTGCATTCAAGGGAAAACTTTTCTTTCCCATAACTCAATCCCCACACTTGAAATCACAGACCTGTCTGCAACCTCCTAGAATAGAATCAAATCACGGGCGGATTTTCTATACACCACAGTCGTAGTGTAGTCGTTCTCAGAAAAATGTCTTGGTTTCACCTCAGGGCTTCACCTCCACCAGGCTCAGGTTTTTTTTTGGTAATCTCAAGGTCCTTTGTTCCCAGGTCACTGCAAATGGGAATTTGCTTAGAATCCCTCCACCCTGAGCTTGGGAGAGGTGGCCCATCTTATTCAGGCAGTACTATACTGAAACCATCCTAGGCAGATGGCTGTTTATCCTATTTTCAAAGTCTCCAGGGAAGTGAATTCTCTGCAGCATCCCTTGGTAACCTTCTCCAGGGTTTTATCAAGGGTTTGGTAAGGAAGTTCTGATGTGGAGAGCAATAAAAATATTAACTTTATGAGCCTAGCTACAAGCGCTGGAAAGGGATATTTGTTTGGCATTTTGCCTTAATGGTGAAGGGATGTATTTACAAAACAGGCTGTACAAACAGAAGCCATTTGCCAGGGGCAGATGTGGAAAGTTGATTCAAGAGAAATTGCCACAATAAACTCCATTTCAATCTGGGAACCATGTGAATGAGTTATTGTTGGTTATAGCATTTCAAGTAAATTTATTTCCTTGTCAATTTCTACCTTTTTGTTTCTAAAACAGATTAGGAAAGGGGGAAATATCTACAGCTCTTAAAGCCTCAACTGATCAGGAGGCTACGAAAAACGTCTTAGGAAACAAACACATTACCATGTTTGCTTGTCTCCTCTCTTCTATATATCCTTTCCCATAACAATCACACATCGCTTTTAAAATAAGAAGAAATTTCCAGAGGTTGAAAGGTTTACATGACCTCGAGAGAAACCAAAGCATAGGGGGGAAAAGTATTTTTTAAAAAAGAATCACTGAAATTAATTGAAATCTAGGTCAGCTTCTGGTGAAATCACTTGGAGAAAAGGTTAGCCACACACTAAAGATGTTTTCTATTGAGAACGTAATTCCACCAGCCCTTAAAAACCAATAAATGAAAAAAGCAAGGGTCTTTTTGAAGCCCACGCACCACGCTAGCTCACAGGAGTTTCCGCACAGGAATTACATGTATGTGGCGCCCAGAAGAAAGCAAAGACTCATGCATCTATGCACACAACTCCACGGCAACACCAGGACTGGGTGGGTGGGTGGGTGGGGGCTGGGGGCTGATGCCAAAGGCTTAGAGAAAGAGAGTAGTACACCCCACCCCCACGGCGAGGACGGCGAGGAAGTTTTGGGTCTCTCTGGCAACACAGAGCAAAGCAAATGTCAGCTGCAATTTCAATTCCGTGCTACCTGACAGCGGAACACACTCCTGGAAATCATTGCCCGGGAGCTGCAGCCGGTGGGGGAGGGGCACACGCGCGCCCCTCAAAGTACTTTGGGGCCTGTCCTCGAGGGACGAATCCAGTAACATTAAGAAAGGCGAGGCGGTCTACACTCGGCAGGGACCCCGGTGGGAAGCAATTCATCAAAATTAAAATATTTCACAGATCATTTCTTCTGAAGCGGTTTCACGCTGTCAGTCAACCAGCAATCCCGTTGGAGTGGCAGCCCGGCGACAATCCACCGCCACCCCCCACCCCGGCCCCCAACCCCGCAGCCCTGCCCCGGGTGAGAAAGGGCGGGCAGGCCTGGAGTGTCGGGAGCCCCTCGGAGCGCGCCACCTGCCCCCCGGCAGGCTGGCCGGGCTCCCCGGGACACCTTCTCCACGCTGAGCTTCTCGGATGTCTCCCGCCCGGCCCGGCCCGGCCCGAGCCCCCCGCGCCCCGCACTCACCATCGCCTCCCGGCCCAGTGGGACCCCGGGCCGCCGCCAAGTTCAAACCTCGCGGCCCGGCGCGCGGAGCATCGCCGGCGGCCGCGCGCGCTCAGCAACCGGCGGCGGC
>NW_026585690.1:395357-402022 GCF_907164565.1 Psammomys obesus
CTGCGGCTGCGACTGCGGCCGCGGCGGATCCCCCGGCGCGCGGCTCCGTCCGTGCGGGCGCAGCTCCGCCACGCCTCCCGGCCGGGGCCGCGCACAGGAGCGCGCTCGCCGCGCGCCGCCGCCGCCACCAGGTAATCCCCCCAGGAAGCGTCGGCCATTGGCCGGCGCTCAGCGCCCGATTTGCATGCCAACGGCACCGAGGGCGCCCGGGGGCTGCAGGACCCGGAGCTCACGGCCGCGCACCCCGCCGTCCTCGCGCTGGGAAAGGGAGGACCCCGCGCGCAACGCCCTCTCCCCTTGTCGCTCTGCACCCCCGCGGCGTCTTCGTTGCACACGCCGCAAACAAGCGGCAAACGACGGGACCCCGCGCCCGCTGTCTAGGGTCCATCCAGTTAGCAACTGACCAAAGGAAGCGTGATGAAGCAAGGTAAAAAGTTCACAGCTTTTGAAAAAGGTCGCGTTACAAGGAAAATAACCATCCTTTTTTTTCCCTCTCTCTCTCTCAGTGGCCCCATCTCTTTAGCGGGTCAACCGCCCAGATTTCAGGTTGTGGTGATGGGGCCCAGCTGCTGCCCTACCCTCGAGCATCACCTTAGACCGAGGGAGGCGTAGTTCAGCCGTATGTTCAGGAGAGGTTTGCTTCCGCTTTCCACCTTTTGGACTTTTGAACAGTATATACGTTTCCGTTGGTTCTGTACCTAGAGCGTGCTCAGTTAAGCTTAAGGAAGGCCTTGAGGCTCTCCCAGCCTCTCTCAATGGAAGCTAAGATTTCTCCCCCTCAGAGAGTACTTTTAATTGCTTTCACTTGTCTCCTCCAGAGACTATCATAACAGTACAGTCTGAAAGGCTTTAGTCCCGCTCAAGCAGTCTCTACTGTTCAATTTCCAGGTTCCGTATCTAAAGCAATACAGGTACAGACACCTAACTAGGTACGAGGCAGCTGGGTTATGTCTAGCTGGTACCATCTGCCTGTATTTTGGCTGACCTTAGGGGCTGCCAGAGCATTAGCAGCCACAGACCTCTGAGACCCCCGACAGCCTGCCGCACCTCCAAAGGAATTATCTGTTAAAATAGTATTTTCTTTTACATGTGGCATCATGTAAAAGATACCCGTAGTCACAGGGTAATCACTGCTGCTAGGCATGGGAGGCAGGCGGCTGATGCTCCTGACCTATAAGGGAATCAATCTATTGCTAGAGGCCTCTAGGAATTGGAGCCTGAAGAAGAGGCCTTTCTTCCAGTTTACAGAGCCTGTTGCTTAGGAGCTGCCATGTTGGGGAAATGGTTAGGCTAAGTTCTCATGGTCAGGGAACTCTCTTTTTTGTTTGTTTGTTTGTTTGTTTGTTTTTCATGACAGGCTTTCTCCTTATAGCCCTGGCTGGCCTGGAACTCTCTCTGTAGACCAGGCTGGCCTCAAACTCAAATCCACCTGCCCCTGCGTGCCCAGATTAAAGGCTCGACTCACCACACCCAGTGAAAGTTCAGGGAAACTTTCCTAACGTTGGAACAGAACCCTCTGTGCCTCTGTGAAACATCACTTTAAGTCCACAATTCAAACACACTTTGGGTGCAGATCTTACCACCCGTACCACATGTAATTCATCTGGATGACCAGAGAGGTCTTTGAGCTCCCATTATACCACAGGTCCTAGAACAATGCTTTCTCTTATGTCTGCAATTTAGAGACATCGAGTGTTTTTAGAGATGGAAGGAAAGCAGCCTGTCTCATGAGACATGAAATGATATGAAATCCCAGTCGCGATTCAGGATCACACCAGTGTCTCGGCTCTCTGACTAGTGTCTTCTGCGGTGGCCTCTCTGCCCCTGGCCTCAGAGCAAAGTGAGCAAGGGAGCAGAAATCAGCATGTGTCCAGCGTATGCGTGTGTGAGTTCCAAGTCACTTAACTAAAGATGTTCTCTGTGAAGTTGCACTGGCTTTAAGCGCCTGTATTAAAACTGCCTTTAGAAAGTATGTTTTAAATTAGAGTTCAGTCTTTTATTGAAAAAAAAAATATTATTGAAGAAATATAGCTTTAGAAAGTTACAATATTTTAGGAGGAAATAATTGGAAAAAAAACAACCCTGCTCTAAGAAAAGCTAGTGTGAAAACTGTTACACAGTTTTTCTTTAAAGCAATGATTTCTATAATGTATTTTTTGACATTTTTTTAGTTACATTTTATTAACTTGTATCCCAGCTGTATCCTGCTCCCTCATTCCCTCCCAATCCCACTCCTTTAATGCATTAATAGATAAAATTCATGTGTACTGAAATGTTAAAGTAAAAAACCAAAAACATGCTTTTTGTGCTCTCCCCTCCTCAAAGCCTCTGGTACTGAAGTAGATCAAAAAGACCAGAGAATCTGGGTTAACTCCCCATCCGGGTGGGGCGCTCAGGGTCCCTAGAAGCATGAGGGGACAGGAGCTGTGAGTTAAGTAGGCTCATGGCTGCCAGGCTAGCCACTCTGTGCACTGACGAAGTCGAGTCATCTTCTTTCACCTCAAATATTTCTACCTACAAAGCCCAACTTTCCGTGTGAGGGCACTGAGCCAGCCTTAGCCAAATACAAAAGATCATATCAAGTCACAGTAGCCTATCTGAGGGGCGAATATGGCAGGTCCAGTAAGATGGCTTCATGGGTAAATTCTCTCTGTGCAGGTCCGGCAACCTGAGTTCAATCCCCAAAGGCGGAAGTGGAGAACCAACTCTGCCCTCTGCCCTCTGCCCTCTGCCCTCCACATGTTGGCAGTGGTGCACACCTCAACCCAAATAATAAAATTAAATTAAATTAAAAAAAAAAAAACTCTAGTTCCTAGTGTGAGTGAAGTTTATTTCCCCATTACAATTGTTAGGTTCTTATCAGAAAGGACAAACTTTTGAAAATAAGTATCTTCATCAAACAAAAAAGATTACCGGTATTTATCCCTAAATTCTAGATTCAGCACTGCTCTAGGAATTATTTCATGTTAATCTAACACATTTAATTAATTATATGTTTAAAGACTAGATACAGAAACCATACACAAGATTTATTTACTTATTTAGTGTAATTAGAAAAGTATGCTTTCTTTTAAATGTATATGGGTGTTTTGCCTGCATTTCTGCCTGTGCCCTACTTGGCATGTCTGGTGCCCAAAGAACCCAGAAGAGGGCATTGGAACTGGTGTTACAAACAGTTGTTAGCTGTCATGTGTATGCTTGCAATTAAACCCTGGTCTGTTGGAAAATCAGCCAGTGCTCTTAACTACTGAGCTAATTCCCCAACCCCAAATACTTTTATAATATGTGTTGTGACTTTAAAATATTAAGCCATGTTTTACTTATAAATAGGCTGTCAGTAGTTCTTAGAAACTCAATGTGGCTGTTTTTTTTTTTTTTTTTTTTTTGCCCTAATTTTTCCAAATAAAAGTTATATGAGAAACATATTTATGTGTGCTTTTTACACACACAATAGAACCGTTCTCTTGCCACAGCTGTACAATAAATTCCTTGCTTTGTCTGCATGCGGATTTGACTATTCCCACTTTAGAAAAACAATATCCCTATCTGTTGAACATCTGGGGACTAAGAGTTAATATCAACAGCGTAAACCCAAGAAAGGAGATTCAAAATATAAATGTACTGCTTCATAGAGAAAATTTGAGGAAGAAGAAAAATATGCTGCTTTCTGAAATGTGTAGGTTTCATGGGAGCATTATACAACTTTTGGTATACTAGTCACTTGAATAAGTATTTTTAATATTTTTTTTTGATATATCAAAATGTGAAAACCAAACATCTTAACCCAGTGAATAAAATGCTGAATTAGAAAGCCAGGAAGCTCATCTACTGCTACTCCAAATCTAAGAAATGGCTAATTTTATAGGTAGTGAATGTAAACGGGGAAACAATCGTATTTTACAACTTCCAAGGGGCGCTCTGTCCTTTCCCCCTCCTCTTAGCCCCACTAGCACTGCCCCTTCCCCCAAATAATGCTCAAACTGAGAGCCTCTGTGCCCACTCCTTCCTTAATTCTCTCTCCTTATTTCAGGCATCTTCAACCCTAGCCAGCTAAATCCTGTTACAAAGGGCCCTCCAGGTGTTCAGTTCTCTGGAGCAGGGGAAAACAAGGGCCCACATAAAAGCCTTTATGCAAGCCTGGCTGTTAACCAGAAAGCTGTGCAGGCTCCTGTGGAGGTCAGAACCCTAAGATGGGGAGAGGACTAGAGAGGCAGGGCTCCTTCGTTACTTGTGCGGCAACACACGTTACTGCCATGGGCCCCTGCAAGCATAGTTAGCCGAGCAGGATGGGGACCCTGTGTATGACCCACAGCGCTTTAAACAGACACATAGGCATAGGAAAGAACGAAACAGTGACCCTGGAGGAAAGGATAAACCGGAAGGGACAGTTCCAGGGAAGGATGGTCCCTGTCCTCATAGAAATGACAGGTCACTGTCAACATTAGGCAGGCTGTTAATAAGTGACACTTGCCCAGGTCAGCGTCCCAAGTTACTAAGGAGACAGGAATTGACAGCGTTCTTTCTGGGACGCCTTAGTTCCAAGTTTTGAAGATTAGCTTAGAGACTGAAAGCAACCTGAACAGTCATGTGAAAATATAAATTAACAAGTAAATATGAATGTAACATGGAAAAAGAAAGAGGTTGAGGGCTGGGGATACAGTTTGGTTGGTAGAGTGCTTGTCTGGCCCGTATGAAGTTGGGGGATTTGATCCCCAGCATCCAGTGTGATAACATGTTTATAATCTCAGCCCTCAGGAGGAGGAGGAGGAGGCAGGATCAGAAATTCAAGGTCATCTTCAGCTATGTTACTAGTTCAAGGGCAGCCTAGGATACAGGATATCCTATCTCAAAAATTTAAAGTAGTATAGGAACAGAGAGAGAGAGAGAGAGAGAGAGATGGACAGACAGACATATCACAGCCTAAGTCCTCCAAACTTCACTTAATGCATAGCCTAAATATATATATTTGTTATCTGGGTGTTTATGCAGGATTCTGAAAGTTTTGGGGTTTATATTTGTTCTGCTGGCATTCTGGATGACAATGTCTGGAAAGCAAATAAAATTCCAGCAGAACAACAGTGGCTGATAACAGCTGTCAGCAATCTGGTCACTGCTCATACGTCCTTACCATTTCTGTGTCACCAACCACATCACACACCACTAGACACAGGAGATTGACTCCAGTGCCTAAAATTATCTGACAGTCTAAGGACAACTGAGTTTTAGACGTGAGTTAAATGCTCAAGGTTCATGTCTACTTATGTTTTAGTTGACAGAATATAATTTAGGAAATTTCACAATAGCTTAGGATGAGGACTCGCCACATTCACCCTCATTCTTTCTTCTTGGCTACTTCAGTTCTGTATCCACCACAAAGTACCTGCTGTGTGGCCAGTCTTGGGGTATTAGATGGCTCCCTGCTTAGTGGCAAGCTCTGGTCTCTAAAATCTTTCCAAGCTGTAGGTGGTGGCACAGGTCCATAATCCCAACCCCCAGGAGGTGGAAGTCAAAATGAGGCCAAGCTGGCCTCACAGCTAACACCATGTGGAAGGAAGGGAAGGAAGATGGATCTCAACCCCCCAGGATAAGTAAGTGGGCGGTTAAGAACATGGAGTACATTCAACAGCTCCACTAGCTTGCCAGCTGAGGGCAAGTAAATGGATCTCACCAAAGCTCAGCCTTTCCTCTGTAAAATAAGAATAATCACACCTCCCATAGAAGGTTACATCGAAGACTATATTGGATAGCTGGGTGCGGTGGCACAGGCCTGTAATCCCAGCACTCGGAGGCAGAGGCAGGTGGAGCTCTGTGAGTTTGACTCCAGGCTGATATACAAAGCGAGTCCAGGACAGCCAAAGCTACACAGAGAAACCCTGTCTTAGGGAAAAAAAATTATATTGGATAATCATTGACTTCCCTCTATTGAATTCCTGATAACCCCACCTCCCTCCCAGCTAGTGCCATTCACTGGCAAGGTAGGGATGAATCGTCACAACCCATAGAAGCTTTAGAGGACCACTCTAATCCCATGATGGTCAACCTGTGGGTCTTGACCCATTGGAGGTCACATGTAACCCCTTTCGCAGGGATTACATACTGGATATCCTATATATTAGATATTTACATGACAATTCATAACAGTAGCAAAATTACAGCTATGAAGTAGCAATGAAAATAATTTTATGGTTGGATCACCACAACATGAGGAACTGGACTAAAGGGTCACAGCATCAGAAAGATTGAGAACCACTGCTCTTGTCAGAGCCATTTTCCTCCCACAGTGGACATTACAATATTTTAGAACTAAAGTAGAAGGGCAAGGAGAGCCTTGGGGACCTGAGGGACACTGGAAGAGTTCTGGTCCTGGTGAACAAGAGTGGAAGTCAAGGAACATGTGCCCCGGGCACTTGAGCTGGAGAAAGCTTGCCCTGTCCACCAACCCTGCTGCCCAGTGACATAGAATAAGAACAAGGTTTCTGCAAAAGCCAAATGGGCAGAGTCCTGATCTGTATAAGGAGGTGGCAGACACCACCATTCCAGTGGGGAGCATGCTCAGGGAGACTGCAACCCAGAGACCAGGGCTATACCCTCGAACTCTCCCCCAAAACACACACACACACACACACACACACACACACACACACACACACACACACACACACACA
>NW_026585690.1:402032-406784 GCF_907164565.1 Psammomys obesus
ACACACACACACACACACACACACACACACACACACACACACACACAGGGTTGGGCCTGAGAAGGAGAAACAGAGACATATGGACTTAGTCCAGGTTCCTTTCAACACAGCTGAGGAGACCCTGCTAGTAAATTTCTGCCTTCTGCCTAAATGCGGTCTCCCAAAGCAAACTGCTTAGTGTTTAGAAAAATGAAACAGTTATTATCTGCCCTGCCATGTCTGTGGCTTGTGATTTGTACCCAGCAAATAATCAAAGGGCCCCCCACAGTGCACCTGGTATCAGTGAGTTCAAAAACATAGCTTCGATGGTGTTGCCTTACAGTTCTGAGTGCTGGTGGTAAGTAGGAGAGAATGTTCATGTTGGGGAGGTAGTCACAGGGCTTTTAAGAGAAGGGAAGGAGTTCAGTTTGAAGGCCCCAGAGCATCAAACAGCATGGACCAATGGGATAGCATAAGTAACTAGGGAAAGGGCAAGAAGCAACTTAGACACTCAGAGAGGCAGCTGGTGGATGGCCTTAGAGACCATCAGCGGGATTTAGATGATCTGTAGTTGGCTATGCTAAATCACTAAGACCTTTGTCCCAGTGCCATGGCTTGTCTGCTGCATATGGGGGACAGGCTGAGCAGGAAATGCCAGGCTCACTGACCATGGCCTTAGGCCTTAGGCACCAAGGTAAAAAGCGCATTCCAGCAGAGCCAGCTCAAAGTGTAGACTCCGGAAACGGCACAGACAATTCGAGCCCTGGAGGAAGCTCTTTCCGTGTGACCTTAGGCTTGTCACTTCCCTCAAGGAAGCAGCTGGACTCAACTGTGAAACAGGAGTTTAACATTGACTCTGAACCACACAGCTGTTGGTGTCTTAGATCCGATGCGCCATGGTGGGGGGGGGGGCACTTGGAACAGTAATTGGCATTAAACACGCGCATGTTGAATCTTAGCTCCTATTAGTCCTTAAAATCATTGAGTTTTTACAGGGAGAGAATGACGATGACGATTGTGTTGAAGAGTTATTATATTCAACTCATGGTACTCACTCAAACTTTCATCCTCGTAAAATTTCAGGAGCAATCCCTGCCCCCAATCCCTGCCTTGTGATGTCTCTAGCCAGAGGTGGAAGTCTTACTGCAATTCAGACAACTGAATCTCGCCAGTTAGAACTGATTCTGTCAGTTTGTGCTGGAGAAAGTGTTTTTTTTGTTTGTTTGTTTGTTTTGTTTTGTTTTGTTTTGTTTTGTTTTTTCTTTTTCAACCTTGAAGCCCTGAGCAGCGTGGATGAGGACCACGCGAGGCTGCCACCTCCCCTGAGGGGCAGCAGCCGGAAGGAGGAAGGTGAAGCGTGCTCGGTATGTGAAAGGCAGGGAGCGGACTCTGAAAAGGCATGTGATCTAGGTGACAATGCCTGTGCTGCTGGCCCAAGGCCTTGCAAGGTAAGACTCCATCAGTGACAGATCCTTAACAGAGAGGGCTCACCTGGAGGGCATTCTAATCCCTCTACATCATTACCAGGAGAGGGTGCGCTACAGAGCCGGAGCTGGAGTGTGTAGGGCAGGACAGGATTGAGCCGGACCGCATTCAGAGCCCAAGCTGACTCTGCCAGTGAAAATTTTAACTGATGATGCCTACAAGACTTGAAGACTGAAATCTTTTCTGGGATTATAACCATGATTTGATGGGGACTGTAAATCTTTTCTCCCCCTCCCCCACCCCAGAAAGATAATCAAGTTTCTTAGGACATAGATCCAGACAGATTTGGGGAGGAAGGGCAAGATACTGATTTGGAGGTAGGAAAAACGTGATTACTGGCACTGGTTTTCAATCTGTCTTTTAACGGGCATGGTTGTCACTTGGGATCTTCGAGGACAACAATCTCTTGCCACTCACCCCTCTGACAGTCTCAAACTATAGGTCTGTAGCTATCCAAGCCCCTGTGTAAAGGCAGTCTTTGCAGATAGCTTCCACACGTCTTCCTTTAGACATGTCAGACCTAGATTCCTCATAATTGATACCTCATCTGAGGATGTGCTGTGTAAGTTGCTGTTGTCCTGCGTCATCCGTGGAATGATGAGACCCAGTGAGCACCTGCCTGAAGACTCGGTGGGGAGACAGTGCAAGAGATGAGCTGTGTGAGAGGAAGAAACCTGGGCCAGGAGGGGACCTGGAATGGAGACCATCAGCTTGCCTTGCCGGCAGCAGGGGCAAGGTTTAAAGCCAGGCTGAAGCGTGTGAATCTAATCTCGTTTGAGAGATAAGAGAGCAGAGGCACTTGATTCTCTGGAAAACTGGCATGATAAATAACAAAATGACCTATAGTTCTCTGTCCTAACGACTAAAAGTATCGTGTTTCCCCACTGCTTACAGACCTATGACTCACTGCTTTCCCTGACTCATCAAAGACACCAACAATTACTTCAGAATTATACAAAATAACAACAGCGAACCAGTTACTTTCTAAAAGAAACTTGGTCAGAGATCTGGCATTTTGTTTCCTTCCATCCTGTCAGGACCCTGGCAGCCTTTCAAAACAGACCTGTTGTTAACTTTTCCTAGCATCAAGGCTTGTGGTCTATTACCTTTCTTCCTTACTCCCATGTATGAGGTCTTGGCTACATAGAAATACTTTAAGCTTAAAGGCTAAGGCCACCAGCATTGCCATTCAAGATCAGTGCTAAAAAGAAAAAAGAAAAAAAAAAAAAAGGAATCCCCCATAGTGAAGAAAGTAAGTCAAGAGAGGTTTTTATTAAAAAGGAAAGTTTCTGAGGGTAAAGGAGCTGGAGCTTTAGAGATGCAAGTGATAACTGATCACAGCTGAAGTGTGACTTTAAAAGGGGTGAGGTCGGGTTTGTTCGACCTATCTTCATTTGTAAACTCTAATATTTATGCTTGAAAATAAATATGCAAGCTGGCAGCCTCATTGGTCTTGAAGGGCTCCAGCTTTTAAAAGCAAAACAGAAGGCTTAGATGTGTGACGGATTCGGCAGTCTCCGTTTCTTTACTGACCTTAAGGAGCCAGGGCCCCGCCCCTTATTCTTTCAACACCTGCAGACAATGAGCCTCTAAAAGCGATTCTAGCCCGCTTCGACCCTTCCCGGAGTAATTTTCCAGGGTCCCTTTCATCTGCCTCACATCACAGGTTTTACTTTATACTATTTCATATGCAGATTCCGGCCCGAGGAAAGTCTGTCTTTACTTTCTAGCTTATTTGTTTTTAAGCAGGACTTTCTCCTGTAGGTGTCCAGGAAGCTGTTCTACTTCCAAGCCGGATGTGAGTGTTATTCCGCATACCTTAGTGCTCTGGCCTAGGAACCAGAAGATAAAATGGGAGAGGTTTTTTGTTGTTGTTGTTGTTGTTTCTTTTTCTTTTATAGTTCTTGTAGCCAGCACATTTGGGAAGCATCCAAAGGGTGTTTAAGTTGGCTGAAGTCAAGAAGGTCACAGCTTGAGCAGCTCTAACTGGCCCTTGATTGGCATTGCCTCATGGGAGAAACCAGAACAATAACAGTCTTGCCCAGAGAGAGCTGAACACAGGCTTTCTAAACTTGACTTCCAATCTGGACAATAATACCTAGGGTAGGGACCACCAGCCCCTCTTTACAGAAGGAAACAAAGGCCATAGTGAGGGGGGGAGAACAGGGATGCTGCTTCCAAACCCAGGCTTTTCCCACACCAGCCTGGGTAACCGAAAGACTCAAAGGACTTGTAAGTGAAATTATTTCAACGAATGGGCAAAATGTGTCCATCTCCCAGAGGGAGGAGGAAGATGGACACATCCAAAGACCGAAGCTATTGAGAGCATCGAAGGGAAGTGACACAGAAGGCATTTTATAAGTTATAAACCTAAAAGAAAAGACATGGAGCCCTTACTGTAGTCCTCTTAAAACAGTATGCCTCTTCCCAAGTGAAGGGCACTGTGCCTGATTCCAGCTCCTTAGTGTAGATAGAGGGGAGAGCTTTCGAGGCACCTTTAACGACTCAGATGGTTACAGTATGCCAGCATTCCCTGGTTTCTCCATTATGTACCTGACTCATATTTTCCTTTGTCTGGGTTTCGGTCTCTCCCTTAACCCCAGTCTCGACTATGAAAATCCAAGCTAATCCCCTAGGATAGTCGTGCATTCCTTTCTTAAAGGCACTGACTGGTTTTTCTTCCAGAGGACCTGGGTTCAATTCCCAGCACATAAATGGCAGCTCACAACGGTCTGTAATTACAGTTCTAGAGGATCTGGGACCCTTATACAAACATTCAGGCAAAATACCAATGTGCATTAAAAAAAAAAAAGCATCTAAAAAACAAAACCAAAACAAAACACTTGTTGCTCTTGGAAAGGACCCAGTTTTGGTTTTCAGCACCCAGTGATGGTCACAACTGTTGGAAACTCCAGTTTCCGAGGATACAGCACCCTCTTCTGGCCTCCACAGGCACTGAATTCACATGGTACAGACTATATATATATGAATGAGAATAATCACTTAGCAAGCCCTGGGTTTGATGCCCAGTCCTGTAAAGCAAAACAAAACAAAAAGGAGCAAAACAAAAAGGAGTAAAGCCCCTACCTCCTTGTTAGAAGCCAATCTGAGGTTACATTAAAGAAATCTATTTTTAAAATCATTTCCCACACCAGAAACACAGGCCCACTGCCTGTCTTTAATAAACCCAGGTTGCCTTCCTTGTCCCTATTTATTTATTTATTTATTTATTTATTTATTCATTCATTCATTCATTCATTCATTCATTCATTCATTCATTCATTCATT
>NW_026585690.1:406794-441212 GCF_907164565.1 Psammomys obesus
ATTCATTCATTCATTCATTCATTCATTCATTCATTCATTCATTCATTTATTTATTTATTATGTAGAAAAGGGCACCAAATCTATTACAGACAGTTGTGAGCCACCATGTGGTTGCTGGGAATTGAACTTAGGACCTCTGGAAGAGCAGCCCATGCTCTTAACCTCTGAGCCATCCCTCCAGCACAACCCACTTTATTTAAAAGGAGCTTTTTTTTTTTTTTTTTTTTTTTTTTTTTTTTTTACTCTCTCTCTTAAATTGTGAACTAAGACTCTAGGGCTCACGATCAACTGCCATGTACCACATTGGCTATCCTGTATTCCAATCATATCAACTGTAGAACGCGGTCTGCCTGAACAGTGCTACTATTCGTGTTGCTAAGAGTGACTCTCATATTTGGCCACAGCATGTGGAGGTCTGAGGAGATGTGAGGGACTTAGTTTTCTTTCTACTGTGTGGCTCCTGGAAGGTTAACTCAGGTCATCAGTGCCTCTATCTGATGAGCCATCTTGTTGGCCTTCATCCCTTCTTGACACTGAGGAACTTCGGGATCCTCTAACTCTGTTCCTTGGCCTGCACCCATCTGCGTGTTTCACTGCAATATACCCTCATGGTCTATGACACCTGTACAGTGAGGTCCTTCAGGGACGGGATCACGTGTGCTCACTTATCTAGACTAGAACCCCAACAGATGTGGAGTTTTAAATACCACCAACTTCACCAGAGAAATGATGCTTTAAAATCTGTTGATGATGACAATCCCACATTGCTAATTATCAGTTGAGAACCTTTCTCCTGTCCATGTAGCAACTGCCAGATTATGAATCTTTTTAAACCCAGCCCATGATTACCACCCTTCCTAAAATGGACATGTCTTCATCTTTGCTAAGCATGCTTTGTGCCTCCCTCCCACTGCCTGCCTGCACCTACCACGTTTATCTCTGGTCTATATTCATACTGTGTCTGAAGAGCCTGTTTCACTCCATAGTCATATTTGTGTCTGAGGGAGCGCTGGTCTCTTTCCCATGTGTAGGAATGAAAAAGCATGACAGGCCTTGAAGCTTCCCAGAAGGAACTGTCTGAGCCAGTGATTTACAGCCCTGGTTTCCTTATTAACTGACTGCCAGACTTCAGGAAACTGGAGCCAACCCAAGTGGGGGCCCTTGGCAGCTGGTACGAGTCATAGCCCAGAGAGCAGTATGGAACAGTTGCTGAGAGCAGGGGATTGGGAATGGGAGAGGGCTCAGGGGAGGAGGAGGGGAGGAGACGGGATGGGTACCGAAGGAAATGTGTTCTGGAATCCTCAGAGGTAAATAGGGTGTCTTTGCTTCCACACAGTGCTGGGTTAGACTAGGAGGCTGCTGAAATCCTCGGCCTTCCTCAGTACTTGAAAATATATAGGAAACAAAAAACAGAACAGTAAACACACTCACCCATCCATAACCCCTACACACACACACACACACACACACACACACACACACACACACCCATCTACTCCCCATCACACACATACACACTTACCCATGCAACAAACAACACACACACTTAAAAACCTTCACTTCTTGACAAATAAGAACTTGAAAACACTATATGCATTTTTAAAGTGCATCTTTTAAACTAACTTTATAACAATAAACGGAGGGCCTGGAGTTACAGAGCGAATAGAGAGCCTTGATCTGTTTTACACTAGTGTGTTCTAACAATACTGAGCTGCACAGTGGCAGGTTTTATGTCCTACGCTTTAAAATTATTTTCATCTTAAAAAAGCAAGGAGTAAGAAAATGAGGAAAACGGCACACTCAGCCTCCCACCAAACTGGACTGGGGTGGGATGGGTGTGAAGAGAAGGCTTGGGAATACATGGAGTTGGAGTCTTTCGCTCGTTGGCATGACTGTCCTCCTGCCATGACCCACCGCACTCCCCAGTCACTGCCAGCCTTCTAGCCTGGAGCTTAGTGGTCACACTCAAATATCCTTCTTTTATTTATTTGTTTGTTTGTTTGTTTGTTTCTTATTTATGCATACAGTATTCTGCCTGCATGCCAGTAGAGGGCATCAGATTACATTATAATTGGTTGTGAGCTACCTTGTGATTGCTGGGAATTGAACTCAGGACCTCTGGGAGAGGAGAGCAGCCAGAAGAAGTGCTCTTAATCACTGAGCCATCTCTCCAGCCCCCACATATCCTTCTTTTTATGTGGACTGAGCAGGGAACGGGAAAAATATGAGTTTACAGAGACAGAAGGGAGAGCTGGGGTCATCTTTTTGGGAGTCTTATCACTAAACCCGTGGCCAACAGAGTATTTTCAACATTACCGGCGTAGGATGGAGGATGGTGAATGAAGTTTCTGAAACAGGTACTAGTCCATGTCAAGTCCCTACTGTGTGATTCCAACTCACAAGTCTGCTTGTGGTCCTGGAAGGAAGTCGTTTATTCCAAGGAGCCAAAGTGGGGCTAAGACTCCATCTCCGTGTACTTTATGCATAGACTGAAACTTACTCCTTTAAGAAGAGGAATGAAATTGGGGCTGGAGAGATGGCTCAGCAGTTAAGGGCACCGGCTGCTCTTCCAGTGGACCTGGGTTCAGCTCCCAGCACCCTTGTGGTGGGAGCTTGCAACCATCTGAAACTCCAGTCCCAGGGGCTCCTCTGCCTTCTTTGGGCCTCCTTGGGCTCCAGGCATTCGTGCGGTGCATGGACATACATGCAGGCAAACACTTAGACATGTTTTAAAAATGAAGAACAGTGAAACCAGAGTAAGTTTTTATATCCATCTTGTGTAAATGTGGCCCTTGCTTTGTATTCTTTGTCTTAACCCAAACCAGCTGGGGGCAGGAGGAGGGAGAGGCATGCAGGGGAAGTCAGCCAACTGGGAATAATAGAACAACGAAGAGTGAGAACTTAACGCTTTGAAACCACACACCCGGGGGCTAGAGCGATGGCTCACAAATCAGCAGTGCTTTCAACCCTTCCAGAGGACCCAAGTTTGTTTGCCAGCACCCACGGTGGGTGGCTTACAAACCTATAACATACCCTCTTCTGGCCTCCAAGGGCACCTGCACCCACATGGCATACACTCTCACACACACACAAAAAAATACACATTAAAATAAATATTAAAAACACACAGTCTCCCATATCATTATCCTTATTTAATGTATTACCTCAGTTCTTGCTTTCTGTCCTTCGCATTTTTCCTCTTTCCCCTCCTTCCTTTCTTCTGTTTTATTCTGATGGCCTAAGTCAGTGTCTCTCTACATAGCCCAGGCTAGCCTCAAACTCATAATCCTCCCACTGCAGCCTCCAAATTCGAGGATTAGAGGTATGCGCTTTTGACTTATTATTATATTTTCGTTGTTGTTCTTGGTTTCTCTGTGTATCCCTGGTTGCCCTATACCTCAGAGATCTACCTGCCTCTGCCTCCCAAGCGCAGGGACCTAGCCACCACAGCTAGCCACAGGTCTGCAATTTTAACTCCAAACGCTTGTCAAGCCAGCCTGGCTCTGGCTATGTCTCTTTGGATATCCATCGATCTTCCAGGCATGCTTCATCGAGTGCTCTGTCAGAATGCTGTGCTCTGCAATCTTGTCTGGCAGACTAGAAGAAGGCCTCCTTGCCTGGACCTGAATGATACCCAAAAGTTTATACTGAGATTAGAGACTCAATAGGAGGTTGAAGGAAGACGGCTACGTGGCCCAAAAAATGAAAGACATCATGGATGAAGGCAGACACAGAAGAGGCTAAGGATGAAGGCAGACACAGAGGAGGCTAAGGGCACACACCGAGTCTGGACATAAAGGCCTGGCAGGCCCTGAATGTGAAGGTCCTACCAGGTCCTAGTGAGGAGTTAGAAGTTTATCCTAAAGGCAACTGGAAGCCATTGGAAGTCTCTAAGCAGAGGAACAAGATTACTTTGTAGAGGCCAGTGGTGGAGATGAGCAAGGTCAGAGGTTGGAGAGGCAGTTGGGACATGCCTTCAGAATGCAGCCTGGAGGGGAGGGTGGACTTTGCTTAGAAAGTAAACTCCACTGGGCCAGTGAGCTCTCACCTGGTGTCGACGCATGTTGCTTTATGTATGGCTTCCACACTTATGACCAGGCCTCCAGCAACAGGTACCTGGCACACGGGCGCCTCTCAAATATTTGCTGAACAAACAAGGGCAGTCAAATGGCTGAGCTCAGCTGAGGCCAGGAGATGACAGGATTGCTGTAGGAGAAAAGCTAGACAGGTGCAAAGGCCAGGGCCTGCCCACACCTCCTTTACATTTTCTCAATCGATTTAAACAGCCATGCCGCTTGGCATTCCTGTCCTTAAGGCTTCTGCATGATTCAGTATGAAGCATCAAAAATCTTTTCTAGATAAAATAGTCTTCTTAAAAGTACATGAATCTTTTTGTTTGTTTGTTTGTTTTGCAAATTGATAGCATTTTGCAATTATCACCATATTACGGTTTTAGGATATTTTCATCACCCTGAAAGTTCTCTCCATCCCCTTTCCTGCCTCCTCCTCCTCCAGACCCAGACTACCAATGAGCCTCTTTTCAGCCCCATGGGTTTGTCTTTTCTAGGTATTTCAAATAAACAGGACCATACAATATAGACTCTTAAGTGGCTGGCTTTCAGTAAGTATGTCTTTGAGATTCACCCATGTTGTAGCAAGGGTCAATAGCTTGTTCCTTTTAATTGTTGAATTATGTCCCATTGTATAGATGTACATCGTTGGATTGATTTATTTTTTACCAACTGATATATGGCTTGATTGTCCCCATCTTTTGTCTGTTGTGAATAATGCCGCCTATTACATTTATGTGATTGTCTGTGAGTGGTCAGGCAGAGAGAGAGAGAGAGCCTGTTAAATTTGATTGAGAACAGTAGAGAGAGAGAGGGTCAAGGAAGATGCCCAGATTTTCAGCCTCGACAACAGGATGTGTGATAATACCGAATTCACGGATCTGGGTGTGGCAGAGGAAGAGCAGCTGTGACAGAAAGGATGTCATCGTCTGACACAGATCACCAGTGACATGTGTGGGCGGGCACAGCCATTGGTGCTCGCATGATCTTGGAACCTTCTGTTAGCTTCTTCAAAACGCCTGACAAACTTACACCGTTATTCTGAGCAACCAGTTTTACGCCATGGTTCCTTGCTTGGGCCTAATCGTAGCAATCCCCTGTGGCAAAGGCAGGCTCCTCTCTCTATGAATCTGACCGCAGAAGAAATCCATATAATTTCCGACTAAATGCTCATTTTGGTTTGCCTGACAGCTATGACTTCTGCCATGTGCACAGCATCATAAGTTGTGATACATGGACATAACAAAGTGTGCCTTAGCCACAGCTGGGTGATGTGACGTATGTTCCCGGGGCTGTCCCTCTGTCACGATCATCCTGCCACAGGATTCTTTCCATTTTGCAACTCTCCGAAAATTAAGCAATTCTGATATCCTTCCAAGCCCAGCCCACACCAACTACCGGTCACTTTCTCTTCCTCTGAACCTCACTTCTTTGGGCACCATGTATAAATGGGATCACACAGTATTTGTCTTCATAAGATTGGTGTATTTCATTTACGGTAATACCCTGCAAGGTGATTTCCTTCCTTTTCAGGGCTAAGAGGCCACCGTACACATTTCATAAGTTGATGGGGTCTGCCAGGATGGCTGTGCTAGTTAGTGGCTTTTTGTTTTGTTTTGTTTTTTTCCAACCTGACTCAAGCTAGTATCATCTGGGAAGAGGGAACCCCAACTGAGAAGATGGCCTGTAGGCAAATCTGTAGGGCATTTTCTTGATTACTGATTGATGTGAGAAGGTTGGGCATACTGTGGGCTGTCCCAGCCACACCCCAGGCAGGTAGTCTTAGGGTGTATAAGAAAGCAGGCAGAGCCAGCCATGACAAGCCATGAAGATAAAGGCAGTAAGCAGGACTTCTCCGTAGCCTCTGCTTCAGCTCCTGCCTTGACTTCCCTCTGGACCATGACCTGGGAGTTATAAGATGAAAGTTGTTCTCAGTCATGTTTTGCTGACAGATATTGAACTTTGAGTTCAATATCTGGGATCCACATTGTAGAAAGACAACTGACTGCTGAAAGCTGTGCTCTGACCTCCACACATGTACTCTGATATACACACTCACACACATGAATATAGTAAAATTAAAGAATTGATAGGGGTAAGTATAGCCAAAGTACTTTCTGAAATCCATGGCTATGCAAATCAAAACTATCAAAAATCAAAAAGAGCTGACGGTCTTTCTTCAGCTCAGGCGAGCTGACTTTATAATAGGCAGTCACAGAAATCTATAGCTGCTCGGGTGATCCCAGAACTTTCTCCAGCTTTAAAGACACGAAGCAGCACAGGACCCTCAATGTTACACATACAGTGTAGAAAATTGTACATTCGTTGAAGTCCTTTGGAACTGTCCCTTTAAATCATTGAGTATCTCAGCTCAAGCATTTCTCCAGGGGAAAAAAAAAAATCCCTTCTTTTCCCGTAATCCATAGGGTCATGCCGTGACCCGGTTCTGTTTGGTTTTGTGATAAAAATGTCTAGCTGGAACTGCATCACGCATCTCAAGTTTTCTGCAATATGCAGGGTCAGGCTGGTCAGAGCTGATTTATCAGAGAATGAAAGGATGTCATGGGGTCAGGCTGTCACACCTGATGGCAAAGAGAAAGACTACACCAGCAAAGAACAGGGCGAAGTTTTGAATTTTGTGTTACAAAGGAAGGATGTAAGCAAGGTCCAAGCATCTCAAAACAAAACAAAACAACAAAACACAACCCTGCTTCTTTTCACAGATGGCCAAAACACCAGAAACACTTGGAAAAATACCAGAACAGGGCAATGTATCCATTCTATCAGAGTCAGGAAGACTGATAAGACATGGCAGGAATTAAGATAATAAACTCTGCAAGCTTCATTAGACATAAACATCAGTAAACAGACTTGAACTGATAGTTTCGGCACAAAGCAGGAAGCGCACAGAACAGCCCAGGCGAGGCTGAGCGTCACACTGCTCCAGGGATAGCATGTACAGTTGCACTTTCCAGCACTTTCTCTCCTCCCAGTGGCTGTTTCTCCTGACAAGACCATACCTAGGCCCAGGGTGCTCCAGGAATGGCACCGCTTCCTGGTACGCTTGCCCAGATGCCACACCTGCAACTGGTATGGAAGGTGGGTCAGGAAATTAAACACAAGCTATCAAAAGTAGGGAGATAGGAAATCGAACCGAACCCCCCCTGGATGCCTGCCCGGTTACACTGGCTGAGTGTGGCATGAGTAAGCACCTCTCAGGTGGAATTGCTGCCAAGTTGAAGCAATTTGTCTTTTTGAGGCTCAGGGCAGAAGACTGTTATTGCACAAGAACGTATATAGCCCAGTCCTGTGTCATTATGTGGGCAATAAACTTATCCCACCTAATTTTGAATGGCGTTGGCAACTACAGAAACTAACAACTGTAAAAGCCTAGAACCTGCTTAGGGTGGGGATACTGGTCAATGGGCTTCAACCTAAGCGTATTTAAGTTACCTAGCAGCCTTTAAAACCAACACTCAGTCAGGGCCAGGGGCTGGGGAAGTGGGAAGCCTGTACTGCAGTGTGGATAGAGCTAGAAGGTTTTGTGGTTTATTTAGTACACATGAAGTTTCAGTTTTGCAGGAGAAGACACTGGAGATCCATTCAAAATGCACAACACTATGAAAACACTTTGCCTCTGACAAGGCTGGGAATGGAAACCAAGAAACGTCCTACCAGTGAGCTCCATTCTCAACCCCACAAGAATGCTTGACAATCCTGAACTGTCCACTTAAAATTGGCTGGGTTAGTAACTAATGTTATATATGTTTATTCATGTATTTTTTTAATTTTTTTATTGTTTATTATTATTAGTTACATTTTATTAACTTTGTATCTCCGTTGTATCCCAATCCCTTATCCCTCCAAATCCCACCCTCCCTCCCTCAGCTTCTCCCTGCCCCTTTCCAAGTCCACGGATTGGGGAGGACCTCCTCCCTTTTGTCTGGCCCTGTTTTATCAGTTATCCTCAGGGCTGGCTGCAAAGTCCTCCTCTGTGACCTAGCAGGACTGCTCCTCCCTTGGGGGGTGGGGAGGTCAAAGAGCCTGCCATTGAGTTCCTGTCAGAGATAGTCCCTGTTCCCCTTACTATGGGAAACCAATTGGTTATTGAGCTACCATGAGCTTCGTCTGAGTAAAGGTTCTACGTTATATCCATACATGGTCCTTGGTTGGAGAAACAGTTTCAGAAAAAAACCCTGTGCCCAGATATATTTGGTCCTTGTGGGGCTCCCATCCTTTCCCCGGCATACTAACTCCCCTTCTGCCGAAGGTTTGGTTATAAGTCTTAGTATCTGTATTGAAATACTGCTTGGTAGGGTCTTTCAGATGCCTTCTGCGGTAGACTCCTGTCTTACGTCCAATGCACATCTCATTTGTCTTTCTAAGTGAGGACCACAAACAAAACATAGATCTCTGAGGCACAGCACTGGCTCCGAATCAACTGAGTTATAGTTCCTGGGAATGACTTCTAGGCATCACCATTATTAATCATCCAACAACACACATCATTATCTCTGAAAGCTTCACTCACCTCCTCAAATGGAGGTAAAAGAATCAGTCCGTTTTGGGCTGGGGAATGGATCGAAGGCTACAAGCCCTGGCTGCTCTCACAGAGAACCTGGCTTTACTTCTCAGCACCCACATGGCAGCTCACAACTACCTGTAACCCAGTTCCGGGGGATCCAATGTCTTATTCTGCGGGCACCAGGCGTGTGGCACACTTACATATATGTAGGCAAGACACCCACACACATAAAATAAAAAGAAAGTCAACGAAGTGTGTAAAAGACAAGATCATTTGATTGAGAGTCACAGCTGTCAGTCAACTGTACATTCAGGCTACATAGACTGAAGAACCATGGATTAAACACAACCACACAGAGGTGACACAAAGGTTCCGACAGTGCATGGCTCACTGTGCTCTTTATGTGTTTTGTATTTTTGTTTTTCAAGACAGGGTTTCTCTCGAGAGGCCTGGCTGTCCTGGAACTCACTCTGCAGACCAGGCTGGCCTTGAACTCAATGCTGGGATTAAAGGTGTGCCCCAACTCCACTCTTTACACGGGGAACTGGCTTTTCTAACTAACCTGACTTTACAAATATAGAATGTTTTCTTTACTTAAATGTATGATATTCTGAGCTGGTGTGCTGGCTCAGCAGTTAAAATGTTTTACTAGGTAAGCCTGGCAGCCAGTGTTTGGTCCTCAGAACCCACAAGGGAAGGAGAGAACTGACTTGCAAAAGTTGTCCTCTGACCCCCACAAGCATTCCTGCGTTCACACATCTCAGAAACACAGACAACAATAAGAATGCATTTTTTTACTTCATAAATTTTTGATCAAACTGGTCCATGAGAAAAAGTATCTCCCGAAGTTACACGCATGCTGGTTACTACAGAAATCCCAGGTAGCTTGCCCACTGTGTAAACCTGGCTTATGATCCATGGCTGCCAGGAAATGGGAGCCAATCATGTTTGACATATATAGGCCAGATAAGAAACTATTTGACCAGCCAGGAATGTTTCTCCAATCAGCTCAGGAGGTAGGCCACTACAGAGGAACGTACAGGGAGAGAAGGTACGGGGTAGAAACAGGCCAGGCTGGGAGGGATTCTGTTTAATTTAGCCTAATGTTTTTCACTTATTTTTTTTTTCTGATTTTAGTGTGGGACACATGTCAACAAGGAACAAAATGAACTGTAAAGGGGTCTCCTACAGTCTCGCCTCCATAACACATCTGTTTTCACTTTTTATGTTCTCTTATTTACAACTTTGCCTATTTCCAAGTACAGTGCATTTCAATGTGTTTTCATTTTGTTGTTGTTGGGACAGGGGCTCTCTATGTAGTCCTGGCTATCCTGGAGCTCACTGTACAGACCAGGAGAGCCTTAAACCCACAGAGATCCTCCTGCCTCTGCGTCCCTGGTGCTGGGGGTAAAGGTGTGTGCCACCCCGCCTGGCTTCATTTGGTTATTTATAAACGTTTTTATGGGTTGTCTCATATATAGGAGTGTATGTCTGTGTGCGTGCATGTACACACGTGAGTACGTTATATGTACACCAGTGCGGAGGCCTGAGGAGCTCTGTCCACCTTATTCTTTTGAGGCAAGGTCTCCCCTTAAGCCTGGAGATAGGCTAGCAGACACTGAGCCCCAGCGCCCTTCCTGTTTCTGCTCCACCCACCTCTCCCATGCTGGGATTATAAGCGTGCATATGACTATGTCTAGCTTTCTAAAGGAGTTCTAGGGATTTGAACTCAGGTCCTCCTTGTTGCTCCGCAAGCATTCTTACCTGCGGAGTAACTCCCCATCTGGGAAGGTTTTTGTTGTTGTTTTTGTTTTTAATGGGTGGTTTATGGTCTACAAATTGATATTGTTATGTACTGAACCAACACCTCTATTTTCAAGTGTTAATTTTTTTATTAATTTGTCAGTGCTATGGTCTTTTTCATTCTTTTTAAAATTAGCATACAAAAGTAGTGGGTTCTCTGCTTGGCCTCAAATCAGCAAAGAGGAGGCCATGAGCTGGTCACAGCAGCAGTATGATGGGATCATCCTCCCTAGCAAATAAACTTTATCCAAAGGCCAATAAAAATTTCTGAGAAAACAAAAACAAAGTAATGGATTTTATTATGGTAAGTTCATATGTATTGTTTTTCTTGGTCTTCCTCCTGCCATTCCTGTCCCTCATCTGTCTCCTGCTGGCCTTCTACATCCTTCCCGTAGCCCCCACTTCTGCTTTGATGTCATATGTATTCTGCTACCCTCTTTTTATCCCTCCCTCCAGTTTTCCCCTTAAGACCTCTCCTATTCACTCTAATTTTCCCACTTTTGAATATTAAAAAAAGAAGTGTGTGTGTGTGTGTGTGTGTGTATGTGTGTGGTGTGTAGATGGATCAGCAGCTAAGAGTACTGGCTCTTCTCCCAGAGGTCCTGGGGATTCCCACCACTCACGAAGTGGCTCACAGTTATCTGTGACTCCAGTTCCTGGGGATCCAGAATCTTCTTCTGGCCTCCACAGCACCAGGCACACAGATATACAGGCAGGCAAAAACATTAAAACAACAACAAAAATAATAACTGATTTTTTTAAAATCTAAATTAAAAAAAAAATAATGGAGCTAAAAACAATAATTCTAGGCCAGGCATGGTGGCACACACCTGTAAGCCTGGCATCTGGAAGGTGGATGCGGGAGGCCCAGCAGAGCAAGGCAGCATGAGCTGAACCTGCCAAAAAATAGAAAGAAGTGACTATTAACCTGAAGGACATCTTTAAGAAAAAGAAAGAAGAGGAGGATGGCATAGGGACAGGAGGTTCTCTGTGACTTCTAGGCCAGCCTGGTCTGCATAGTAAGTTCTAGGCCAGTTGGTGCTACACAGTGAAACCTCACAAAAAAAAAAAAAAAAAAAGGAAGTGAAGAAAGTGGAGACAGGACAGGAGGGAAGAAGAGTAAGCAGAGAAAGGAGATCCCCAAAGCTCAAAACCAGTAAAAGCCACACGACTGCCTGGGCCACAGTGCCTGGTGGCCGAGAGCTGGCACTCAGCATGGCTCAGCAGGTCGGTGATTTCACAGCCAAGTCCTCTGGGATTGCGTGTGTATGTGTGTAAAGTAAACCTTACAAAAAGTGTCACAAAGTTCAAGCCTGTGATTCTTTAGCTCTCTGTTACGGGGTACAGAGCCCCTAAGTCCTGCACAGTCACACAGAGAATGGCGACTCCTAAGCTCTATCAACTGACCCCAGCCTGTCACGTCCCACTGCCTCCTTCAGTTCCCAGCTGGTTTTGAGCTGATAAAAGATAAACTTTCCTTCGAACAGATTCAGCCAGTTGAACAGTTGCTCTTTGGAACCAGGGAAGTCATGACAATCTACAGGTGACTGTCAGTATTTTCTAGATTGCCAGAAACTTACAGGTTGACCTAACAACGTGTGGTCACGGGTGGATTAGACAGACACTTTGCAGTGCAGGCCTCCAGAAGGCAGGGATCTAGAAGCATTAACTTCTCTGACCCTCACATGAAGTAGGACCTGAGGACTCTTCAATTTTAAATTCTGTTATCCTGGTCACCAAGTTAAAGTACCAGCTTTCAGAGCTGACTCGATGGCTCACACCTGTGCTTCCAGAACCCAGAAGGCAGAGGTGTGAGCATCACTGCACTTTGAAGCAGGCCTGGTTTACACAGGGAACTCTAGGCCACCCAGGGTTGTGAGACAAGACTCTCAAGGCCAGTCTCAAAAACCCAAAAAGCAAAAAACAAAACAAACAAAACATATTAACTTCCATTTCTGTAACCAGTTATAAAGTATAAAGGAAATGACATAAATTATGTTGGTCAAATCACTTAAACTTACATATACATATTCTAGTCATAGTTAATTTGATCAGAAAGGCTATTACACTAAACACTGGTAAATATTTTTTTATTTAAAAATTTTTTATTTTGTGAATAGGTGTTTTATGGGCATGTATGCCAGTGTGGCATGTATGCCTGTATACAGAAGCCAGAAGAGGGCATTGGATGTCCTGAAACTGGAGTCACAGATGTCTGTGAGTTGCATGTGGAAGCTGGGAACCAAACCTGGGTCCTCCGGAAGAGCAGCTCTAAACCCTGAGCCCTCTCTCCATCTAACACTGGTGAGCACTGAATGAGGAATTATTAAACAAACAAAATTGGTAAAAGACAACTTATGGTTCTTTAGGAAGGAAGATATTCAGGTTGGACACCCCTACTCCAAAAACTCTAAAATCCGAAATGCTTCAAAAGCCTCTGACCATTGCCATGACCCAAGCAGAAAATTCTACATCTGACCTCATGACTGGTTGCGGTCAAAGTGAAGGCTTACAAAAATACTATACAAAATGCTCTTCATGCTGCAAATAGAACATGTATATGAAACATAAATGAATTAGTGTATAGGCTTAGGTCCTTAAAGTACCTCCTTTATGTGAATCCAAATGTTCCAAAATTTGAAACAATCTAAAGCCTGAAACATGCAGGTCCCAAGCACTTTAGACAAGAGACATTCACAGCTCCCAAGCTGTAACAGCAACCGGAGCCAGCAAGCCATGTTGGTGTTAAAGCATTTGTGCATGAGACATGCTGAATTCTAAAGATGGTGCCAAGACTACTGTGCCATGCCTATTCAGCCCAGCGCCAATTTAGGTACTGCCAGGAAGGGAAAATAGAACTCAGTGGAAGAGTGCTGTGGCAAGGTGCAGGGGTGGGGATCTGGGGAATGGGTAGGAGACTTGTCCAGAAGTGACCTGGGCCAGCTGAGCTTGGAGGACACAGCACAGCGGCAGAAACAAGAGAGACCCTCTTTCAACAAAATGAAAGACTCCAGGACATTTTCCTCTGATCTCCACATGCCCACTGGGCCCTCCCACCTCCGACAAATAAGTAAATAAATAAAAATTAAACAACAGGAACAAATAGACGTAAAGATTGTTTAGGTGGGTGTGGCCTAACTAGGTACACTACTTGAAAAGCAAACCTTTCATTTTCTAGCTGGCTTCAGAAGTTAACAAGATTCTAAGCAGGAAGGGGCTTCGAGTATCTTACAGACTCAAAGACAATGGTGACAGATGGTAAAAGGCTTTATCTCATAACTATCAGAAATGGAATTCAACCAACAACTAGAATGGGCTTGGAATAGGCTTTCCAGATAAGAACCCAGCTCAATCTACGCTTTGATTTCAACTTTGTTGAGAGCCTGGGCAGGAAACCCAATTGAATCGAGAGTGATTACTAACCTAGAGATGTGCAAGCTTACCACTTACATGTATGCTGCTTTCAAACATGTCTGCAGCAGAATTCTCAGTAATAAAAAAAATACAGGCCGGGTGTGGTGGCACATGCCTTTAATCCCAGCACTCAGGAGGCAGAGGCAGGCCTGGTCTACAGAGCGCATTCAGGACAGCCAGGATTACCCCTATTCAAAAAACCAAAACAAACCAAAATAAATAAAGCTAGTACAACTACCAACCCAGAGTTGGTAAGGGTATGGGAAAATGGAAACTGGATTATAAGATTATCTAGCCACTTCAGGATGGGATACAAGTTTCTTTTTGTTGTTGTTGTTGTTGGTTTTTGAGACAGGGATTCTCTGTGTAGCCTTGGCTATCCTGGACTTGCTTTGTAGACCAGACTGGTCTCAAACTCACAGAGATCCACCTGCCTCTCCCTCCCAGAGTGCTGGGGTGCCAGGCTGGGATAGACGTTTCTTATCAAGTTAAACCTACATCTGCCCTATGAATCCCCACCTCATTTGCGGGTATTTACTCGAGAGAAATGAAAAGACACATTCACTAGTGTTCACAGCAGTTTTATTCGTAATTGCCCAGGACTGGGCATAGGTCACATGTCCAGCAACAGGAGTTAAGAATAATAAACTACGAACACAAGTATGATTGCAGTTCAGAAATAAAGATGAGTGGAAAATAGGCACGACAATATGGTGCTATCTCATTTAACAAAGTTCTAGAGAGGCTCAGGGTATGGCTGGGACACCAGAGTGCTTGCCTAGCATCCACCAAGAGTGGTTCAATTCCCAGAACCGCAAGACCACACGTGGTGGCACACAGCTATACTCCCAGCACTTGTAGGAAGAAGCAGGGGGGCAGGAATAAGCCGCTGTTCTGGCCGGTGTAAAAGTTTTCTAGGGTGAAATGACTGAGAGCCAACAGGTGCCTCAGGGAATCTGTCTGGGATGATGAAAATGGTCTACATCTTGGCAGCGATCCAGATTACACAAGCGGGTATATTTATTTGTCATGACTAAGGGACACATATTCCAGTTTGTAAATTATCTGTCAATAAAAATATTTTTAAATAAATGGAAAAAAGAATCCAACTCCATATATTTATAGCCTCTCACATGGAAAGCATAGACTTCGTGGCTAGCCCTGAACTTAATCTTTTCTCACATTGTACGAGGCTTCCCAGGATTTATCAGGTTCCTACTCGGGTGTTAAATAAGGGTCTTAAACACAGCCAAGGACTGCAGGTTAAACTATTTACCTAACAAAGAATTTCTGGTTTTTTTGTTTGTTTGTTTGGTTGCTTTGGTTTTTCCAGGGTTTCTCTACATAGTCCTGGGTATTCCTGGAATTCACTCTGTAGACCAGGCTGCCCTTGAACTCACAGAGATTCATCTGCCTTTCCTCCGGAGTGCTGAGTTTAAAAGTTTGCACCATCACCTCCCGGCTTCACAGTAGTTTCTAAAGCAAAACAACCCCCACTCTGATATGTGAGGTTTTAACTGTGGGCTCCGGTTTCCCGAAAGGATCCCAAATAGCTGCACGGCAGGAAGGAAAGAATTCCTTTGGCCAGGTGTCTTGGGCCACCTATTAGACACCGTCTTCAGAAAGGCCACATATGCACGGGAGTGACTCTCCAGTGAGTTCACATGGGTACACAGTCACCAAGGAGAGGAGAGAGGACTGCAGGGTGGGTCTCACTCAGACAACTGAGTGAGAAGGCAAAGCTCTCCTGTGAGGTGGGCAGCCCAGGAGGAAGGGACTGTGAATGAGATTCCTCCTTTGATGAGTCATTTTGTTGTTGTTGTTTAATCGGAAGGATTATCCAAAAAAAGCTTTATTTACTAGCTGAGTCAGTAACGGGTCTGGCTCCACGCATCACAAATAGTTACAAGTTATTAGTCATTGCAAATTCCCTAATTGTTTCCAAAAAAAAAAGGCTTATTATGAAATGACACAATGTGAAATTGAATCCTCGGGTCCTGTTCCCATGTGTAAGTGTGGTGTGTCCAATGTGTCAGGATTGCTACATGCCTGGTTTTGAAATCGAGAGATGGTTCATAATTTGGCTTTGAGTTGAACTGAGACTGTTCACTTGGTTTTTCATCCCAAGGTGTCATTGTCTAGCTATTACTTGGATCCTAATACACACACACACACACACACACACACACACACACACACACACACACGATGCTGAGGAGGACTAGGAAGGGTGTTTATGCCTTCCTGCAGGAATAACCCTTGTAACAACACACTGTTAAACGGTTAAACGTCACTGCTCAGCTCCCTAGCTCTCTGTGGACCAGAGGGCTTCGGTACATTGTTTGCTTTCACGCTTTTATTTTAAAATTGTTTTCTTAAAAAAATATGTATGTGTGAGTGTCTGTGTGCCTTTGGAGACTGGAGGTCATTGAGTCTTCCAGAACTGGCGTTGCTGGCAGTTGTGAGTCTCCCAGCCTGAGCGCTGAGAACTGAACACGAGTCCATTGAATGCACAGCTAACTGCTGAGCCATATCTCCAGCATTGTCCTTGCTTTCTTGAGCAACCCAGTACTTACAAGGTAAAAATAAATAATTATAGTCTCGGTCTTTTCTCAGCTGGTCTCTATGGAGACAGACACAAGTGCCACACTGTCTACCTAAGAAGAGCCACTCATTGCTGGTTCATCTCCAGCCATGGAGTCTCTCCTTTGATCTCCTCATTAAGTCTTCTCCTCGGGCAGGCACCTCCAGAAATGTTGCCCAAGTCTCCATGATGACTGGGTTCTTTCCATCCGAGGCAGCGAAACATGAGTTACTGAGCTCTATAGTCTGGTGCTCCATTTCCCATCCTTAGTTTGATGGATGCTAAGCTCTTACGACAATTTTTATAGGGTTGTGGGAACTTATTGTAAGCTGTTTGGAAAAGCCGTAAAAGCAAGGACTGGTGTTGCCTTTATCACTGTGGAAATATCCAGAAGAGAAGAGAACCGCCCTCTTTAGTGCATTCAGTATGTGAATCCCAAACCAGTGGCCACCTGCAACCCAGAGATGGGTGTGAGGACCACAGAAAGGATGAACTCCCACACAACCGGAGAGATGACTGAGGTGGCATTGGTCTTACTAACACGTCACTGGGGAAGGGTCCTGAGACCAGCCCAGGCTGCAGGGGACTGGAGGTGCGCTGGCCATGAGTTTAACTTCCTTAAGTTCCTTGTTGCCTGTGGAGTTCCGAGGTACTCTCCATATCTCTGTATCCAAAAGCCCAATAGTCAAGCAGCTCTCTTCTCTAATTAGTAAACAGGCCAATGGAAGTCACGGTCGCACTGCTGAAACAGAACCTGAGCTCCGAGGCAACCTCCAGCACCTGCACACTCAATCCTTTTGACCACCCTGGACCAAATGCAAGTGACTGAAATGGAGACAGTAGCTGAGAATCCAAATAGCCATGAGCCCAAGGAATGGGTGTGAGTAAGCATACCTGTCACTTATCACAAGAGGGGAATCGAACTAGGTCCGCTGACTTCACATACTGCCTCTTCCACACAGCCTCACGGTGTCTCACAGCATAAGCTAAATTTTAAAGCATATATGTATTATGTTTACGCTGATACTGAGAGTAAGCCCTTCCTTCAATGGCCCTACATAAACACATACTTCTAGCTCAGTGCGGTGGTGTATAACTTTAATACCAGCACTCAGGGGGCAGAGGCAGGCAGGTGGGGTCTCTGAGAGTTAGCGGCCAGCCTGAGTCACACAGTTAAGATCCTATCACACACAGAAAAAGAGAAACCAACAAGAAAGAGAAAGAAGGGAAGGAGAGAAAGAGAGAGAGACAGAGAAAGAGAGGCAGGCAGGCAGTAAGCAAGCAAGCAAACTCTGTTCTCCCCCAGCGGGACTATCAGAGGAATAAATGTACCCACTAGGCATGTATCATGTAGCAGGAACTTGTACTATTTTCTTTTTTTGTTTCTTTGGTTGGTTGGTTTTGTTTTCTGTTTGTTTGTTTGTTAACATGGCACAAGTTTGGATCTACTGGAGAGAAGGAACCTCAGTTGAGAAAATGTGTCAGATTGGCCTGTAGGCAAGTCTATGGTATGTTTTCTTGATTAATGATTGACATGCCAGGGCCCAGCCCAACGTGGGCAGTTGGCACCCTTGAGAAAGCCATGGAGAGCAAACCAGTAAACAGTGTTCCTCCATGACATCTGCTCCAGTTCCCACTGCCAGGTTCCTGCCTTGAGTTCCCTTCATGACGGACTGTGACTGAAATGTAGAAGCCAAATAAACCCTTTCCTCCCTAAGTTGCTTTTAGTCATGACCTTTGCTGTAGCAATAGAAAACAATCTAAGACATGGGATACACACTGGAGAGATGGCTCAGAGGTTAAGAGTACTGGCTGTTCTTCCAAAGGTTTTGAGTTCAATTCCCAGAAACCACACGGTGGCTCATAACCATCTATAGTAGGATCTGGTGCCCTCTTCTGCTGTGCACACAAATATGCAGGCAGAACACTGCATAGATAGATAGATAGATAGATAGATAGATAGATAGATAGATAGATAGATAGATAGATAGATAGATACGTCTTTTTAAAAAAGGCATGGGACACTTAGGCCCAGCAAAAGCAAGCGCCTTTCCCATTACAGAGCCCTGACGATGCTTGTGAAGCCTCTGCCCTCACACCAGAACAGGTGCACATAGAGTAGTCTAGATCCCGTCCTGCAGATGTCCTCCCAGTAGTATCAGCATTATTTGACAGCCAACTATCTGTCTCTCACTGGTCATACTACCGTGAACACAGGTCCTTTCTGCTCCCAAGGCTGCTGTGAGATCATCCACAGACGGTCATATTCCAACAGTTAGAAAGCACCATCAACCGAGTGATCAGAAAGAGCTGAGATCTGCTCTGTGAATATAACATGCCAGAGGGTGATGTCAGTTTAATCTGGAGAGATAGCTAGCACCCAGGCACAAGGGAAAAAAAATATTTGGCTTACCTGCAGTTAAAGTTTAGATAAGATCCTTTTTAAAAGGATTTTTAAAGATTAAAATTTAAAAAAAAAAAAGAAAAAAGATTTTACTGAGTCTGAGCTCAGCAAAGCTACTGCCCAGTCATAGTTTCTAAGGAGGAACTCAGTAACAAGCCCTGCCTTGGAGACCATGAGAGGACTCTGGTACCACAGATACACCAGAAATACTCCCATTGCTTCCATGTGGTTAGAACCCCAGCAGAGTAGCAGGGATGGGAAATGAGGGGCTGTATGCTTTCTGGTACATTCCCTCTCCCCAGAACAAAGCCTTCAGGTCAAGTCTCGCCTAGTTCTGTAGGGCAGCATGGTCTGTGTGAGCTGAGCGCCAAGGGAACAAAGCTGTGCCCGTGTGTTTACTTCTGAGTCAGAGCCTCGAAATCACGGCTAACAGATGTGAGAAGCTGTGGGGAACTGGAGAGCTCTGAAGGCCTAGAACTTTCTCTTCCCAGCAGTGAGACAGAAGGTGATCCTCAGCCACCAACACCAGAGGCATTCCCTGGCAATTCTTACAGGTCCTTTGAGCTGTCCCAGGTCACAGGCTATAATCAGTCTTCAATTTTCTGCTGATGAGCCCTGTCGCTGCTGGTGTCTTGCAGGCTTAACTCGTCTTTTGGACACTTTCTAAAAATATAAGTAAGTCCTGCATTGTCATATCTCGATTTTTCTAGGAGCTTCGAAGTCAAGATTTGGAGAAGGAAAGGTTAAAGAGCAACTCCAGAGGGAAGGCAAAAAGGGATCTGTTTTCATCTTAGACACGCTCATAAGTTTCTGTCCTGAGTCAGGTCATTTCTTCCCCCTTTTCCTTCCCATGGCCATTCCTGCTTCTAGTCGTATTACTGTCCTTGGACAGCAGGCTGCACGTTGGGTTGTTGGCCTAAGATTTAACGTTGAAGCTAAAATATTATATAAATTACTGGATCATTTGGCAAGTGTTTATTACAACTGTGCCCTGGGCTCCACGTCTAAAGAGACAAGGAGAACATTTAAATACAGAAGCAGAACAATGCACAGTGGGGCCCCAAGCCTTCACTTGTTCCTACAAAACCTGAGAACAAGTGGAGCCTTCAGCTCACAGGGGTGGCATTTGCATATAATGCTTGGCGAGCTGTTGGCGCTCCCTGATGTAGAACACAGGAAAAAAAGATATGTAAATATATTGGCATCGTTTTTCATTGAAATCATGTCTCCCTTCTGTAACTCCTGAGCACCTGCCAAGCATGAAAGCCAAGCGTAGCCATGTCTACTTTTCTTTCTGAGTGGGCTCTTCTCTCCAGCTTCTGTCACACTCAGCGAAAGCACCTAGCACGGCAGGCTGGAAGTCAGGTGATCAAGAGGTTCTCAAGCCCCAAGTCCTCTGCCCGTTGCTGTCACTGCGGGCTGACAACCTTTCTCCCCTGAGCCTCGATTTTCTGACCCATAAAGTGGTGATAAGTTAATCTGCTGCCATAAACAGTGACTACCTCACTGGGCATTTCCCACAGGCAAGGCAATGACAGTGGCACCCGCTACCAACCCGAACAGGCACTCACCTTTACCCTCTGCTCATTTTTTTAACCCCTGCGATATTTTTGCTGCTCTCCCTCTTCCTTCTGTCACTCTACTTCAAGTCCTTGGCCTCTTAGATGGCCTCCTGCTTTGGCCTTCATGTCTCTCATACCCACTCTCTGCATACCCATCCAAGCAGCTGGTTTTAATAAGACACTCACGCACTCATGCTCGAACCCCTCCAGTGGCTTCTTACCACCCGAGACAGCTATTCTGACCCCTTTGTCAAACCGCTACCTCCAAAAATATTTACGTCATGATTCACGACAGTAGCAAAATTGGAGTTATGAAGCAGCAATGAAAATAATTTATGGTTGGGGGTCACCACGACCTGAGGAACTGTATGAAAGGGTGGCGGAGTTAGGAAGGAAGTACAGAGCGGCACACAAGTAATCTGTGCCGCTCTCCCAACTTTCCCCATTCCCTGGAAACCCTTCACATTCTCGGCGGCTTCTCCATAGTAGTAACTCCCTGTCCTTCACCATGAAAATTGCACGTCCCCAGTTCCTCTGCATGCCCGTTGCATTGTATTTACCTCGGTGATTGGTAATTTGTTTATTTATTTTAAGTTTTCTTCTCTGTTAGACTCTTCTCTTTCAATAACAACCATGAATTATTCATTCTTATACACAATGCATGGCACAGAGCACAGGTTCCATAAATTAAAAAAAGGCCTGAAGACAGTAGGACTCTGGCTCACACAAACCACAAACATTCATGTGTCTATTGCAGTAGTTTGCAGCCAGGGGCAATTTTGATTCTAAGTGACATTCTGCATGTATCTGGAGACACTTGGCTTGTCACAGTTGGGGTGACATCAATCAGACAGAAATCAGGGACACTCCTAAGTAGCCTATAATGCCCGGGGCAGCCCCTGTCCCCACACATCAAAGACCTACCTAGCCTAAGATATCAATGGTGCCCACATGGAAAATTTCTCACCATCTCTGTGTGGTGTCCCACACCCTTAATCCTAGCACTTAGGGGACAGAGACAGATGGGTGTCTGTAAGTTCAAGGCCAAAGTGGTTTATATGCTGAACTTCGAGACAGCCAGGGCTATAGAGTGAGACCCTGTCTCAAAACAACCACTAAAATTCAGTTCTAAAACAGAGTCTGGCTCATGGAAAACCCACAATATAGGATTCCTAAGCCCGGCAGCTCAGTGGCACAGCAGTAGAAATGACAGCCAGACTGAAGAAAGCCAGACAGCATGGCAATGATTTTAAGTTGTTGAAGTACTTTGCATCAGACTCAAGGGGGTTCAGTCTTACTTAATAAGTAATACTTGATATAAAAGTCCTATTTACAATTAGTAGAGTATGATATATGGTCCTCTCCTCCAACTTCCTCCTACTCCTCTTTTATGTGTGTGTGTGTATATATGTGTGTGTGTGTGTGTGTGTGTGTGCATACTCCACCCCCCATTATTTTGCACTGTGCTTGCTTCCCAGTACAACCTCCCAGAATGCCTGGACCATCGAATGGTCAAGAAATTAGCATATAAGTTGATATTGTTGAATATGGAAAGACAAATTCAAATGTGCTTCGTATGTTGTGTAAACTCACAACCTGGTACTCCTCTTCGGGAAGGCCTGGCCTCCTGGGATCATAGGAAACCACAAAGATTAAAACTGGCAAGCGGCTGGGCAAGTTTTATCGGTCATGTGACACAGCACGGGCGAGCAAAGCCTGTGGCATGGGACACTGGTTGACCCATTTCTCAAGGACCTCAAGTCGCAGCAACGCTGTGTCTCCTGTCACCCGTGTTTGTACCCAGCTATTGTTTTCATCTTTGCATGTTCAACCTCCCAACATTTGGAAGCAGAACACTCAGTGCAGGGCGCTGACCAGAGGTAGCAGAATCAGGACCCAAAGCCACCACGTTGACCCCTGTCTTCAATGCAGCCTCCTGACCCCCTGTCTGAACCTTGCAGCAGATTTATGATCGGCGTCTCCTTGTTATCTTTGGCTTTTCCCTGATTACCTTCTCATCCATTCAGCTGTCTCTAACTTCACAGAGTCATCTTTCTTGTCTGCGAGTCCCGCTTTTCTGTTTACTTAGCTCAAATTGTTGAAGCATCAAAACCAAATGCCAGCACGGGAGGAACTGCGGCGGGGGTGGGGGGGTCTGTCTTTGCTTGACACAACCACTTCTGTGCCTGTGTGCCTTTTCGGCCTAGAACTGTCAGTTCGTCCTAGGATTTCCGAGCTGGCATGTGGCTTTCTGAGGCCCACTGGGTAACCCAGAGTCCTGGTACAAATAGGAATGACGGAGATAGATGCTTCGAAACACTTTCAATCCTGCAATAATGGCGCTGGCCACCTCTACTGCCACAACCAGGCAGAAGTTCAGGGACAGTATAGTGACACTTGTAAGGCTCCCTTTGCCGACGCTTGGGTTGCTGGGTGGAGAGCCAGTGTTTCAGAGCTGTCGCTTACAGTAGAAAATGCTTGGGCTGCCTGCCTTTAAATCAACCTTGAGGGAGTTTAAGGGGATATGTAGTGAAGAGGGTTCTGTGCTAATGCTCAGCTCATGCGCTTATAGACTGCGCAGAAAACACAGTGGCACCCTTTAGGTTTCTCCTCTACTTGTTGGCTAACCTACTCAAGGCATTTCCATTGTCATGCATGAACGTGTGCAGGAAGCCCAGCCCTCTGTCCAGCCCAGGAGTTCTAGACTGACTGCTGCACGGTGGGATGGTCCTATTACCTAAATGTTTCTTACCCCGAGCCCCCACCCAGAGTGGAGAAGCCCTAATCCCGCTGCATCTATATTTGGAGAAAAGAGGCTCCGATGAGTAACCAAGGGGCTAGGGAGACGGCTTTAACACATAAAGACCTGAATTTGAGCCTCAGAACCAATGTTTTCCAAAAAAGCACCGTGTTGGATCCCCAGTGACCATAAGCAAGCGCATGCGTGAATAAATGTAAACTACAGAGCCAAGTGCATGTGCCTGGGAAAAGCTACATGAGTACACAGTGAGAATCAGCCATCTGCAAGCTAGGAAGGCCGGAGCTTTTCAGTCTCCAGGACCAGATGCAGATAGATGTCTCTTGTTTGAGCCACGAGGCCTGTCCCCAAGTGGACGAAGGCAAATGGCTGTAACAAAGTATGCTAAAGAGTGTACAGCTTGCCAAGGGGAAAATTACAGTCACAGTGAACAGCCAACAACCGCTGCTGTGTGTATCATGGGTTGTCCTGGGCACTCTCGTGTGCGTGCGTGCATGTGTGTGTGTGTGTGCGTGTGTGTGTGTGTGTAGTACTACGTATCACTTTCCATTGCTGAGTTTCTAAATGTTCTGATCTAATTGTTCTTTGTTGCTGTTTGTTCTGTTTTAGGAGAGTAGCTCAAGTTTATGTAGTGCATTTCTCCCAGTAAGTTCAAAGGATTTTGCTCAAAATCTCTCACTGGCATTGACTGAGGCCCAGAGACATGGACAAATGACTGCTCCTACTGACAATGGCTCTGCTTTCCTTGGCGGTTGAGAGAGAGCAGCTCTTTGATTTGGGAAATCTTTTTAAAACCGACTTTGTTCTTCTTTTTAATCTCAACTGCTCCTGGCATCATTAGCTGATGGAAGTTTCAGTTTCCTTTTGTCCCTCAGAGCATGGGTTCCAATCCCTCAAAGCAGTGCCTTGTAATTGGCCAAGAAAAGGTCACCCTTTCTAAGAAGAAATCATATCACACATTTTACAAAGTCAGCGTGGGTCTTGGAGATCTGAAGGGTGGCTGCTGAGGGTAGATTCATTTTCCCTGGTGAAGTATTTAAGTGGCTGGTGGCATGTGATTATATTTCCAACATAATTACTATATAATTATATACCCACTCTCATCCAACACATTCCTTGCTATAATTAGCTGGCCTTTATTTCAAATTCACTTGCCTTTAAGATTTTGTCTTTTTTTTTTTTTTAATATAGCTTCAGTGAATGAATGGTTAACAGACACTGTTAGTTTTAACAGTGGTTTCCTTACATGTAATAATCTTCCTATACAGATGACCTGATCACATATATGCTTTTTAGAAAATGATACAAGTTGGGGCGTTGGGGCTGGAGATGTAATTCGGTCAGTAGAATGTTTGCCTTACATGCACAAGGCTCTTGCTTCAATTCATAGAACTACATAAAGTTATAAAACTGGGCGTGGTGAGGCACACCTGTAATCCAGCATGTGGGAGACAGAAACAAGACGATTAGAAGTTCAAGGTCATCATCCCTAGCTAAGTAGCAAGTCTGGAGCTACCGTGGACTACACGAGACTTCACCTCAAAAATTAAACACAAGCTTGTTGATATACTTTCCCTGCCTTCACCCACCCCTGACGAAAGCTGGCTTCTCCAGAGGAGCCGTTGTTAAGGCATGGTCAGTTCTTATGTACAGTCAGTCCACCTGAAGAAAGCCTTTGAGGCTCACCCTGCTCCAGCACTCCTTCTAGAGATGCAAAGCTAATGTGGGTCTGGACGGGGTGCCCATGTCCTGTGGGGGAAGGAAGAAGAACTGGGCCCTTTCAGGGCGAGATGCACAGATTCACGGACACACGACCCCATCGAGGCAGCAACCGCAAGGGTTGCAGTCCACTTCAAAGAGCCCACCCGCACAAAGGACATGCCACAGTGTCACCCGCAGAAAGAACACGCCACACAGTCTCAATTGCTTTGTCTATTAAGACACACCCTGGCCTTTGGCATATCAGTGTCTTTCCTCAGTCCTTAGGAAAAACTTAAAACAGTATTTTTATACAATTCCTATGCTACAGATGAGATGGATAGATAAATACAATTATTGAAAAGTGTGTTGAGGGTATAAGATACCACAATGTGCCAAATGGGAAAAACCCATGACCAGCTCTCTTTTTCCCAGGGTGGGGGTGGGGAGAGAGACCACATTTCAAAACAAACTTCTCAGAAAAAGCACGTTGATTTTCCTTCTTTTAAAGAACAGGTTGAAACCAGGTTATCACACTTGGTCGAAAGACACCACTCAGAACAAGGGAAGCAGCTGTCCTTGTCTGTTCCTGAGTTAGATGCCACAGTCTGAGAGCAACGCCAGCAGCTCAGACTGAAGTCCATGAGGAGAGACCTTGATGGTGGGGACCCTAGCTCACCTGTGAGCAGGGACTCAGCTCAGGACTCAGTGATGTGTAGGGAGCAATGGGGGAAAGGATGAAAGACGCCAATTTGGAAAAGACAGGGTTTGGCAGGGAAACGATAGCTGTGCTCAAAGGTTGGAAGATGATAAAGTGAAAAAACTTGGAGTTTGGTTCAAAGGATGAAAGGACTGACCTTTTAGAACAGCGGGCGGTGGGTTAATACAAAGAATGCTGCTGGAACCCGGCACTGTCTCAGATCGAAGCAGGCTGCTTCTGGACCCTTGTTGGGGGTCAAACTCAGATTTCTTGGAAAAGCAGCGAGTGCTCTTAGCTTCTAGGCCATGTCTCCAGGACCTCTGACATATGCTTTTGTAAAAGAGATTCATTTAGTTCGCAGTCTGGGGAGCTGCATGTGTAAGATCATGTGGCCCCATATGCTTGGTTTCAGAGGAAGCATGCTGGGCCTCGTCCCATCATGGCTGAAGGTACCATGGAGCATGAGAGAGAGAGAGAGAGAGAGAGAAAGAGAGAGAGAGAGATCGATCAGGAGGAAACAGAAGAAGCCAGGAAACATGGAGAGGGGCTAGTCTTTCACGTCTGTATCCAGTCACCTCCACAGGGACCCAGGAAAACTAACTTAATTGTTTTCAAGGGTGCATGGCTAATGACCTGTTCACCCTCCACAGGACTCCATCTCTCAAAGGACCCAACACCACCTAATCCGGTCCCACAGGGGAACTTCAAAAGCAAAACAACAACAACAACAACAAAAACCTCATGAGGGATACACCGTATCCAACCATAACAGGGAATAAGCCCTTAACCTGCGGCATGCTGTTCGCCCTGGGTAGATTGGGTCAGGAGTGAGCTGAACTGGAGGACACCGACTTGGTGTTTTAGAGAACAGGGGGGTTTCTCAGTATGGAAGAGATCCACACTTGAGATGAGCAGTGGAGAATGCAAAAATGCGTTTCGTATCTTAAGAAGAATGATTTCGTGCGACAGAACCTGGTATAATGAGACTGTGCAAATCTTGGTGGTTTTAGGGATCGAGTGGTATGGGGCTGCGTGCCGTTGTGTCGTCTCTCCTAGCACCCAGCTAAGGACAGGGCAACATACGTAAGGACGCCGGCTCCCTGCAATGCCGGTGTAGCTCCCTTTATGGCTGTTTTTACTAAGGCTCAGCTAGTTCGGGTTCTTTGGAGACTGCTGTGTGGGTGTTGCTGGGTGTGGATGGATACAGCTTTTCCGAGGCCATCCCGTTGCCCAGTTAGAATGCAAATAGCATACAGGCCAGGGACCACCCCATTCATGGCCTCTCAGCAGCAACTGATTGAGACTGAGGTTCAAGGACGGGTCCTCTGCGGGTGCTGATGGACAATGGACCAAACTGCAGGCTTGTGGCTTGAGAGGAGAGCCGCAGAAAGCAGCAGCAGCAAGGGTGGTTCAGAAACAGCTCCCCTCACACACTCAGCTGCTGGTATTTGTGAAGTGTGCCATGCAGAGAGCCAATAGCGTTTTATTGACTTTTACTCTACAATTGACCTCCACACATTGCTACGGAAACCACTGCATTTTAATCAGGTTAAGGAAGAGACTTTTATAAGCAATAAAGAGCCAGTGTACTGCTCAATGCACAAGCTCTCTAGAGCCAATGAAGCAGGTTCAAGCTCAGGCCTTCTAGTTCCTCGTTCTACTGCCCCAAACAAGCAGGTTACTTAGCTTCTCCAGGCCTCAGTTTTGCCATCTGTAAGATGGGGCTAGGAATACTTGCTGACTTAGAGTAAGTACTAGATAAACACTAAGTTTCTGTTATTTACACAGAAACCAAAAACCCGGTCCCACTGAAGCTGGCTTCTCCCTGAGTCGTATCTGAGACACAGACAGAAGGAAACAAGAGTAGCATTGAGGTAAGAATCTGGGTCACATCAGATCTATTGCTCTGGTGATGAGTAAGGGACAGGGACCTAGACTGGGTACCAGTCATGGTGAACACACACCCTGTGTAACTTTTAAAGGAAAGAAAATAAGACAAAACTGTGCGTAGCTGTGAGGAAGGAGGTCTTACAGGTTCAGCAAAAGCTTCTGTCACAGATTAATGTGATGGACCTTGGGAAAGGGCTACTACAACATAAATGCTGAGACACACCAGGCTCCACGGAAGAAAAGAGCCTGAAAACTTTCTCTCTCAAAATAGGTGATGACTTGGGGGGCCATGAAGATTAAATGGGACACTGACTCGCTACATCCACTATGTCTGTAAAATCTGAATTTCATACTGAATATTACTTCCCCCTCCCTTAAATCAGCGTTTAAAAAAATAACAACAAAAGGAGCTGGCAAAATGGGTCAGCAGTTAAAGTATTTGTTACACACACATGAAGACGTGAATCCTGACTGCATTGGCACATACCTGTCACGTGAGGTCTGGGGAGGCAGAGATAGGAGGGTCCCACGACCCCTCCCCCACCCCCACCTCCACCCCACGCACAGGCAAAGCAAAAGCATATCACCCTATTAGACTTTAAATTCCAGCAGGCGCCGATCTCCTTAACTGGAGTAGGCCATTAAAAACGATGACAGAAAGGATGTCGATGACAACAAGCGGCTATGGAAATGCCCCTCTGATCTCCCTCCTATGTGGTTGTGATAACACACATCGCTTGGGGAGTCACTTTCATCATATTGTAAATCTTCCCACAAACCTATTCAAGTGAGCATTTGTGGTTAAGACTTGGACCTGAACGGCCTTACATCTTGTTTCAATCCAGCTCTACATCTTAGGAACTTGTCTGATCCAGGGCAATTTACCTTCTCTCTCTGGGCCTCCGTTGATTTATCTGCCAAATGGGAGCAATGGGAGTACTTCAAAGGGGTGTCATGAGATGCCACGCATAGAATGCTTAGAACAGTGGTTGCCATGTAACAAACACTGAGTAAATGCTTAGCTATGGTTATTCTTCTCACTGAGAGAGAAAATTCTAGATACAAATGATCCCTGGATCACAACCTCCCCAGAATCACTGATTCAATCTGGAACCCCATCACCTGGTGTACAGAATGCTGCCCTGCATTCCTTCCAGGCTGAAGGCCTCTGGCGCAGCGTGCTCTGACCCATCTCGCCTGGCACTGCTGGACTGGCTTCCTTTGAACTCTCCTTTCATCTCTTTATGGCTGTACTGAAGCAGCTTCAGCGGTCTCCTTCTGCCAGAGGTTTACACCTCTAACATCTTCGTCTATCTGCACTCTGCCCATGTTTCCTCTACACGAGGAGTACTTCAAATGAGGGCTCTGCACTGGCCTCACGATCCGCTCACTGTCCTCCAAGCTCGGCCAGAGCTTCCCAACTCTGAGGTGCTGTCCCCAGCAACTGGCCAGCCCCCTCTTCATCCCACCCTCTCAGAAGGCTGTGCTCAGGAAGGCTGAGCACTGGGATCGCTTTGTAGGAAATCATCTCAACTTTGATTTCCTACAGCGTCTCATACCTTAGCCTTGGTTCTTATTTGACACCCAGTCACAATCATCATTTTTTCTCTTTGCGTGTGTGTGTGTTTGTGTGTGTGTGTTTGTGTGTGTGACCATTGTAAGTCTTTGTGAATTCAGAGATTAAAAGGCAAAGTTCAAGCTGAGGATGCAGCACAATGGTAAGAGTCTTTTCCTAGCATGTCTAAGGCCCCGAGTTGGATCCCAGCACTAGTGTTAATAATGATAGGGGGTGCTCAGAGGGACAGTTCTTGCTTAGAGAATTTAAGGCTCTAAGTTTTACTCCCTAGCACCACAAAGAGAAGGACTGTAGAAAGTAAGCCAGATATAGTCACTCAGTGTCTGAGATGCAGGGGTTGGAGGATCAGTAAGTGTTTAAGGCTTTTAGCAGTCTGGTCTACAGAGCAAGTTCTAGGTCAGTCGGTGCTTCATGGCAAGACCTTGTCTAAACAAGCAAACAAACAAAACCAAACGCACTAAATGAGGAAGAAAAACTGCATAGGATTGGCCATATGCTCTGTTAGAGGCATTAGAGGCACATTAGTGGCCCAGTGATGGAAACAACCACAAAGGAATGGGCCAGCATTGAAAGAGTGAAGCACCGGACACATCTTCCCTCTCTGGGGCAAACCCGCCCTCCTTCTGACTGATCAAAAATGCAGAACTGGATCTGAAATATGTCGAGATCCTGTCCTACTTAAGCTCTCAAAATGACCAGCTCTGACCGGTTCTCCCTCCCCGGCACTGGCCTCTCCCTGGAGTACGCTTCCACCTTCCTTTCTGCCTATTTCACCTCTATCTGCCTATTTGTTTAAAATGTGAACCAACTGGTCAGGTACAGTAATCTAATTCTGCCTTTGGTTGGAGGCCAGTACATGGACAGCACTCACTAAATAATGGCGCCTGGTGTGCCTTCCCTAGGTTCTGGCTGCTGGCTGCCTGAGGCGAAGCTGGGATCTTAGGAGGCAAGCCCAAGAGACAAGGGATGAAGAAGGGTAAAGCATCAGAGTGAGTGGAGCCACGCTGGCTCCAACTGCCTGGCCCAGAAATTACACACCTGCCGCTGGCCTGCTAGGGTAAATCCCGGGACATGCAAATACTTCTCCTATGAGTTGTCCAGGGCGTGCCTTCTTCCTGACAGATTTTCTCTGATTCAATCTGGGTAAAAGTGCATGAAGCTTTCCTCCCCATGGCCACACAGGCTCATCATGTTCACTTGCCATCACTGAGGAATTTCTTCTTCCTGTGAGTAGGAAGTCCTGGGAGGAGCAAGACAGGTGTCTGTTGGGTTGTGTGAGCTGCCCCAAGGAAGGAAGAGCAGGGAGAACCTCTTTGAGACAAAAATCTCACGGAGGATGAACACTCATAGGAACATTAGCCTGTCCATTTTATCCATCTACCATGCAGCACCCAGTGAGGACCCAAAGATGGATGTCACAGGACCTAGCTCCTGGGAGACAGTAGATATTTATTCAGTCAGTGACTTCAATTTATGCTTTGGCTTTCACTGACAACCTTCTCCCATGGCGGAGATTCAGTATTATCTAACGCACTTCATACCATAGCTGAAGGCTGTATCATGGCCTCAGTAAGAAGACTAGTCCAACATATTCCTCCATCAGTGGATATGAACCCCCACATTCTTTTTCCTTCTTCTCTATCACCCATTCACACATACATGGAACCCTATGGCTTGACCCCCTTTTTTATTTCTCCAGACAGTTGAGTGGCAAGTGGAGCAACGTGAGGTAGCCTCTGCCTCAGCCCTTCTACGCTGCATTTTCTCAGGCAGGACGAGGCTGGCCAAAAGTCCGGGGCGTCGGCTCCAGTTTCAGAGCTGATCAACGACTTTGGGGCAATGGGGATGTCCTGTGGCATTACCCATTCTCTATAGAATGGCCATGGTGTCATTAATTGTCAGAAGCAGAATGGCTCAGACATGGGGCAAAGGCAAGTGAGCTCACAGCTAGAGAGCATGACGCATCCAAGCATAATGCAATACAACACGGAGAAATTCTGATTTTTTTTTTTTTATGGTCCCTCCACAAGCCTCACAGTTCCTGGCTTTTCTGCCTCTGTGGTTTTGGCACATTGCTTCTAGGGGTCTGAATAATGAGCATGACTAGTCTCCTCAAACACAGATTCAATTTAGAATGGAGCTGGCATCAAGAGTAACTCTGGCTGCAGCTGGTGGCTGGCCAGTCAGACATAGCCAGCAGGTGAGCGGGAATCACCTGACGGAAGCGCTCCTGAGGTAGGGTTTCTGGAAGTGTCGCTCAGAGATGCTGTATTAATTGGTTCAGTTAAGCTCTAAGTTTGAAATGATTTCCACTGTGAAACAAGAAATGGAGCTTCATGCTTAATATGCACAGTCTTTTCAGATTACAGCCACAGATAACAGGCAGGAGAGAAACCCATACACACACATCCAAAAAAAAAAAAAAAGCCAGTGAATTCTCCCCCCACCCCCAGTAGTAAAATAAATTCCTTGAGCGGAACTGTGGGTCTCTCACTGGAAGAAAATTCCCCTTTATGGGTCAGCTGACAATGACATCAGCAGTGTAACACAACACAGAGGCTAAAATCCAGAGCAAACACGATTGTCAGAAGCAGAATGGGAAACAGTGGTATCAATTCCTAAAGCGCATAGCCAAAATCTATTACCGGTGATTTTCAAACATGAGAAAGGGCAAGCACACATTGTTGATGTTTAAAAAAAAAAAAAAGGAAACATCCACAAATATGATTCCTTTAGAGAAAAGATCATCCCACCTCACACCAGCCCAAGGGTGGCTAGACAGTACATTCAGTCTTATACCGTGTGTCAAGCCAACACTTTCCATCTGCCCTACAGAGGAAGCAAGAAGGTGAGTGCTGGCCATTTCCCAGAGGATCCTGACTAAAGAGGAAGGAAACAGAGCCCACAGAGCCCTCACTTACAGCTTCTGTTGCCTTCTGGAGTTTTGGGTCCCAAATCTGGGAAGGACGAGAGCCAGGCAGCCCTTGCTCCTCACCATGTCTGGAACACCGCAGCTGCAAACTTGGAATGAAAGAACATTCAGGGGAAAAGAGGAAGAGGCGCTTACTCACCGGGCACTCAGAGCTGGCACCGGTTATAAAAACAACATGACTCCCCCGGGGAGGCGCACCTCCCAGCCACCTTGCCTCATCACCAGTTTGCAGCAATAGAGCTGGCTGGCTGGCTGGAATGGGAGGAAATGGCCAGCAGGCAGGCAGCAGGCGGGAGACCCCAAGCATGCCTCAGAGGGAGCCCTCTCAAGCGGGCTTGGACACCAGGGCCTGTTTCCTGTGGAGGAGTTGCGGGCTCACACTTGCACAGACATATCAGGTACTCAGTAAAAAAAAAATAGACTGTTCCTCTGTAAAAACACCCAGCTGCCTGTGATGGAGGTGGGGGTGGGGTCATATTTGCACAGTAAGTGCTTTTTAACCCCCCTTCCCACGCAGCCAATTAACTGGGCCCCATTTAAAATCTTTTGCAAATATGAACATATAATATCAAACACTTCACTTCTGAATATATATATATCATTATTTATATATATCATTATTTTAAACTCTGAGATGCAGCCAGCCAGGTGCGGCGGCACTTGCCTTTAATCCCAGCACTTGGAGAGGCAGAGGCAGGCAGATGGCTGCGAGCTTGAGGCTTGGTCTACAAAGGGAGTCCAGGACAGCCAAGAGAAACCCTGCCTTGAAAAACCAAATATATAACCATATAAATAAACACACTGAGATGGCAGAAGCTGAGATCCAAGGCTTTCCGTGTCGCCTCTGCCAACAGGCTTGGCCCAAGATCTCCTCCTCCACCAGGCATGCTCGTGGGTGCCCCAGTGGCTCCACCATACCCTCAATTCCATCAAGGGTTGGGTGGTGGTGTCTACTTCCCCCGAGCCATCCAGATGCCATTCATTGCAGAGACCCATGGTGATTAAATGCTGACCTCATGACCTGGGAGGGAAAGACACCCTGAGCTGAGATTCTCACATCCTCCCTTTCAGGGCACTCTCCCAGGCTTGGTACCTAATGCTTAGACTTAATGCCAGGGTGTTTCCCCGCTGTGGTCCACTGAGCCATCCTGACTGGCAATATTCCCCAAACTCCCCATGCTTGGCTTCCTCCTTAAAGCATACACAATTTTTCATTCTCTGGAGATTGTTTTTCCCCCTCTGAGAAGACTGGCCTCAAACTCATTAAGTGGCAAAGGATGGCCTTGAACTTTTGGTCCCCCCAGCTTCTACCGGCTAAGTGCTGAGATTACAGGCATGGGCCACCATGCTGCTCATGCGGTCCTGGGGATCAGACCCAGGGATTCATGGTGTCAGACAAGCCTTCTGCCAACTGAGCTATGTCTGGAGAAGTCTCTAACCAGGTGGGTTGTTTCTCCATTAGCAAGTCCATCGTTGCCACTCAGAACCAGAGGCTGTAAGGTCCCTTCCAGCTGCAATGGATCCCAAGAATAATCCTTCTCCAAAAACTGTCAAGGAGTCTGGGGACGTGGTATGGTGGTAGAGTACTGCCTTGCACGTATGAATCTCTGTGTTTGATAGTCACAACTTCAAAAATGATTTTAATGAAATTATTCTGTTGAATAATTATATTGGGGGAGGAGGTTGCTCATCCGGGGGATTCTAGGTTTGGTTCACAGCACCCACATCCTACAGCTTACAAGGGCCTGTAACTCCAGCTTCAGGGGAGCCATCGCCCTCTTCTGGCAATCCGCAGGCACTGCACACACATGGCATAAATACGCACATAGGCATGAATAAAATACACCTTTAGGGGAAACAAATCCACAAAGGTTCTGCTCATCATTATTCAGTCAACAGAGGGCCTAAAATTCTAGAAGAAAAAGAAGATGGTGGGGCGGGGGAGGACAGTAATTGCAGGGCTTAAGAGGGCTCAGTGGTTAAGAACAATAGCTGTTCTTGCAGAGGACGTGGGTTCGGTTCCCAGCACCCACATGGCAGCTCACAACTGTGTATAACTTCAGTTCCACGGGCCCTGATGCACTAGGCATCCTTATGGTACACAAGCATATAAGCAGGCAAGCATTCACAGGAGCACAAAATAAAAACAAATCTTTAAGAAAGTAACAACTGTAAAAGAAAGAGCTCACAAAGAGCTGTGTGGGCGTGGCAGCCCGCCTGAAATTCCAGTACTCCAGAGGTGCAGAGATGCGAGCCCCAGACAAGCTGGCTAGCTAGACTAGCCCAATCCATGAGCTCTGGGTTCAGTCAAAGACTCTGCCTCGGCGAATAAAGTACAGAGCATTTGAGAAAGACTCCCAATGTCAACCTGTGGCCTCTGCATACACACACACACACACACACATGCACAATCATACACATACAAATATGCACACTTTCTCTCATACAGAGATATACACACACACTCACAAACATACACACATACACAGCACACACACATAG
>NW_026585690.1:441222-476929 GCF_907164565.1 Psammomys obesus
CATAGACATATACTCACACAGATACACACTCTCACATTCTCTCACACACTCACACACTCACACACAAATACACACATACTCTCACACATGTACACATGAACATGCATACTTGCACACGGTATGTGTACACACATACATATAAAACTTAAAAGTAAATATATATTATAGAACTATCTTTAATCTAGGAATAAATTCAAAGATCATCATTCTTAGGTAAGTACAGGCAAACGCCAGGCACATTAGGGAGAGAGATTTTAAATGGGTTAAAAAACAAAACAAAGCAGTAATTTCAGGGCCAAAGTCCCTAGCTATATTTTATCTAGCAGTAACCATGCAGAATGCCCACTAAACAGTTACTTGTCCATTAAAGTAGGTTTTTTTTTTCCCCTCTCTTGGGTTCATCCTTGTTGGAGTATTCGTTAAACCAGTATAATCCTGGTGTTTGTGAAGTCTGATAAAGGTTTTAGAATAGCTGTTCTTAAATAGTGTTTCTTCAAATATTCACCACAGATAGTTTCAAACAAAAATAATATAGCATATCTTGGAATGTTCGGATCCCTACAGAAGAAAACAACCCTCCAGTAAAATTGAGGTCATCCACCACACAGAGTTCATGGACAAACCCTGCTCAGGACAGTGTTCAGATATAAAGTAGGTTTTCTGGAACCACATGCACATGCCTTTAATCCCAACACTCGGGAGGCAGAGGCAGGTGGATCTCTGAGTTTGAGGCCAACCTGGTTTACAGAGACAACCAGGACTATACAGAGAAACCCTGTATCGGGAAAACAAAACAAAACAAAACAAAACAAAAACAAAATCACAGTTTCAAATTTTAGTTGCGAAAGTCCATCATCAAGAGGTTTAGTTGGGACCCCAGAAGGAAAACGTTCTCAGGACACACTGTGAGCATGTCTACAGGTCGCATACAAGGGCAAGGGTAGGCATCACCTTTGCCAGAAGCTCAGGGCTGATCTGAGAGCACAAAGCAAACACCAGAATTCTACTCTGCATTCTGCCCCTGTGGTGGAGAAGCCAGCAAGTATCTCTGAGCACCTAGGCTTATTCAAGGAAATAATGAGACTAGAGGGAAAAGGGCTTTGGAGGCGGCCAGGGTTGGCTCTGAGGCCCTCCTCGGAGGCAGTGCCATAATAGTCCAGGGTGCCCTTCCTCTGGAGGTCGTCTAGACTTCCTTCAGGCAGGACAGAAGGACTGTAAAAGAGGCAGGGTTTTTCCTAAGTTTCACACTTCCAAAAATCCTCATTGGGGAGATAGTTCTGTGCCTGGACCATGCTCTAGAAATTATCACTGTTTTCCTGTGAACAGCTCCTGCCTAGTTCCTCAAATGAAAACAAAAGCAAGTTTCCCTAGAAGAGGTCCCACCTTCTCTCTCCAATGGGAAGGTCTCAGGTCTCCAACTATGATACGATCAATGGCACCCTATTACAGAATGGCCGCCTCCCCTCCCCCCATGAAAAGACAGAGGCAGCATAATCAAGATGGCACAGGCTGGGCCCTCTTCTGACTCTATTTAGCTTGACCACTCCAAACCTATGGAAGCACAGTTTTCCAGGATACGTTAAAGCCAGGAGTCTTACGATTAGAAAGCCAGCTCAGTTAAAAATGGCCTGGGACTTCTGCTTGTTTGTTTTCCTTGCCAAGCGTGTTTTCAGCATTAGAACAATCCTTGGCATAGATAGTGGACCTTCAAGAAATCTTTGTAAGTTAAACACATGGATGCCACTCCTAGAATTAGTAGGTGCTCAATGTCATCCTCAGGAAAAATACACAATTATCACAAAAAGTGAAACAGCTCACCAACCTACAACCTAGCCTTCACTATAGTGCACGTGCCTGTACCATGCTTCTGTAATCCCCTGGCTCAACTACACAGGATATTCTCCCTGTTCCGACTATGCAATACATAATTATTATTTTTTTTCTTAATTAGAAAATAAAGTTACCTTTGAAGAAGTTACCACTCACATAACGTGAAATCTGTTTGGAGATTTGCCCCTGACTATCAGGAATTCCAAGGGTGCTTTCTCTTTTTGCAACACTGCAGATGGAGAATGTAGAATTTGATAAATTATAAACTTAATGAGGCTTCTAACTCCTCTAGCCAGTCATTAGCTGCCAGGAAATGATCGCTGTTACTTAATTATAAGATGAAACTAACCATTGAGACATGCTGAACACGATCTGATTGGCCCATACGCTGAGGACTAAGTCTACAGGCATGCCTGTGTGTCCCAATTAAAGCTGCATCGCCCACAGTAAAATGCTGCATGTCCTTGGCCAGGACCTATGTTGTCATTTTCAGATTAGAGCGACAGAAACAATTCCAGGCGGAGTCACTTCCCAAGCACCAATGACTGAGCCTTTCTGACTTGGATGATGAGGTCCCTTCTGACTGGCTTCATTCCCCAGGAAGTGTTCTTTATTTTCACTTTGGCACCACCTGGCATGAGAGACAGGTTTAAAGTCATCCAATCAATCACTGTTTTTCACAGCTGTCCACAGGAAAACACACACACACAACTCATAACAAACAAACAACCCCCCAAAAAACCAAACAAACAAAAACCTTCCAGAGAGCAAGTGCATATAATATATATACATGAAATTTTCATTTTGATTTTGCGGGGTTGTTCATTAGCAGGGAAGTCGGTGGCAGAATGCTGAGTAACTACAGAGCTAGCATTCCGCCATGTTGGCATACAAGGTTTTTTTGTTGTTTGTTTGTTTTTTGTTTCTTGTTATTTTAACTCAATACCAGTGTTGCAGAATCAAATGTTCAACTGCAACTCAAAAAATGTGTTACAATTTTATGCAGTTTTGAGCCAATGCTGACTGGATCAACTGTTGCCTGCTTTTCCTTTCTGGGTCCCCCTTTACATTTGCCTATGATTAAAAAATCACCTGGTTGATACCAGGGGCTGCAGCTCACAGGCTGTCCGGGTTCTAATCCCACCGCTGTCATTTAAACTTGGTATGTGAGGGTCAGTGAGAGAGATGGCTTATGGGTAGAGAAGCTTGTGCATAAGCCTGAAAAAAAAAACCTGAGTTCAATACCTAAATCCCACCAGGTGGCAAGAGAAAATGTACTTAACACTCTGGCACCTATGCACTCACTCAGACGCCTATCACACGCACAAATAAAATAAGATTTAAACTTAAGCTTGGCATGTGACATTTGGATAGGAAAAAAGAGGAAGTTAATATTTTTATAGAGACTCCACCCTTAGCTTCAGCACAGGAGGTGTCGCAGAATTTCAATTCCAAATGGACTGCCTGGAATTTAGAGGCAGCTGTGTGACTTATCTTATCAGGAAGAGACTAGACAACCCGAAAATGTGCAGGCCGAACAAGTGAACACCAAGTGCTCTAGAAGGCGAGGTACTTTACTGCCTCTTGTTCTACTTATAGGGTGGAGCCACAGGGAACAAACCCAGGAAGCCAGGGTGAAAGAACGCATCAGGTGGCGTGGCTGAACTTCAAGTGACTGCAAGGAAATCGAAGCCTCAAAACCGGTGCGTATCAGTCGGAACTGACCGCTTCAAAGCCTGTGACTAAATCTTTCTAGCAACGCTGCTAGGGGCCTGCCCCATTACCAAACACTTAGGTCAGAGACTAGGGAAGCACAGGCCTGCGAGTGCCTGTACTTGCCTCCCGGTTGGCGGCTCTGTTCTCTTCACCCCACCCTTCCCAGCCACTGCCGCCTTGCCAAGCTCCTCAGCACTGTCCTGGATGACTAGGCCTTTCTTCTGGAAACGGTCTTTGCTTGACTTCCAAGATGCTACAACTCTCCTGTGCTTCCTCCCTCTCCCAACTCATTGCTTTGTCTAAGTTGGCAGAGCCCATCTGTCTCCAGGATGTGGAGCCCGGGGCTTGATCTTGTTTTCTCTCTTCCCTGCTTATGCTCGTTCCTCAGATGAGTATCTTCGGTCTCAGGACCTTAAATACTACTTACCTGTGTGTGTACGACTCTCAGTTTCATCTCAGTTTTATCTCTTGCTCTGCACTCTCAAATACTACCACCTACACAACCATCTGACTGGTGCATCAGACAGAGTATACCTAAATAGGAACTCTCCATGCTGTACTAAACTCTCTCACGAGCTCCCTACCACCCCACCCCACCCCACCCTCCTCTCTAAACTGGCCCATTCCAGTTTTCCCTATCTTGACCTCTGGCTCCATTGTCATCCAGATAAGGTCCAGAATCCCCAGTCTTCTTTGCCATAATCCCTAATCCCTGTATTCAGCCCATCTGCTCATCTGTGATCTTATCGGCCCAAATCTCATCCCTTCAGCCATCTCCATTGCACCATCCCAAGGCAAGCAAACATCACCTTCCTGAATTAATGTGATGGCTTCCAAACTGCCTTCCCTCCCTGCCTCGTACAGCCTATTTCCCAGAAAGAGATGCCAGGGTTATTTCACTGAAACAGATTTGATAACGTCAATGTCACTCTTTTGCTTAAGACCCTTCAAAGACCACATGTCACACTTAAGGGTCGCTGCGTGATATGGCCACATACTTCCTGATCATGAGGCCTTAGCTACTCCGGCTTCCTTTTATCTCCTTCAGCATCCTAAGATTGTCCTCACTTTGCAGCCCCTCTCTTGCCCTTCCTCTGTCATGAAAGCCCGCATCTCCACATGGCTGGCTCCTTTCATTATTTAAGCTTCAGTTCAGTCATTGTCTTGGTCTACCCTAGGGCTGAAGCACCTTGCCCAATCTCTCTCCTTCTTATGTCTACCTGAAGCTGCCTTCTTCATTTGTTTATTTGCTTACCAGTCTGCGCCTCCATGACAATGTAAGTCCCAAGAAAACAAACACCTCCCTTATCTTATTTGCCACTCAGTTCCCCATGGCGGCCATGCAGTGGCTAGTCTACCAAGATCTGTTAAAGGATTAATTACCTGTTAAGTGCAATTGCAATTTGCAAATTATACATAATGGCTCATTGGAACCCAACAGCTAATCCAACTAATTCACCAATAGCTGAGAAACTGCTCTAGTCAGGGAGACACTGAAATAGTTGACTCTACAGAATTTGCAACATTCTTCTGAATCCTTTTCCCTTTTCTCAACGAATACAGAATACAAACAGAGAATGCGATGCTGGATAGAATCTCTGCCCATATGGTATCTATTAGTATGTCTATAAGACCTGAATGTTCAATTTCTCAGGACTTTAGAACTAAGACAGCTGTTAGAGTTTGAAGAAATGGCTCTTGGGCTGTGACCCACAGTCCCAAAGGGCCTGCTTAAGGATCCCCTAGACTACCCTAGGCTCACCAACCTGCCCCGCCCCAGGAGACTGCCACCCCGCTAAGACTCCTGGATCCACTTTCAAGAACTACCTGGGAGTTGGTAGAAAGTCTGAGGGAAGTTTTCAGAGTAAACCTATCCCCTGAAGAGTTTGGCCCTAACATTTGCAAACACTGAGGGGTGGCTAGATGTGCCCCATATGCAGAGGCTGTGGAATTTTGCAGACAAAAATCGCAGCTTATCATCTTGGCAATTTCTCACCTTTGGAGCTTTCTTGGAAAGACTTGTGACACCTGAGTTACACCATAGTTGTAGCACTTGGGAGGTGGAGGCAGGTGGATTTCTGTGAGTTAGAACCCAGCCTGGTCTACAGAGTGAGTTCTGGGACAGTCAGGGCTACACAGAGAAACCCTGTCTCAAAAAACAAAAATACAAAAACAAAAACAAAATCATAGTTCTGGGCTTGGAGGGATGTGTGTGTGTGTGTGTGTGTACATGTGTATGCTTGTATGTATATGTATACAGATGTGATTATTTTAAATTTTGCCTGATGTTCATCTCTGGTATTTCAAAAAGGGTCTAGTGTGAGATCACCACTAAAGAGTACTTTGAATGGATCCTCTAAGGATTCTTTCAGGAGGCATGCCTGCCACCTAGGCAGATACCATTCACAGTGTACGCCTAGAGACTAGCTTGATACAGGGGCCGTACAAACTAGCAGTCTGACATACAACAGTTTGAAGCTACTGAGTTTCCAGCTGAAACCTTTAAATTTTTAACAGTATCATCACTGTAATGTTATGGGACAAATTAAATAAAGATGATTAGGGATACGACAGATTTTCTATGAAAGAGGTTTATTGGCTGGATATGAAGAGAGGAAGAGAAGGAGGAAGCTGGACATAATAGAGGAAAAGAGAGAGGGGGGAAGAGAGAGAAGGGGACGCCCCGATAGAGAAAGGGGAGAAGGCCAAGAGAGAAGAGAGACCAAGAGAGGAAGGACCAAGAGAGACCAAAAGAGAAAGGACCAAGAGAGGGACCACATGGCCAGCTGGTCCCTTTAAGGGGCAAGGTAACTATGCCTTTCAGGTGTGGCCACCTAATGGGAGACACATGAGGATATCATAGGTTACTAGGCAACCCAGAAACAGGTTTGGTGCCAAAATCCTAACAATCACATGGAAGTTAATTTAAAAAAATAGTAGGTTCAAAAGGGCAAAAATTAGAAATCATGTGTCATTATTCCTTGTAATTGAGAAAATTATAAGAATTTTATATCCCTGACCACATCAGAAGTATTTGGCAGGGCCAGCAAGATGGCTCAGCAGGTACAACACTTGCCACTAAGACTGAAAACCCAAGTCTGACTCCCCAGGACCCACAGGATGAAGAGAAATCAAGTCTTTCAAAGTGTCCCCTGTCCCATTCATGTGAACTCCCCCCCAAAACACACACACACACACACACACACACACACACACACACAAAGTAAATAAACGTAATACAATTTTTTGTGACTAGCCCAACCTTCCCAGTGCCCTATGTTATTAAATCCAAAGGGATGTGGGCCCTGAAATGCGTGAGGTAGGCTCTGTACCCTATAGAAGTTCAGATGGTAACACATTATTCATGCTCTTCATGATTTCTGTTTGGTGTGTGAAGCCCGATTTTAAAAGTACCACAAAAACCAGTCTTCCAAAAAAAATGTGACAGAGGAGCGTCACGTGGTACCAGTTTTGACACTGAGTGGTAACTGCCCCTGCTGGGAATTCTCATGCCCCTCACCCACCCTTAGAAACCTGAACAACAAAACAGGCCTGAGGGCCTTCTGAAACCACCGAGGCCGGAGCAAGTGTCACACATGCTCCATCTCCCGGGAAACACAGAAACCTTCCAAGAATGAAGAGGCTGGAGCAGAGCGGGCACCCGGGAGCTATAATGTACTGTCTTTTGCAGACAGCAGTGTTTCAGTGTCAAAGCCACAAGACCAAGGGCAGGCCCCGATTCCAAAAGGAAACCTTCGTCATTCAGCGCAAGGCACCTATCGCACACAAGTGGCCCCAGCCAGAGGACAGAAGCGCAGGGGCTAGAATGCCTGACCCAAGGCAGGGCGTGCCCACTGCCATTTCCCATCCTGGCATTTTAACGAGATATAAATGGGGGAAATGTGAAGGTTTTATGATCGTTTTATTCATGTGTTTTAAATTCTGGGTAGCGCTCTCTTTTACAGCTGATCCTAGCCAGAAAATGGAGAAAGGGATGGTTAAACTCTTAAAATATAAATTTCTCTCCACTACAAATAGATATTACAAAAAAACAAAAACAAACAAACAAAAAAACCTAATTGGAAAATTTGAACTTAGCTAAATTTAGGATGGGCACACGTTTTCCTCAGAACTTCGTCTAACTTTTCTTCGTACAGTGCTTTAGAAAGAAAATGCAGACACCTCAGTTAGAGCTCACTGGAATGCTTCCTTTCAAATCACAAGAGTGTCTTTTTAACTCTACATCTGTGGCTCATAGTGCTGAAAACACTTCTGGGAAGAGATCCGAGGCTAACCTGGAAAGAGGCCAAAGTGGGTGTCACCATACAGATCATGAAGGGGGAAAAGCTGCTTGTCACATTTGCCAGTTAAAGGGGGGAGGGGTGCTTTAGACATTGTCCATTGAATTTAGATGGTAACTTCTAAAATACCACCTTCTTAGAGGCAATAAATATGTGAAGTGGGGTAAGGAAGATGGTAAAATATTCATTCTAACTCCTCAGAGGGCCAGATCTCTGTTCAGGCAGGGGTTCTGACCGTCTGGTCCATTCAGGATTTTAAGCTGGAACCAGAGGGTCTTTCTTGGGTTTTCTGGGTTCAGCTGAGAAGCCAGGAAGGAAACTTATAAACTGTGCTGGACTGGGGCAGACAGGCCGGCTCTCGAAAGTAATGTTTCCAGTTAGACTCTGTACTCTTGAGGTCGCCTGATCCAAGGACAGTCAGACATTCTTGTAGGTGGTTCACTGAATGACCACTTCACATGACCAATCTTCCGGAGTCTTCTTGCCTTGCTGTTTACGGACTAGATATAGCCGAGATTCTTGGTGTGGGGAAAAGAGAAGCGTGAAGAAATTAAAACACCCTTCCGCCCCCACAAGAAACAGCTATCTCAAATGTAAGCATCATAAATCAAGTTAAAAGTACAAACTAGGTGCTACATGGGCCCTTTGCCCTAAAAAGACAAAGACAAAAACAAACAAACAAACAAAACCCAAACACATCACTAAGAGAGCAAAGTGGAATCAAAAGTCAAAGTCTTGTGCAAACTCCACGAAGAAATGGACTTTCAGAAACTCAACTGGTGGCAGGAAGCTGCTTCCAGTTGTTTTGCTTAAAGAGATAAGATCACACACTCCCCACCGGCCTTCCCCAGTAGCTTTAGTAGCTAATGGCTTTTCTCTGGACTCTCAAAACCATAAACTTGATGGAGATTCTTTGAGTAGAACGCCTGAAATGGAGCAGGAAAAAAAACAAACAAACAAAAAAATAAATCCTTTGCTGTTTTTAGCCATCACCACCAGCAAGTTAAGCAAAGACAGAAAGAAAACAATGAGGATATCCATGGCAACCATGAATATTGTTACCTCACAAACATTATTATTCCATTTCACCGTCACATCCATTGTTCATATCATGGGTTCACTTTACCCAATCAACAGAAAAACTGACTTCCAGGTCTCTCTCTGTCTCTCTCTGTCTCTCTCTGTCTCTCTCTCTCTCTGTATCTCTCTCTTTCTCTCTGTTAGTATCTCTCTCTGTTTCTCTCTCTCTCATTCTCCCCCAAACCAATTCTCTCAGAAATAATAAAATTTTGCTTTAAGAAAGTTTCTGGAAAGTGAGAACAATTTTTATGTGCCTATGAGAAATGAAATTAATAGAAAAACCAAACAGAAACCCTGGTAAGAATACTATGGTAAATGGTTAAATATTTACAACATAAGAACCAGTCTATCTGAAAACAAATGCACAAGTGCCTGGCTTCATTCCCTGCCTCAGGAATCAAGAATGTTCCCTTGCTGAGAGCTGCCATTTTGTTGACATTCAAGTAAAAGATTTGGCTCCAGGGAGATGTGGGAGTGAGCACATGAAACACAGCCTGGCGGACCATTATCAAAATAGATGAGTTCATTCCACACAGCTATGCCTGAAGACGACAAATGCACAAAGATGGCCTAGAAAAGAAAATGCTTCCCTAGCTCAGTGACGTGTCCTGGCTGCCCAATGGATGCCTTCACCAACAGAGCCCAATCCCCAAGTCGTCACGTGTCCCTAAACAAGAGCTCGAGGTCAACACACAATTCCATAGGCAACCAGAATATCAAACATCCCTCATGAGCATTGGCAGTTAGTGATAAACACCTTTTCCTGTGTTCACTGTTGTTTTGGTTTGTTTGTTTGTTTGGTTGGTTGGTTTAGGTGCTGGAAATTGAGCCAGGGCCTTTACAAGTTGAGTTCATTCAGTCCCTGAGCCTTACCCTCAGACTTCCTTTGGTTCTCTAAAGCCCACTGTGTCTGTCCTGCCTTCTCCATCCTCATTCAGGCTTCCTGCCCCTTTCCCAAAACAATCACATCATTTGTTTCTTGTGATATTCACTACCTCCGTCACGCATTCTTCTGCGGTGTGAATCCTGATGTTTCCACCAAAGACCTGTCTAACTTCTTGAGGCCTTTGACTCCTGTTTTCACACTTCTTTGAAAACAAACAAACATGGGATTATTTGGTAATTTTGAAGATTTTTACGAAGAAGCAAATGTTTGTTTACAACTTTCCTCATGATGTGAGGAGGTTTGGTCAATGGCCTCAACCGCTTTGTGGGAAGTGTGTACTATTGAGGCTACATCGGTTGAAAGAAACCCCATGGTCCTGGTCCAAGCACTGTGGTCAGGGCTAAGACAACATAGAGAGTAGGACACGGAGGCTCAGGCGTGGAGTCCTGGTCAGGAGGCTGAAGTAGGAGGATTGCAAATTCAAGGCTAACCTGGATAAGCTAGTGAGACCCTGTTTCAAACTCTAAAGGGGAAGGAGCTGAGGGGAGGAGAGCTGAGTGGTAAAGAGCTTGCCTGCCATTCACAAGGCCCTAAATCTAATCCCTCTTATGGTAAAAACAAATAACACAAAACAATATAGGTCAGAAAATTAAATTAAGAAGCATTCTCAGTGTTTGTGGAAACAAAGGACAATTCTTTAAAAATGACTCTTGTTTAAGAAAGGGTGTCACTAGACAGAGGCTAAAAAGATGATTATTAAAGGTGACCCTTGGCCTGGGACTCTGTCTGTACTAGAACAAAACAAACAAACAAAAGCATATTACAAGCAATATCTTTGTATAACCTGACAAAAATTAATTCAGACAACAGATGAGACATAAGTATCATTTCGATCTTAAGGTTACTAGTGCTGAAGCTTGAGAAATGGCTTCGTGATTAGAAACGCTTGCTTCAATTCCAGAGGACCCAAGTTTGATTCTCAGTATCCAGTCTGTAGCTATGGTTCTAGGGGACCCAAGGACCTCTCCTGACCTCTGGGGGCCTCACGCATGCATATGGTGAACACATTCACATGTAAGCAAAACACTCATGCACAGAAAAAATTTCAAAAACACAATTTAAAAATTACTATTATGCTGAGGCTATGAAAGAGATCATCTATACTAGCAGAAAATACCCATGGGAGGGATTAGCTGTAAAAGGGCCACTGCCAACATCACATATTAGGACAAGAACCCCTGGGCTTAAATAACCACAGTTCCCACTCAACATTTTACACACTTAACTAAAACTGGACAGACAGACTGCTCTTTGATCACGTCACCCCATCAAAACTGCAAATCCCACAGAATACAAATGGGAAACAACCCTGTGCTATGTAGAGTAATGCCATTCATTGAGTGCAGTCACTGTCCCAGGGACAGACGACCCCTTCTCCCTGGACCCGCCATCAACATGATGCCTAGATCAGTAGGCCAGGCACCATGGCAACTCCTGCTGGCTTCCTCGCTGGGCTTCAACGATGGGCTCCCACTCAATCACTTCTAGAGGTCTTTGTTGTGAAACAGCTGCTGAGCAGCAGAATGATTTACTTTCAGCTTCAGGCAGCATCTGTAAACACCATGACAGATGGAGAGAGTCCTGAGGCTACTTTCGGCCGTAAGGTCCTCTAGCACACCACACACAGCATCCCCTGGCATAAATCATCCGCTTCACTGCAGAAGGGACTTGAGACCGGGAGTCTAAGACCATAGTAAAAGAGTCTAGAAAAAGGTGGGAGTGGAGGTTGGAGTGGGGGTGGGGAAATGTGGCGTTGGCACACACCTTTAATCCCGGGACTCAGGAGGTAGAGGGAGGCAGATCTCTATGAATCCAAGGCCAGCCTGGTCTATATAACAAGTTTAAGGCCAGCTAGAGCTGCATAGTAAGACTCTGCTTTTTAAAGGGGGGAGAAGGGTGATGATAAAGATAATAAGTTTAATAGTACAACTCCCCCCCCCCAAAAAAAAAAGTGAAATTACTACTCCCCTGCCTTCCCTGAAGATTTACGTCCTCACATGAACCCATTTACGGTCTTTTCTTCCTCTCTAGATGAAGTCAGGTTTGAAGGATGACTTCCATCTAAATCCTATCTAATTTTTCTTCATCTTTTATGCGAACCCACTCTGGTGTTCTTAGTACCAGCCAAAGGACTGTCAGATAGACTTTTTTCTTTTAATCAGATTTCTAAAAAGGAGTGTACTGGAACTCCTTTTGATTCTGGTTCACTCTGCCACAACACTAATAGTTTGTGGGAAATGCTTTCTGGGAAATATGTACCTGGGTTCAGATCTTGGCAGTATCAAAGAACCAGTATCCTTGACAATCAGTAAGTTCGGGGTTTAGTGCAGTAGAGGGCTGAGGAGAGGGCTGGCTCCATAGTCCTGCGAATCCACAAGGGGGTGGCTGCGTGCGGGGGTGGGCCGTGTGTACGTGCTGTCTGAGATAATCGCAGAAGAGTCTCTCATAGGTGGCTCGGGGATGAGAGGAAATTGGGGAAATTAGACAGAAAATGTTGGATGCTCCTCCAATTCCCGCTGGGAGTCCTCCCTTCTGTTTTGTCCTCCCACTTTCTGGGCGGGGGGAGGGGGGGAGGGTTGGTTTTCCTGGCTTGCTTTGTATTTACCTTCTTCCAAAGTAAATTGTCGTTACGTGGATTAGTCTCTACGTTGGTTGGTGTTTAGGGTTCTCAGAACAGGTGATTAAGGCTTATCTGAAATGTCAGTATTTGTCAATGTGGATGTTAAGCCCCCTCACCCCAAAGGCTTGTCGTGGGTAGCAAGCTCTAAGGAGTCAAGGTACCCCCTAAGAGGCTGGGCCTGTTGAGAACATGCCCTTCATGGGGACGGTAGGACCTGGTCCTCTCCCTTTGGTCCTCTGGGTAGACTAGGTCTAAGGGGAAGAGTCTAACCGCAGGCTCTCAGGCTCGTAGCAGGGAGGCCAAACAATCACAGGTTACAGCCTCAAAAACAGTCATCCAATAAAGTGTTTGCTCATGGGCGTTGGCTCTGCCCCGTGCTTGTCAGAGTGATGGATCGCTGGCTAACACATTCTGGTAGTCATTATTTCTCAACATACAAGCTGTAGCAGGCGGTAACTTCTGTAAAATAAGAAAGTCCAGTGAGAAGGAACCGCTTTAAAGCCCGGCTAAGTTCCCTTAGGAGCAGCTTAGCATCTTGGGGAATGAATTAATGCCTGGGATTCATCAGCAATTTCAAGGGTGTTCGGGTCACAGGAGCCAAGCAGCCTTCAGGACCCCTGTACTGTGAGCACTGCTGCTAATTATATCATCTCCTTAGCTAGAGGGTGGACTGGGGTGCCCCGAATTAGAACACAGGCAAGCCAGCAACTGCAGGTAGAGTAATATGGCCTATTTCAGTGGAATATGGCTTGATTCTGCCACATCTAAAGGGGGAAAAAAAATCACAAAACAAATTCTCAGAATTCGATCAGAGAGTCTAGGCTAGACAGAGGCTGGAGAGGGTGGTGTTTGAAGAACTAAGTCTCTCGTAAGCGAAAAGGAATGAGTTGTGCCAAAGTGCCACGTGTATTCCAAGAAGGAGAACACATTACTTCTACATCAGGCCAGACACTGGGAGGAGAAAGCTGTCATCCCCACAAGAAAGCTTCCTCACAAACTCCACGAGAACCGGCAGAGGGTATGGTCCCCGGTGAGGTGGAGATAGAGACTGGTCGGCTATGCTGTGGCTATGCTGTGTGTACAGATCACGGCACGAGAGCTCTGGAAGTAACAGCAAAGAATGTCTCAAGTAGTGGGAACCTAAGGAAGCCATGATCGCCAGTTCTTATCACTAGAAAGCAGCTAAAGAAGAGAAGAAAGGGAGGGAGGGAAGGAGGGGAAGAGGGAGCAGGAGGATCAGAGGAGAGAGAAAGAGAGAGAGAGAACACCAAGAGGCTTACCCTAAGGAAGAGCAGAGGATTTTACTGGCTGAAACCTGGGAGTCTGCATTGTGGCACCACGGAGGGTGGGGAGGGATAAAGCTCCAGGAATGACTTCAGGTTACCATCATTTCCTGTCCTTTGCTAAACTGATTTCCCAAAAAGGTTGCCTCCCTTTTGCTCCTTCACCTCTGCCACCCTTCTCAGGGGATGGGGGGGTGGGTAGGGAGGGACAGTATTCCTGATAAGAAAAAACCCAAAACATCACGATTGTTTAAATTCCAGAGAGCAATTCATCATTCAGTGGGTGAAGAGGGGGTAGAAATCCTTCCTCCTCTCCAAGTTAAATAATGGCATCAGGAACATGGATTTTAAGTATGTGTAAAGGGAAGAGAGAGAGAGAGAGAGAGAGAGAGAGACAGAGGGGGGAGAAGGAGAGAGAGAGAAGGTGGGAAGGAGGGAGGAAAGAGGGAGAGTGATAGACCTGTATAAAGTCAACTGGAATGTGGAAACAGAAGCAAGAAGTAATTAGGACAAATCTCATTATTTATATTTGAAGGTGGGGCTGGAGGGATGGCTCAGTGGTTAAGAGCACTGACTGCTCCTGCCTAGGACACAGGTTCAGTTCCCAGCGCTGGCATGGCTGCTAGCATCAGTCTTTAACCGCAGTTATGGAGGATCTGATGCCCTCTTCTGGCCTTCCTGAGCACAGCACATGTGGTACACACATGCAGACCAAGCACCCCCCCACACACACAATAAAATTAATGACCTGGAGGTGAAGGTGAATAGTGGGTGGCCGCATCATCCAAGAGTGCTTAATGCCCCTGAGTTACAAACCTTAAAATGGTCAACTTACATTATCTTACTACTCTTTTCTTTTTCTTCTTTTTAAACAGGGGAGGGGGGAAATTACATCCAATTCTTGAAAGTAAATCCTTTCCTCACTTCTCAGCCACACTGGAGAACAAACAGGTTGTTTTGTTAGGCCTCTTAACGGTTTATCATTTGGACAAAGGCTATGAACTTGGATGGAGTCGGCAGTCCGCTCCACTAGCTCTCCATATCTTTGTCCCCACACTCGCTCCCTCGTTTATTAGTGAGGCCCTGCACAGAGACTCGCTGACCCAGATTTGACTCTGGACCTCTGGGGCAGCACAGAGGAGCGAAGGTTGAGATGGGGCTTGGAAAGTTCAACCCTAGCGTCCATCTGCAGGGCGGCCAGCAGCACAATAAAGAGAAGCCCCAGGTAACAGCAGAACAAGGGAGGCTACAGGTGGATTCCCAGGGCGCATCTCACTGAAAAGAATGTCCGAAAACCAAGAATCCCTAGGAGAGTGACATGTGTGACGGGGGAATACACAAAGGGGGTGGGGAAAAACAAGGGGGTGCAACTGTCGAAAAGAGGAGGTTTAATCCCCAGCGTCTGAATGAATATGTAAAATGCTCTCCTCCCTATTCCTGTTTGTTTTGTGGATTTAGGAGGAGCAGTGTTTGGATGTTTTCAGTTTGTGGTTATTGGTTTTGGTGTTTTAGTGTCTTTACCTTTAAGGGAGAGAGGAAACAAAAAGCGCTAAGGATCCCCAAAAACCACATTTGGATTCTATCACAACCTTTTCGGAAAATCCAAAAAATCACCAAAACTGAACACCTGGGCTTTGCTAAACACATAAAACTTATTCACAAAATCCTGCTGTTGAAATCATAATCGACAGGTCATCACTCAGCCAGGGCGGAAGAGCACTCCAGCTGTATTCCCTTGGCTGGACCAGACCACACAGTGTTTATCCGTGGTACTAGTTTTACAGTAAGGCTGGACTGGCCGGCTGGCGTTCATTTGACAGATGATGGTCCAATGGGTTGAGATCTCATCCCCATTGCCCTTTCTAAAAGAAAGAAAAAAAAAACAAAAAAAAAACAAAAAAAAACAAAAAAACAGCTTGCTTTCTCCTTTCTTGCCTGGTGGATCCTTCAAAAGTCCTTCACCTTTTGTTCACCAAAAGCTAAAGGAAAAACAAGACAAAATGGTTGCCAGGGTGCAGGGGCTGCCTGAAACAAGGTTGCAAATTTTCCTCAAGGCCCCTGTTCCGCAGGGACCTAAACGTTAACCCCTCCCTGCAGCTTTTCTGTATGGTGCAGGCAGGATCCATCATGGCGCCAGCACTGCTAATTCTGAGATTTCTTTTTTTCTTAAGTGTTGCTGCGGCATTAGATGGGCACAAAATGCTGCCGACCACCACAGTTCTTGGGATCGATTTCATTCCTTTTGAAAGTAGACACTCAGGGTTATTTGTCTTGTTAATAATATTATGACCTCATGTAATACTATGAGGTCATTACTTAAGATCTTAAAAAAGATCAGCATCCTAAAGACTCAGCAGAGACAGATTCTGGGGATACCAGACGGGGATTGTGTAGGGGAGGGGGCTGTCATCGTCTCTGACCGCTTCAGGCACCAGGCACACAGGGTAGACACACCTACATACGGGCAAAATACACAGAAAGTTATTAAAAATCTGTCACTATTTAAAATTAATGTTTGTGAAATAATTCCCCATCCCTTCTGTTTCTGGGCTGATGCTTTCTGTCTACAGGAATATGACTACTCTGGGTACAAGATATAAATAGAATCATACAATATTTGAGGTTTGTGGCTGGGTTACTTGGGTGAAATACAACTGAGTACAACAATGTCTTTAAAGTTTATTCACATTACACTATGTGTCCGGATTTATTTGTTCATTTTGGGAATTTTAACTAAAGCTGTTTTTTTTTTTTTTTTTTTTTAATACAGACAAGCGTCGGGATTAGGAGAAAGAGAGGAGCATAAAACAAACTAAGGCCCCCAGAACGCCCGAGAGAGAGCATGGGTGTGGGTTCCTGAAACACCAGCTGCACGAAGGGAATTTACCTGCGTGTGGGGAGGGATTCCTCAAGGCAAACTGCCTAATTTTTTTTATGGTTGAATGATAGCACCTTGTTAATTCTTACTGCGTGCGCATGTTTACCCATTCATCTACTGATGCGCGCTTGGGTGGCCTCTTTCTCTTATCCATTGCGATTAATATCGGCTGTGAACAGGGGGGGACAGATATCTCCTTCAACTTCCATTTTTAATTTGTTTGGATCCATGCCTAGAAACGCAGAAGGTAACGCTGTGATCATAAGGTGATTTTTTAGGTTTTTTGAGGAAAGGCAGTCTCCATTTGCATGACGTTGTACAATTTTACATTCCTACCAGCAACGTTCAAGGCATCCAGTTTCGGCACATCCCTGCCAACACCTGTTATTTCCAACTTGAAAAACCAAAGCACCATTTATTGTTTGTTATGGATGTCACCACTCTAATGGCTGATGTCACTACCCTAATGGCACTTCCGTGAGTCAGATTCACCGACGCATGAACATTCTTTGGTACTGTCACCTACTACTTGATTCGCTGGAGAATCTCCCATTCCTTTTCTTTGACCATTCTTAAACAATTTTTTTTTTTTCTTTCGAGACAAGGTTTTACTATGTATAGACCAGGCTGGCCTCACACTCACAGAGATCCACCTGCCTGTGCCTCCCCAGTGCTGGGGTTAAAGGTATGCTCCACCACACCTGGCTACTTTGACCATTTTTCAGTGAAGCTGTTTTGTTTCTGTTGAGTTCTAGGACTTCTACACAAATTATGATTATGAACCCCTTATCAGCTAGATGATTTATAAATATTTTCTTCTCCACCATGAAGCTTTTCATTTGGAGCCTGAGATTTTGCATTTCTAACAGGTTCACATTTGACGCTATAGAGCCACGATCCAGAATTATGTCAACTCTTTCTTCCTTTTTTCTTTCTGCTTCCTTCCTTCCTTCCTTCCTTCCTTCCTTCCTTCCTTCCTTCCTTCCTTCCTCCCTCCCCCCTTCTCGTTCTGGGTTGTGCTCAGGCCTGGGCCTGCTGGGCAAGCATGCTGCCACTGAGGACTAACTTACTCCATCTCACACCACTGTTCTTGTTTTAACAAGGAGAAAATGCTTTCTCAAAAGATGGCTGACCTTGCTCAAAGTTATTGGATTCAAAAATAAAGCTGGGGTTTCACTTCAAGCCTGAGACAGGTTTCTCTGCCTAACATAAAATAAGGTTCCCAGAGACTATAATGACCAGAGAAAGGGTGATATCTCTAAGCTTTGCTTTTCTTCCTTTTAATCAAAACTAAAATGCCAGAGCCCTTTTTTGGGATGTTACGTTCTGGCTTCATAGAGATAAACTGACAGTAGAACATGCCTCAAATGCAGGAGGCCTTGGGTTCAACCCCAGACTGAAGAAAAATACAAGGGGTTGATAAAGGAGGAATTACTCTAAGGCAACAAAGAAAATTATGGTGTAGGGAGTCTGCAAACTGGGGAGGATGGGTCAGTGTAAGAGCTAAATGTTTATCTTTAATAGATTAGGCAGGTGTGCGCCTTTCTCCCAAGGTTGACTATGTTTGGACAATCCTCTGATAACAGCTTTAGTTGGTCAGGTCCACAGCTGGCCCATCTGGGGGCTCCTGTTTGTGTGGACAAGAAGAGATTGACCCCAGGTGTGTAGCCAGCACTTGTGTAGGCCAGGAATGGGGGTGCAGTCCACACCTGATTACTGCCAGCAGTGAACAGCCTGTCCAGCTAGATATTCAGGTATTCTAACACGTTCCTGGCCACTGCAGCTACACTTTAACAACCAAGACAGAGGTGGTTACTGGTCAGAGAGAACTAGAAGTATATATGGCCTCTTGCTCAAAGGAGGGCTGGGCTAACCCCATGCTCAGGATGTTTTTTAAACTCTGGGAATTTATCAGCTAGGGCCTGAATTTCATGTCACTGATGTCCGGGTTGTAATTTATTCTGATACAAAACTGGCTACTTGAAACTCTTATCTTTTATTAAGTATGAAGGCAAGAAGAAAACTGCTTCTCACAGAAACGGGGCCCAACAGTATTCAGGCACAACCTGGGGCTTTGTGTTGATTTTTACAGCCGCAAACTCAGAAACATGGTGATTTGTAGGCAGCCATACATAGAAGGTGTGGAGGCTGGAGGATGAAGACATGAGCTGTATTTGTCTATTGGTCTCCAGATCCTGACATCCCCTGGAGCCACTACAATAAAAACAGAATTAAGATGCAAAAGGAATTCAGGCCTTCCTTGGCTATCCCAGGCCCGGGGAATCTTTTCAAATTTAAATGAATATCTGTCAAACTAATTAAGAGAAGATGTAATGCTCTTGTTCTGTGCTCATTAGAGTAAGTTGTTACTGGTCATAAATTCCTCAGGGAGTGGGAGTAAGCAGTCTCCACGCTTGCTTAAGATTCCTGGCTTTGTTTCCTTCCAGTTTGGCCTGGTCACCTCCCAAGCCCAGAAAACCCACAAGATGTTTGTTAAATCAAATTCTAATTCCATAAAACAAGAGATGGCACAAGAGAGGTGGCTCAGGATGCTTTTAAACTGGAGGAAACAGCAGCGGCCATTTCTATTTGAGAGGCATCTCCTCCCCAGATGTTTCACACCAGTGGAACACGGCAGATTTCAAACGCTTCGTGCATATATTCACATATGTAAACTGGGCAAACACACAGAGGGACAGAGAGCGATTTCCCCATCTTGCTTCTGCAGATTTTGGACCTGAAGATGAAGAAGCTGATTTGGGAGATCACTGCTAATTGTGCCAGAGCTGGGCTAAATAATATCAAAAATCACACACATTCGAGCTGCTAGGCATTTCTTCAACTCCAATGTAGCCACGAGCACAATGCTACATTGTACCTTGCTACAGTAAGGCACCTCGATTAGCAATACTCCTGGTAACCCCGCAGGCAGATGTCCTGACTCTCCATTTATAGGAGAGACCCACAGGGCAGGAGAGAGGGCTCAGTGGTTAAGAGCACGGGCTGGCTCCGCAGAGGACCTAGGTTCAGTTCCCAGCACCCACATGGTACTCTCTTCTATTCTCCAAGGGCATTTGTCTGCACATGGCGCACATAAACCCAGAGAAACACACACACATAAAAATAAATGTGAACGCTAGAAATCAGAAAGAAACAAACAACAAAACATGGGTTCGGGGCAGTGAACTTCCAGCACTGAGGTGAGCCGCAGGCTCAAATATCTGTATATTTGTGTGGTGCCTCTTAGCCATTTTTGGAGCTCTGAAATGCAGAAGTGATTGTGAACTTAAAGTTTTATTAATAAAAAGAAAGTTAACTCTAGTTATGAGAATTTCCACCAGGGGTCACATTTCATAAAACATGGATTTTTATCCACCTATTTAAAAGTCGGTTGGGGAGCTAGCTGATTGCTGCTCTTCCCGAGGACCCAAGTTCAATTCCCAGCTCTCACATCATAGCCTGGAACTCCAGCTCCAAGGAGCCCAGCACATTTTTCTGGCATTTGCCAGCACCGCTCACCCCCAACTGCCACATCAGTAAAAAAACAAATAAATAAAAATAAAAAATAAATCTTTTTATAAAGTCGACAGCTTTTAAAGCCTTTCCCAATGCCCTGGCATGTGTGCCACTGACAGGCTCCTTCTCTGGAAACTCCATCCTCCTCCTCATCACCCAGCTGAGGTGCATCTTAAATAGGATTTCTAGAACTTCTGCTTACCCAAGCAAGGTAAAGGATGGTTTGTACTGGTGAGGGATTTTGGAGTGTGCGCAGGCTGCAGTGCTGTTCAAAATCAAATCTGATTTATTCACGCTGTTCATTACTTTCCCGGCTTTTCTTAGAATTTCTGAGAACTAACTTCTCCCACTACTGGGCATCAGGGCCGGATGTCATTTAATTGCTTCCTGGTACAAGTTGGCTCTTGACTTCCTCATTCATGTTTTTAATTGACACTTGCTCTGCTGTCGCTGTGTAGGCCAGACCCACATCACTGGGGTGAATCCTCCTACCAGCGGCCCTTGCCCACATGCTCTCCTACGGACGCTCTTGTCATCACAGAGACCTTCCTGTTGGAGCCCACGTTTGAGTAGTGGAAGAGAGTGTGTAAGTCAGGGCCAGTTTAATGTATATGAGTGACACATTGCTCAATACTGTTTCAGAGTACCCTTCCTCTGACAGTGGAAGGATTCAACTGAGAGTTAAACACATTAAAGTGATTTGAACATGTCAGGGACAAACTGTGCCCTAGAGCTGAACTCCTTCACGTTTGGGATTCTAAGGATGAATAAGCTGGTTTTCATTAGAGACCCGATCAATAGACTATAATTCCTTGAATATTAGTTATTTAATTAATATTTCATATATGTGAACCTGGGTATATTCGAGTGCGCGCACGTACACACACACACACACACACACACACACACACACACACACACACAAAAACACGTGCACGATGTGTGTGCAAGAGTGGGTGAAAGTTGAAAGTGGGCATTGGTGGAAAGAGAACCCCCTCCTGTAAGTTGTCCTCTGACCTCCTCACACATGCTCTGGGAATGTGCTCACCCACAGACACACACACAGACACCCCAGCACTCGGGAGGCAGAGGCAGGCAGATCTCTGTGAGTTCGAGGCCAGCCTGGTCTATATAGTAAGTTCCAGCTAGCCTGGGATATACAGTGAGACCCCCCCATCTTAAAAAAAAAAAAAAAGCAATTTTACAGGTAGTCCACCATGAGCAATGAACGTCCACTGTGCATAGTCAGAATATTCATCATACTTATGAGTTATTAGTAAATCCTGTGCCCGGCAGGATAAGGAAGCTGCCGTGGATGGAACTGAGGCGCAGGGGAAGGGAACTGAGTCTGCTTCATAAGCCAGAGAAGAGGACGATGGCTCAGACTGTGAGAGAAGGGGTGAGCATCCACATTTGTGGTGACATTTTCTCTTCTCATACTTTGTGCACCTTTGAAACCAGTTTCAAAAAATAAATCAAATCACCAGAAAGTATGTATCTCAATAATAACCCAACTGGCTTTTGCTAGAGTCATTTCCGTGCTTCCTTTTAGGATGAGCCTATAAAGACTTGTTCATGCTGGCTCGGGGGAGAGGGGCCTCTGAGTTTTTGGAAAATGGGCCCATTTCCCAGTTTGATTTCATGGAACATAAGTTCACTAACTCCGTTTTGCTTTGATCAGTTCAAACAGTGGCCTCCCATAAACCGTTTAACAAGCCCATGCCCTTTGGCTTTATTTCCTTGGAAAGTCAACAAGACACTGAATCTACCCTGCTTAATTCTTTCCTTCTACCCCTTTCCCTTCTCAGAGCTATAGCTTCCCATATGTGGTCCAGGTTGGCCTGGAACTTGAGATCTTCCTGCCTCAGCTTCCCAGTTAAGGAACGTGTAATCTTCTCACTTCTAACCAAAGTATTTTCTGTGAGCCACAATACATTTAAGTCATCTATCTATCTATCTATCTATCTATCTATCTATCTATCTATCTATCCATCTATCTACCTATCTATTTCTTTATGAGTACTTCATCCACAGGTATACATGCATGGCTGAAGAGGGCACCAGATCTCGTTATAAATGGTTGTGAGTCACCATTCAATTGCTGGGAATTGAACACAGGTCCTCTGGAAGAGCAGCCAGTGCTCTTAACCATTGAGCCATCCCCCCAGCCCTACATTTAAGACTTAATACAAGCTATGTATCTTACCCCTCCAAAAAAATTTTTACTTGACATAATTAAATTTCATCTTGCCTGCTATACACTGATATGCCCCACTAATGAAGAAGGACAAGGCCAGGGTAATCTCTCAGAAGTGAAACAAAATCTTTCTACAGGAAACTAAACCATGAAAATGAACACACGGCTGCAGACATCATTCATTACAACATGCGTGTTTTTACTTTCTCGATAAAGACAAATGTGTGACAGAGGCTTCACTGTGTGCTTTGTAAAAAGAAACTCTAGAGAAGAAACAATATTTAAGATTTCCTTCTCTGTTTTGAGGTGAGCTGGTATTAACAAGGCTTAACAGTTTTCTTCTAGCTATTCTCAAACTCCCTGTCCTGTCACGGGTAAGTACTTATTACAGGGCCTGAAGTGGTAAAAGCTCTATAAATGGCTTGCAAATATAATCAAGGGAGAACAGGAAGAAATAAGGAAAGCAGGCTGTGGCAGCTGCCCCAGCTGGCTTCAGGCTTGGCAGATATTTGAAAACCCAACTTTCCCTTTCCTTGGGGGAGTGTTGAAATGCACAGGTATTCCTCCACTCTGCTTCCTCTATCACCAAAGAGCAGCTGTGCACGCACAAGGCCCTGAAGAAAATGGAGAAGGAGTACTTGGACCAATCTGATGGATGTTCTTTTCTACCTACAGTGTCTCCAGAACCTGGCTTGATTTGTCCGATAACTGGAGGGCTAGATACAGAGAGAGAAAAAAAATTCCCCACATAGCCTGGGGAAAATAATTTCAATATTTCAATTATCAGAAAGCAATGGGAACTACTTTCTTACTGAAAGAGACTCCAGACAGGGTGTGTGTGTGTGTGTGTGTGTGTGTGTGTGTGTGTGTGTGACAGAGAGAGAGAGAACCTTTACTTAATAATGTTTCTCATTCTTTGCACTGCTGATGCCATTTTGACACCAGATGATTCTTTGTGGTGGGCTGAGTTATACCCCAGGACATTGTCAGCATCTCAGCATCTGCCCACTAAAGGCCAGAAGCACGATGCCCCAGCCCCCACACCAGACAACCATAAAAGTTTACAGACCATGCTAAGTGTTCCCTCAAAAAAAAAAAAAAAAAAAAAAAAAAAAAAAAAATCACCTCTAACTGAAATCTACTCCCTCAAGCTCATCTCTGCTGCCTATTTCCCATTCTTGTACAGTGAACAACTACAGTTCATTAATTTTGATTATTTTCCCCCCTTCTTTCTGAAAGGCAAAGCCGAATTACAGTTGACTCTCCTGGTTCCCGCTCTCTGGTTCTGTGTCTGCTTCAGGAAGACTCAGTGACAACCAAAATCAATAATACTTAATATTGGGGTCTGTGAGTATAGCTCAGCGGGAGAACATTTGAATACCATGCATAAAGTCCTGAGTTCAATCCCCAGTGCTCCAAACAAGCAAATACTTTATTGCTTGCACATATTTCTCTCTTCTTCTGTCTCTGTAGGTCTCTGTTTGTGTGTTTGTGTCTCTGTCTCTCACTCTCTCTGTCCCTCTGTCTCTCTCTGTGTCCCTCTCTCTGTCTTTGTGTGTCCCTCTCTCCCTGCTTCTTTCTGTGCCCACCTCTCTCTCTGTCTCTGTCTCTCTCTCTCTCTCACACACACACACACACACACACACGTGACGTGTAGGTATATGAGCTCAGGTGTGCACATAGCATAGTATGTATGTGGAGGTCAGAGGACAACTTTGGTTGTCAGTCCTTGCCTTCCTCCTTGTTTGAGGCAGGCTCTCCTGGTTGTTCAGCCTTACCTATGCCAGTCTCCTGTCTCCACCTCACTCTAGAAACATTACAATTGCAGGCACACAAACACACGCTACAGGCACCAGGGCTTTTTTGTTTTCTTTTGTTTTGTTTGCGTTTTTTCGAGACAGGGTTTCTTCCTGTAGCCTTGGCTGTCTTGAACCCGCTGTGTAGATCTGGCTGGCCTCTGCCTGCCTCTGCCTCCCTGAGTGTCGGAATTATAGGCATGCACCGCCGTGCCTGGCTCAGTTCTTACGTAGGTCCTGGGGATTAAAATTCATGTCCTCACGCTTATATGGCAAGTGCTTTGCCCAAGAGCCCCCTCCTCAGCCCTAAACCTATATTATCCCAGCCACTTGAACAATACTTCCTGAATTCTCACTGCGCCCTTTTTCTTTATAGGTGAGATAAAAGCACACCAGAGTTTGTTTTCAGTGTCATTAAGCTGTAAAATCGTTTTTAGTTTGTGAAAACATAAAACAGGAGCACTTCTAGAAGCATCTATCTCATACCTACAGGCAATGAAAACTGGCAGGGCCATGAGGGACATTCCAGACCAGATAAGACAGTTTTTTTTGATAAGAAGACTGAAGTGTATTTTCTTCGGTGTCATTAACTACCGGCAGCACAGGCTGCAGCTAACTAGTCTTGGTTGAATACTGTTAATGTAATCTCAAATGTAGCTTCTGCGGCCTTTAATACTCAGGAAAATATCTTGGTCATGTGAAAACCAGCCACCATGTTTTTCTGCCTTTTTTCTAGTACTTTCTGCAGGTGTAGGATCTGCTTTTCCCGGCCAAGTATGAACAGCACATTCTCTCCAGGCCCATCATGAAGGAGCGTGTGATACAGGAAACCTGCTCTCTGACCCACGGGGCTCGCAACTCCTTCTCCTGTGGCCAGCCCACAAAGAAGCCTATGGAGTTCCATCTAGTAAACACCTGGAGCCTAAAGACTAAATGAAGAATCACAGCACAGACCGGACCTTTCTCGGCGTCTGACACAGGCCTTCATAACAAGCACAGCAGCGGCATTAGTCACTTGTATCAAGAACAGGGACACTGGCAATGACGGTAGATGATATTCCACGTTGACTGCTGCGCTGGGGGCCACCACCACAGGCTGCTTAAGTACAGCATCAAAACCAAAATGACGCTTTCTGCAGAAAGCTTGGGAAGGGGTCGGCCCCGCTCTAGGCAGAGCGTCTGTGTTGAGGTAGGTTCTTCTCCTGTGCCCAGGCTGAATTCCCACTCCTCCCATCTCAGGCTTCCATGTAGCACCCCCATGCCCAACAAAATTGTGGTTTTGAGAGTTTGAGATGAGGGCTAAATGAGGATTTTTCTTTTAATCTTTTGTGGGGTACAGGGGGCGGGGTCTGGGATGTAGGACAAACTAGGTAAGTGTTCTACTTAACCAAATTCCACCCCATCAGTCATTTAGTCTGCAAGAATAAACAAGGGGGATGAAGCAGCCTGGTACTCTGTGTGTTCTATTGTGAATGGCCTGATTTTCTGCTAAGGGTTTCGCTCTACGCAAAAGAAATCCTAACCCAAAAGACAGCTATGATTTCCTCTCATGACAATTGGTCATTCTCTGAAGAAACACAGCGAGGGACCGGAGTGTTTTTCCTCTGGCTCTCAAGCTGGTATGGAAGCCCTTCCTTTTAATCTTTAACCACAACAGTTACATAAGGAACTTTTACTGTTATTATTCAACAGTGAGAGCCTGGCCACACACTGTGTCAAGGTTCTTGGGTTTATCAGTCCTCGCTGGATTATGACAATCTTCCACTGGGCAGCTAATGTGAAAACCCTGGGAGTCATTCGATTTTGTTTCCCCTCACCCAAGCAGCTGCCTGTCACTCCATCCTTCTAGACCACCTTCTAAGGACCAAATGCATCCCTCCCCCTGCCCTGAGTGTAAGTCACACACCCATTATTTTCTTACCCAGACCAATCTTTTCTCTCTGGTTCAACTCCAGACTAACCCAGTTCAAATAAACTTTCCAAAATTAAGCCAGGGGTTGGGGACACAGCTCCAAGGTGAGACGCTTGTCTAGCATGTACAAAGCCCCGGATCCACTCCCCATCATCACACAAATGAAAACAACAATAAAAACACACGACAAAATGCAGCCAGAGGGGTCTTTATAAACCCAGGAGCAACCTTCTCGGACAGAGCTCAGAAAGGACAGCTGCACCCTCGAAGGCCCACCCTAGTTCATCCGTCACCTGTGCAGGTTAGAAAGCGGCACAGGTGACTGCTTCTGGACCGGGAAGCAGAGCGCAGGCTGGATCGCAGCCACCACGCCCACTTCCTGGGCTGATCCACAGCTTCATCTTTTCTCGTATCACACATGAACCATCATCCTATATCCCTAGCCCTGGGTTCTCTTCACACTCTTCTCTACCTCTGACAACCTGCTGACTTCGTCTAGAAGACCTCTACTTCCAAACCCAGAACTAAACTCCTATCCATGTTTCCAGAAACCAAGCCAGCCATCCCTCTATAAAAGCTTCTACTGGGACTGGGGAGATGGCTCAGTGGTTAAGCACACACGTTGCTCCTTCCAGAGGACTCAGGTTCAGTTCCGAGCATGCTCCAGGACAAGGGCATCTGATGCCCTCTTCTGATCTCGTTGGGTCCCAGCCATGCATGAAGGCAAAACACTCCTACATTTAAAAATAAATCTTAAGAAAATAAAAACTTTTAAAAAAAATTATTATTATTGTTATTACTACTATTGTTTTGGTGGTACTGGGGATTGAACCCAGGACCTCATGTGTACTAAAGACATTCTCTATCATGTGTGTGCCTGATTCCTGGTATCTGTGGAGGCTAGAAAAAGGCGTCAGTCAGATCCTCCAGCAACTAGCGTTACAGATGGTTGTGAGGCACCATATGGGTGCATGTAGTCAATCCAGGAGCCACAAATAACAACTGAGCGATCTCTTCAGTCCCTCCCCACCCCCACCGCTTTTTGAGACAGGGTCTCTCACTGGCCTGGAGCAGTCTCCCATTAGGTGAGGCTGCCTGTGACCAACAAGCCCCAGGGACTTACCTGTCTCTGCGTCCCCAGTGGTGGGTTTACAAGTGTGCATTGCTACACATTTTCAGGTGAATTTCGAATTTCAAATTCACATCCTCCTGCTCGCATGGCAAACACTTGACTGACTGAGCTGGCTCTTCAGCTCTACACCTTTCTTATTTTTTTTTAAATTATTTTATTTATTTTGGTGCCTGATAAAATTATAGGTCTTCTAATCTATTCCCCACCTTAGATACCGAATTCTCTGGAAGCAGGATCCTGGCTTTCAGGTCTGCGTGCCGACAGCAAGCACAGACCTAGTTTATCATAGAAAGAAATTGAATGCCAAATGAACAGGAGCCCCTTTCTTAGGCTTGTCACGGGTTAAGATGGAGGCCTTTCAGTCACCCCCAACCTCAGCAATTTGGAGATTAGGCCACAAGGTCTGCTTCCTCAAATTACATAATCCCTACTCAAATAGCTAGAAGCCAGATCTCATTGAGCAATTACTTCATTAACCTGTGATTAAGGAGAACAAACATCTTGGATTTCAGCTTCCTGTCCTCTCCTGACAAGTTCACTAGCACATCTGTCACTGGCAGTGTAGTCCCTTCCTAGGACCTGCTCACTTCTTTCATCTCCTCCTCCCTTGTCTCATTCGACTGAACACGAGTCCTCCCATTAGAGGGACTCTTTGTCATTAACCCAACTGGCCTGCCCTTGATGCCCACATGGCTCTCATTTGTGACATCACTCAGCCTTATCGGTCACTCTCAGATCCAAAATTCTCATCTCTGTCAGTCACCCCTGGAGAACAGAGGTGCCAGATTTCAGCTTCTTGTCCATATCTGACACCAAGTCATTTTTACTTTATAAGAAATGTGCTTTCCAATCGGCTGGCCTCCTAGCGCTTACTCTAGGAAGCACCGAGAAGACACCACATGTATACAATAGAGACAGAAGTTGTTGTCCGCCTCTCACACTGAGCGCAGCAGAAGGTGGCTCCACGAAGCCTCGGGTGAAGAAGGGCTGAGGTTGGAACTGTCTTCCCCTGCCTTAAGAATTAGGCAGGTCACTGATGCTGGGAAGTCATACGACTGTGAGTCATACGACAAGGCTGCAGAGCTGGGGACACAAGGAAGAGAGCCGAGTGATGACTGCTCAGTGCGCCAGAGACACGCACTGGTCAATACGGGAGGATGGGATTCTGTTGTTACTGCAAATGTCACAAGAGGTCCTGAACTCACATAGATATTTAAGGGTTAAAAAGTGGGCTTTCTCGATCAATCCAGGGATAGAGGGAGCCTCAGGGAATGAAAAGTACAGGTTCTCCCTCATCCCCACCCAGTCTGGCACCAGTCCTTGCTCACTAGGGCTGTCTGTCCCCTAGACATCTCTCTTTAGGGTGCGTGTGTTCACACTGACCCCATCCCGGAGTCACTGCAGCAAAAGGAAGTGACTCTGTCTTCTCCTAAGCTCAGAGCAGAATAGAGTCAGAAGTGTTCTCGTGTGCCTGCCCTGCATACTTCCTCATCTGGCATGGGCCCTTGTGGCTGAAAACTCAAGTCTTTGTCCCCTCTTCCCTCGAAAACGTAACTCTGATTCTCTTGCGGGAACTGATGAGCAGAGCTCAGGATCCTGGATCCCTCTGTCATCCCAGGAAAGTCATGCTTCAGCTACACCAATCACAGAAATCAGAGTCAGTCGTCGCGCGCGTAGACACGGGAAGATTAGAGGCCTGATCCAAAGCAGAGTTTACGGTAAGGAAGGGTGGTGAATTGTATTCCTCCGTCCCTGTTTCCTGCTGCCCGGAGCTTGTGTAAAGGGTTTAGACAGGCAGCGCAGACAAGCCTGAAGCCTCACTGGCCTCACCATGCCATTAACCCCAGCATCATCTGGTCCAGGAAGCAGGGAGGGTAACGGGATCCGTAGTAAAAGTCAATTGAAATTAACAACTACACAGTCCACACAAGAGCACTGAGCCCTAATAAATAACCACAAAGCTAATGGTAGCTGGACATGGTGGCACACGGCCTGTGATCCCAGAACTCGGGGAGGCAAAGGCAGGTGGAACGCTATGAGTTCAGGGCCAGCCTGGTCTACAAAGGGAGTCTAGGACAGCCCAGGCTACACAGAGAAACCCTATCTCAATAATTAATTAATTAATTGATTAATTAATTAAAAATAAAAAAGCAAAATTCAATTTATTGAATTCCTATTAGTGTCAGGCAATATTTTAAATATTTTAAGCAAATTACCTCATTGAATCCAAACAATCCACTAAGGTAGACACTGATTACTCCCTACTTTCTAGATGGATAAAGAAGGTCCATAGACCCTGAGTAAACTTATCTAGCATTATAGATTCATCAATAAGAGGGACTGAGGCTCATACTCAGGCCATCTAACTGCAGAACTCCTAACCGCTGGGATAACACACAGCTGCTGCTGGTTCTCTGATCTGCATGGTCTGGAGCTTTTCAGGGGTTTTGGTTTGGCTTTCTCAAGACAGAATTTCTCTGTATAGCCGTGGCTGTCTTGGAACTTGCTCTGTAGACCAGGTTGACTTAAACTCAGGGATCCACCTACCTTTGCCTCCCAAGTGCAGGGATTAAAGGTGTATGCCACCATGCCCAGTTGTAGTTTTGGTTTTGAATGAGTGAGCTTATTATAGTAAACCAAAGTAAAAGAAAAAATTGCACATGATAGATAGACAAACAGACAGACAGATAGATAAATAGATAGTAGATAGTACATAGATAGGTAGACTGAGTGATAAGTTGATAGAAAAATTGAAAGATATGTTGATAAATATAAAAAACGATAGGTAAGTAGATAGATGATGGATGGATAGATAGATAGATAGACAGATATAGGTAGGTAGATAACAGATGGATGCATAAATACATAGATGGATGGATGGATGATAGGTGACCTCATTAAAATGACTACTCAAAACATCCAAGAGACTGGCTGTAGCTGACCCCTCTAGGCAGTCAGCTGGAGTTCCTCACAGAGCAAGTCTCAGGCAGAGCAGAGTGTCCCTTCAGGCAAGGCTTCCAAGTAAACGAACAAACAGCAAGAGGTAGAGATGACAGCAAATTCTGGCTCATGACAACCAGCAGAAACTGCCTGGGGAAGGTGGAGCAGTCAGCTGACAGTTGCGAGAGCCTTTCCTTCCCATCTTCATGGATGAGCTTCCTCCTTCTTCCCACCACCGGCCCATACGTCATGGGATGGACAGTAGTAACCTCTTGGCAATGGTCGACCTTAGAGCTACCCTCAAGGCCACAGTGTTCTTATTCTTGGTTCTCTTCCCACTCTGTCACAGAGTTAAGGGGACTGGGCCCATCCCTAGACCTTGTAAGACACTTCAAAACAAACAGGCTGCATTCTGAAATGGGGGTGGGGCAACCAGGCTCCCAGGGCCAGCTTTTTCAGCCAACTTCTTGATGCACTCAAACGACACATGCCAACTCACCAACAGACTGTACATTACACGCTCCACAGTTGGATTTCACAAGGTGCCTTCATCTCTTCTCAGAGAACTCCCTTTCCATTTGTGCCAGACTGCCCATTGCACTTAAATGTTCCCACAGACGCTGGCGCTGGTCAGACCCAGGCTTTCTTTCTCCCATTACACATCTGTGAGTCTCTGTGTCCATTTGCTAAACAACCAAATCCATGGCACACACTAGGGCCTTGATTTATGGAGACAGGGTTCTTCAAGAATCCCCTGTTTTATTCCTTTTCCAAACTCCACACAGTTTGACATTAGAGTCCTTTGGGGGCAGTACTCCCCGTGGGGATGTGGTTTATTCATCAAAATATCGATGAGCACACAAGGAGGGCATGAAGCTGTCAACGCTCATTCACATAACTGTCCTGTTAAGAGTCTCACTTCTATCTTTATGGTTTTGCCTTTTACACTTTTCAACATTCAGTTTTGCACAATTATATCCCTTCAATGTCTCTGTGACTGGAGACTGGGAAGGCATTTCTATGGCCTAACTGCTGTTTATTCATGCCACACACTTACTCAATAAATATTTGAGTATCTGCATATGACAGGCACCAACCTAGGCACTGGGAATCAACCAGCTATGTCCTCTATCCTTACAGAAGGCAATAAAAGGCAATGACATTTTTCTCTCAATCAACAAGAAAGCTATAACAACTCTAACAAGGTACATGGTGTTCAGGATGTGGCTCAGTGGTAGAGCACTAGTCTACCATACATAGTATCCTGGGTTCAAGTCCCAGCACCACAAAACAGAGTGTGGAAGGCACAGCAAGCATTAGACAAAGTGCTTTTGAACAGAACCTAGCATGGCTGTTAGGAGCACCTAACCAGTGGTAGACAGCCTCCCTTCAAATCCCAGCTCAGCTATCAAGTGATCTTGATTAAATTCTACCAGATGTCTAGATAGTTGAACCTATACATGGGAATGGAAATTGTCATTTTTGTCCTATGGCTGCACTGAGAGCTAGTGTATTTGTAAATCATTTAGAAGGCAATAAATACTACACAAATGTTAGCTCAGGAAAGAACAGGAACTCTAGTGCAAACTGGCAGCCAGCAGCGGGGATGCAACCACTCACTGGTCTTGGGAGCCCCAGAGGTGCATAGCATCATCAAGGGCTCCAGGCAGCTAGACTTGGGTGGCCACTGCAGGAGGATGACTCCCCTGGCCACTGCACTAAAGTAAATCAAAGCTGCTTCCATCATCTTTTTGCTCTCAGAACTGACAATTTCGGGAAACTGTCCCAGAAGACTCTTAGGCTTAAGAAACATATGTCAGAAAGAACATGGGATTTGGAAGGGATGTTGGAACTCAAGCTCTCATCCAAATATATGGGAACCTCTGTGGCAACCTAAGTCCTCACCTCCTTGTGAACATTCCCCATGATGAAGGCTCATAATTTTGCCTACACTCTTGTATTTATTGAGCATTTATTTACCCTGGCTCTGGAACAAGGGTACTCCTGACTAATGATAGCCTTTATGCACTCAGAGGAGAAATTCTGTCTTCTTGACACTTCCTGAGCCTGTCAACACTGGACAGGACTTATGACCAAGTGTTCAAGTTCACAGACAGAGGTCAATACGACAGAATCCAGACATTTAAAGGGGTGTCCAGAAGAACATCCTGAAAGGTCTTTAACGTGTCCTAGGAGGCTTTTCCATGGGATAGAAAACACTGTGAACCCTTGTCATATCTGCAGCAAGGTTCTCCCAGTACATCCTGCGGCCTAGAGAAGGAATCAGTACCAAGGCTCAGACATCCTCTCGTGAGATATGAGAACACCAGTGGAACTCAGCCGTTTCCAGCTGAAATTGGTACCTGATACCTCAAAATATTCCTGTCCCTGAGACTATGGGCTTGGTGCTTTCATCAGAGCAATGCCTTCACTTAAAGGAGGATGGCTTTCCTTTTCACCTTTCCATGTTGTCATGTGTGTCGCACATGCCCATGTATACAAGGGCTGTTTTTGGTTTCAGTTTTGCATTTGATGTGTGGGATCTTGTGTGTATGCATGCATGGGGGGACCCAAAGTTGGAGCCAAGATTCATCCTCCATCACTCTCCCTCCTTATTCACTGAGAAATCAAACCCAGAGCTCACTGATACAGTACTCTCACTAGCTAGCTTGCTCCCTGTCTCCACCTTCTGGCGCTGAAATTACAGGCAGGTGGCCGCACCCACCCGGCATTTACATGGGTGTCTGGGATCTGAACTCTGATCCCCATGCTTGCACGGCAAATGTTTCAACCGCTGAGCCATCTCCTGGTTCCAAGCCTGTTTTTTTTTTTTTTTTTTTTTTTCCTAAGTTTTACATGTGAGACGATAAGGTTGAAACCTGACCAGCTAAGAGAAGCGAATACTAAGAGCCCAAGGTCTGGAACTTAAACCTCACAGGGAAACTACGATGAGATCTTATAAGTCAAAAGTCTCAAGCAAAGGCTTGATAAAGCCCCCTGACCTTGGGTCAACAGTTTCTCCTGCATCATTTCTAGCAGTGCCTGACACGTTTTCAGAAAAATCACAGCTCTGTAGCATACACTCATTCATTCTGTCTCTGAACCTCAGTCAGAGTAGCAATAAATGAATGGACAATAAGCAGCCAGCATAAAGAAGGTTCTCTAAGTGCCAGGCATCAGGAATGACAAACTCCATCACTGAATCCTTAGAGCTGCTCTCTGAGGGAAGCCTCCACAGGCACAGACAGAGGTTTCCATGTGGCCTGCCTTCTCTGGTGTTTTCTCCTGGGGCATCCAGTGTCTCCCTCATTGGCTGCCCAGCTCTTCTGCCAACACTTCCCTTTGCATATCCTGTTCTGTTCTTCAGGCCTTCGGTGCTCCCTAGACAACCCACATCCCATCCCTTTACCTCCCCCCTTCTTTTTCCTCGTGAGTTCTCCCACCACCTGTGTGAAAAACACAGCACATCTTTTATCATAAGTATACCTTTCCAGCATCATGGCACACGTCTGTAATCCCAGCACTCAGAGAGGCAGCAGAGGCAGGCAGATCTCTGTGAGTTCGAGGCCAGCCTGGTCTGCAAAGCGAGTCCAGGGCAGACAAGGCTACACAGAGAAACCCTGTCTCAAAAAAACAAAAAAGTTAAAAATTAAAAATATATATGCCTTTTCTGCTTATATTTCCCCACAGAAATGGGGAAGTATTTTCAAAACCAACAGCATAACTGAATGATTTTCTTTTCTTATCTGTGATCCTTGACTATAATGTGTGCCAAGATTTTTGTTACTTTGTTCACAGCTCTAAATCCAGTGCTTAGACAACTGACACACATCAGGCACTCCATAAATATTGGCTGTTCAAGTTTTACATCAGAGAGAATAGGCTGAAAGTGGGCAAGTGGACATGCCTTTCCTAGAGAGCCTGCCCTCCTCAGGAACCCACATTCCAGAAAACAAACTCAGCCCGTGCCTTTCCCTGAGGGTTAGTGGAACTGCCCCAAACCACAGGTGGGACACTGGACCTGAAGAACACATCCCAGGAATCAACTTAGTAATTCGAGTGTGTCCCATGTCCAAGAACTGTATTCACATAGTCACAACCACCTGACATATTTTGTGCCCACGCTGGAAATTTTTACAAAACTACAGGGAAGTGTTCCAAGCTGAAAACAAGGAGATGTCAACATTCTCCCGGAAGTGTTTTCCCATAGTAACGGCACAGCGGAGCCAGCACCCAACCTCCTCTAGACACCAGTCAGATCCAGACTCTTCCCAGGTTCCGCCAATGCATTATATTCTCCCTTAATGTCATGCAGAAGTCCAGTCTGCAAACTACCTCCTCTCTTAGAGGCTGCAGACCTTCCCAAAACAGCCCATTCCAGAGTAGCATGAACAGGACACTCTGGCTCTGCCCCCTATGCCAGGGGTGCCTGGCTCTGCTTCCGGTGCTCAGCAGTTTGTTGAGCTCTTCATTTGGAGCCATAACTTTGGTTGGCTTCGGCAATAGCCAATTTAAGGCCCGAGCAACTGAAATATGAAACTACAAATATTACTTCTTTTTCCTCTTGAGGTCCATGGTTGCCCAGATTAAAGAAATTCCCTCCTTGGGCACATATACTGTGGCAATAAAATTAATCTGTTTGAAATTCATTTCATCTATTAAAGGCCCAGGCTTAAAAGCATACATTATTACAAACGGGGGTTGGGGAAGCAGCTGCTGGCAGGATTATGAAGAACAACAAATGCCAGGAAATTCGCAACACTATGACCATTTTTTTATTTAAGCAATATTTTTATTTTTGCCAGTTATTTTGTTCACAGCTTTGAGCAACTAGTTTTCACCTCCCTTCTTTAAAAAAAAAAAAAAAAAAAGCATTCTACCCCTGGGGAGGAAAAATGAAGACCTCAAAAGCAGTACAAATTGCTCATTTAAAGAACAGAAATTAAGGATGCGGGGCTTTTCTTCCTGTAACACACATCATTCTGCATAAAGAATCCGAATCCTGTCCTGATTCTTTTTGGGCAGTGGAGCAATTTTGGGTTTTGTGTTAGTTAATTTTAATTTACAGAGGGGGAGGGGGTCCATTCTTGAGACATCACCGTTGCTATGAGACTTCTAGGCCACAACAGATGGCCACAAGAACAGTTCTCAGGCGAAGCCGGAGCTCTGAAGCCCGCCACTCGGGCATACCATTAACATTCCTGGCATACCTTCAGAGGCAGCTCCCTCAGCCACCTTCAGACCGGCTCTCCAGAAGCTCCTACACTGGCCTCCCTGGTCAAGGGGCCCTGGTGGAAATTTGCTATAAAGGAACCGATCAGACGTTTCCACCCCACTTAGCTGTGGCTCCAGGTGGGTACACATCTATATAGACACACCCGTGGACACACCCCAGTGTACCCATTCATTTGTCCTTAAGCTTTGCCTCGATCTCAGGATCCACTTAAGCACACTGGCGTGCTTCTCATTGGAAGCAGTTTTAATGCCAAGACAGAAGGGCTAGGGGAAAGAAAAGTTGAAGGATTTCTAATTTCCCTTTTTAAAAAGAAAAAAAGAAGAA
>NW_026585690.1:477029-510732 GCF_907164565.1 Psammomys obesus
AGGAAGGAAGGAAGGAAGGAAGGAAGGAGAAAGGAAGGAAGGAAGGAAGAAAGAAGGAAAAGAAAAGAAAGCTGCTGGTATTTCTTATCATAACCGAACAAATCACTCTGCTTTCGTCCCTTCTCTGTCTTCCAAAGCAGGATAATGATCCTGACCTACCTGGTATCAGATGAAGGAGTCAGTGAGGCGTGATTAATGAACAACTGAGAAATCATGGCCTGAAAGTAAGGTCACTGAACCCTCAGGGGCTGTGAAGCAGAAGATAAGGGAAGAAGCTGGCTGCTGGCCTCCCTCTCGGTGTCTGCTTGCTGAGTCCACCACCTGTGTGGCCGTCTCCCCCCCACCTGTGTGGCTGTCGTCCCCCCCCCCCCGCCCCCTGTACTGGACCAGAGGCTACTGGTGGACACAGCACCCTGATAACTTTATCGCTCGCGGTGGAGTTTCGGAACAAAGCAAGCCATAGCTTCTAGGGGTGGAGTTCATTTACATTCCATCCCGGAGCTTTCTTGGCTTTCAAACCAGGCCTGCCAGTGCAAAAGCAAAGCCCTCCTTGGAGCCTGTTGCCAGGGCTTTACCTGACCTCACAGGGACAGCAGTGCCAACTACCCCCCTCCCAGTCTCCTTCCTGCGCCTCTGGCTGTGGAGGACTCTCCTATCAGTGGGGTTAGCAGATGTGCCACAGATACCCTGCTGCTGTGGTCATTTGACTTTCACTCCCAATCCAGTTTGTCCAAATAGGAAGAAAATGACTGGAGGAAGCTTGCTTAGGTCTTTTGCCTTCCAAAATCTCCCATGTGAGAGGACAGCTGCCGGACTAGCCCTCGGATGGAACCATTTGAATTACTGTGAGATTTGTTTCTTTGTTCGTTTATAAAAGCAAACCTTTGAAATAGCTGGGCTACCCAGATGACAGTCGGTGACATTTTAATGAAGTCCAGCGGTGAAGGCGAGGATACTGCTGTGTCCAGGGTGGCTGAGCCTCAGCTTACCTCTCTACCTTGGCACAGGGTGGACTCTGGCCAGCTGTTTGGCTTTTGAACAGCCAGGAGCCCAGGTAGAGGCAGAGGAAAATAATTTAAGAGGAAGTATCTGCCAGCTGTAGCCTTCCGTTCATAGGGCTGAACCTTTCAAGGCAGCCAGTGGGGTGCACCATGTGGGGAGGGGGCTGGGCAGTTCTATCGAGCCCCATTGTGTGCTGTCCACAGCACCGCACAGCCAAGGGGAGGGGGGAGCAGGCATTCCACAGCCCCAGGAAGGAGACTTTTAAAAATGGCCGTCTCCTGGGAAACAATAAATTTAGATACTTAATCCCCACACCCTCCAATCTAGCTCTCTAGAGAAGAGCTCTCTAGCTCTTCGTTCTCCTTAGAACGAAGGAGCTGTGTATCCACCCCAGTTACTAACGCTTGGTGTTCAGTTATATATTTGGGTGCCCTCGTACTCTGCACAAATATACAGGGACTTTCTATACACAATCTGAAAGGGAGGCATGAACTTTTTCAAGCAACTTTTTCCTGCCTGTTATCTTTTTTAAAAAACACTGGGATTTTTATGGTGATTTCTTTTTTTTTCTTTCTTTTTTTTTTTTAAGAAAGCTGACTAAAGATTGTATTGGTTCCTTCTAGTACAAAACTAACTGACCCTTAATTCAGGACATCACTTTTGCTTTATGTGCTGTCTTGGTTGTAATTCAGAAGCCAGGGTAGAATTTTAAAATGAGATGAGAGATATTCACCATCTACTTTGATTTCAATCCTTATTTCTTTTAAACCCTTAAAAAGCACTTAAAAAGACACTTAATACGATCTTGCTACCTACATATCAACCTATTTTAGACCATCAACCAAATACACCAAGTGGACACACATGAAAATGATTGTGTGGTGATCATATTTTACCTGATAAGGAATGTCACTTCTGGGGCTTTTAGTGTTCAAAATAATCATATTTGATATTTACATTCGTTACCTGTATGTTGCTGCTATAGGGAAATGTTTTTATCAAGACAGGTTAGAGCTAACCGCTGATTAAAACACCAGAGAAGATGTATTTCACGATGGCTAACATGGATTTTCAGCTTGAAGGTTCTCTGAATGCTTTGACCACCTCCCTTCCACCTTTGTCTGTCTTCCCTTTTGAGGTTTACTGCTTGACTAGAGTCTTTGGGAACCAGAAAACATCTCCCTTCAGGAAGGCACTCAAAGTCAATTTGGAATCTCTTGACTTATTAAAAAAAAAAAAAAAAAAAAAGACCCTTACCTATTCGTAAACTATTTTCATTCAAAAGAAATATAAAAACCCAAGATTAAACTACTTCCTGCTAGTCAGAGTAAAACAGGCCACTAGCAGCACTGGTTGCACCCCACTGCTCTTTCCCCCAACTCCTCAAGATAGCAGTCCGTCTAACAGCTTCCCAAGCGGGAAGGAACACAGGATGGTCCTGGACGGACTTGTCAAACAATTGAGCAGTACAATGAAATGACAGAAGGGTGTAAGAGCCGGGGCGCAAGGCTCCTAAGCATCTCTACAGCTGCAGTTTAGACGCTGGCCTTGAGAGCCTGACCTTGGGAACACGGGGAGGAGCACACCCAAGCCCAGAGATACCATCAGATCCCCTTGCTGAAATAGAGTTCACTTGCTCACCAGTGCTAAACCAAACCTGCCAAGGAGAAGGTGCGCGCATTTCACGCCAGTTAAAGAGAACTGTAAAGACGCTAGCTCAGATCACCGCAGAGAGCCTGCGGGTGGGTGGGATCCTGGGGCCTGCCTGACTTGGTATTTTCTCAAAGGTCGGTATATAAATCTGTTGGCCTTCATTAAACGTTCCCTTCCTCCCGTGGGGTGAGTCCTCATTCAGTGGCAATAAGCGTACAAGAGGGGCGAGGGTCCCAGCAGTACGTCAGGTCCCTCTCAGCCTTTACAGCTCACTCATCCCTTCCTATCACTTTGCAGGCGTATCTGCCAGCTGGGTAAGTTGGTTTCGTCCCATAGGCTCTGTCTCCCTTTAGGTTATCTTCTGCACACTGTCATTTCTGTGGAGATCGAGGCAGAGAAATAACTGACTAAAACGGACCTTACCTCCCAAAAGTGGAAACTCAAGCACCTCCGTTGTCCTCAGTTAATGTGCATTCTTCTGTCCGGCGTGACGCACAGCCAAGCTGGCCCACCGGGGCTTGGCGGCCTGGGCAGGTGGCACGGGGCAAGCTGCCGACTGGAGAGCCAGCTCCAGGAAGGCAGAGCTGAGGCACAGGTGTCTGACACCCAGCCACCTCGGCTCCTGGAACCTGCGCCGGCCTGATTAGCCGAGTACAAAAGGCGGTTCGAATTACTGCCCTCTCCCCAGCCAATCGCCTGGCGGCCTGGCTGACAGCAGCAGGCTCACTGGCCAGAACTCGGGAGCGGGTTTCCACTGTGCCCGCGAGCAGCCCCGCTCCTTGCACCCTGGAGCTGTTGGGGTAAGAGCTCTCTCTACCCGCCCACGGCACCCCCCTCAGGGCCCCCCCCCCCTCTCGACCGCTGTGCAACCGAGGCAGAGCCGAGCAAGGGACGCGTGTGTCCATGTTTGTGGCACTAGCAGCCGCTGGAGTCTTTCTCGATTCCCTTGCCTGGTTCGGGCTCCCAGCCTCCCTATTTGGCTGATGGAACTCAAGTTTTCATTAGCTATGGTGGTGGGGTTTTTTTTTTGTTTTTTTCAATCGAGACTTTCTTACCGAAACTGGGGGGACAAGGAGACACAAATACAAAGAACAGTATTTTTACAGTCACCATTCTGAACAATGAAATCCAATTTTGAATTTTTTTGGGGGGTGGGGAGGGAGGAAAATCACTTCAGGATGTGAAAATGGATAAAACTACTGGAAGAAAGAGAGAGACAAAACACTGCGTATTCAACTCCAGCAGAGTGGAGCTGGAGCGTGGCAGGCCACCTGTGGGCAGAGCCCTCCCAGGCTCCCTAAAAAAGGAGCCAGCTGAAGGCATTGTGCTCCCCTGAAACGGCAATCCTCTGCAGCTGGCAGCGCTTGATTCAAGTTTGGTATTTGCCCCAGACTGTAGGGGTCAGCTTAACAGTAACCATAGACACAAAGAAAGAGAGAACAGCACACACAGAAAAAACGGGACACCAAGACTGTCTGAGCCCGTGGGCATGTAAATGGGCTTTCGTTTGTCTGGGGTGCTGTGCTGAGCGTGGAGGAAGCTTGTAAAATCCCCAGACAACTCTTGAACCTCCTTGAAAATGAATTGTTTTGAAATTTCAGATTATTCCTCAGGTGTGGGAACACTGAACAAGCATGCAAAGCCAGCTGTCCCCCCAGGAAGAACAATGTAAGATACATTTGGTACTAGGCACCATCCAGACACGGAGAAAGTCTAAAAAGTGTCTCCAAGATGTCACTGTGCTCCAAAGATGGGAAGGATTTCACTCAAAGGCTGCTTCTCCACTAAGGTCGTCTCTCAGAAACAGGAACCCTGTGCTTGGCCTCTGAGCTATTTTTAGCTGTTACTGTGAAACGAGTGAGATGGATTTTTACAAACAGCTTAGGTCTAGGTCGGGGCAACCAGACGATTCTGATAAAAATCTTATCAAAAAAAACAAAACAAAACAAAAACAGAACTCCAGGTAGAGTTTGCATTATAGATATAGTCTTACTGTGAAAAACAGCCTGGTGGTGGTAGCCTGTAATCCCAGTGCTCAGGGAGGCAGAGTCAGGCAGATCTCTGTGAGTTCAGGGCCAGCCTGGTCTACAAAAGTGAGTCCAGGACAGCCAAGGCTACACTGAGAAACCTTGTCTTGAAAAACCAAGAAAACAAAACAAAAAGAAGATGAAGAAGAAAAAGAAAGGAAAGGTGAATTGAGCCTGGGATAGTGATGCATGCCTTTAATCTCAAGCATGCAGAGGCAGAGGCAGAGGCAGAAACAGGCTGATCTCTGTTAGTTTGGTCCAGCCTGGTCTACAAAGCAAGTCCAGGATAGCCAGAGCTACACAAAGAAACCCTGTCAAAACAAACAAAACAACAACAACAACAACAAAAAGGCAAAATTGTCTTGTTTTCCTCTATTTTACAGTCTCCCCAAAGGCCACGCCAGAGCGTCATTCCCTTCCTAACCCTGGCCTGCCAGAGTTCAAGAACAAACATCCAGGTTACAAATAATCTTCAATGTATCCAAGTTAACAACTTCTTGCTGCTGCTGACCAACACCTCACCTCCAACTCCAGGGTGCAGAACCACAAATGTCACTGCTGACATTTGTCTATTCCAGCAGCCTGCTAGTGGGAACGCCATTCCTCAAACACAGTATTCACTGGGGGGTAGGGAGGGAGGTCAACTCCTCTTCACATCAACAGCCACGCCCTGGCAGTCCGGCTCTGTCTGGCCTAAGCTCCCTTGACATCTTTTCAAGTTCCTCCTGACATTACCCGCAACAGGTTGCTGGTTTTAGTAACTGTACAGCATAGGTCTTCAAGGAATGCTGTGCTATCACTGTGGCATCTACAAAGAACTGCTGCTGTGTAAGGTTTTGGGCTAAGTCTTCAGTGGGCATGGTGTGTGTGTGTGTGTGTGTGTGTGTGTGTGTGTGTGTGTGCGCGCGCTTGCGCTTGTGCACTGACGATTTTAGTCCACTAAAAAAGCAGCAGCAACTGCTTGTGGTTAAACCTGTATCTCACCACAGTTGTTACTGTGCCTGTTGTGACGAAGTCATGTTCTTGAATCATCATTAAAACACTGTAATTATCAGTTCATTTTTACAGCTGAGGAGGCCAAGAGTAACCTGGTAGGCACTTCGAAGCATGTAGTGGAACAGCAGGAAAAAGATCTCCTGTTTGGGAGATGAGCCTGAAGCCCATACCACCCTGTGATTTAGACTGACATTCCCAGCAGGGCGGTGGTGGCACACACCTTTGTTCCCAGCAGTGGGGAGGCTGAGGCAGGCAGATCTCTTGAGAGTTTGAGGCCAGCCTGATCTACAAAAGTTGTCGGACAGTCAGGGCTGTTAAACAAAGAAACCCTGTCTCAAAAAAACAAAACAAAACAACAAACAAACAAACAAACAAAAACACCCAAAACCAACCAAACAAAAAGACAGAGTGACGTTCCCTTGTGATCCCACATAACCTGTTAAATGCCTCACTTTCTTTTCCTATCTAATGTGGGGACTGGAGATTATAATACCACTCAGTATGGTGCCTGGCCCGTGAGAAGAGCTTGGGGTTCCCAGAGAGAAATGGCTGCTCTCCCCACCTTCACCACAACCTGAAGTGAGGAGCAGAGAGTGTCTAACAGTAATCAGGCAGTTGTCTCTCACAGGCAGAAGCTCAGTGAAGCCTGGGGGTCCTCTAGTCAGGCAGCAATGCTACTGTGGTTCTGATATAGTTTGTGTGTGTTAGATGCTGTCTTCAATGTGGTGATCCTGTGTGTGTGTGTGTGTGTGTAGCCTTTAGGAAGAGTCTAATGGTCTAAAGTAATGGACTGCGCCACTGGATGTCCTACCTTGAAAAGCACTAATGTAATTCTCAAGAGGGCAGTTCTAAAACAGCAATATATATAAAAGTATATATAATTATATATGAAAGAGCAATATATATAAAGCATACATATGGCACACCTTTAATTCCAGCACTCAGGAGGCAGAGCCAGGTAGATCTCTGTGAGTTCAAGGTCAGCTAGTCTACATAGCAAGTTCCAGACCAGCCAGGGCTACAAAGTGAGACTCTTGTCTCAAAAGAAATTTCTTTAAATATTTCTTTTAGGTTAAAATACAAAATAGTGGGTTTCATCATGGTATCTTCATGTATATATGCCATATACTCTGTTCTCATTCATTCCCCTGTTCCTTCCCCTCCCCCACACTTTCTCCCCATTCCAACTGGTTCCTTTTCTTCCCCCGGTTATTCCCCTTTCTTCTTTCCTAGTGCATTGAACAAATCACTTTATAAAGTACCTGGGTTTGTGTATTTTGTGATAGCAATGGAAAGCTGTCAGGTACAGACACCTTTCACAGTCAACACTGGAATGTGTATGAATCCTCTTCATTTAGCAAAGGAACCAGACCACAAACCTGCTCCCCTGTCCACTGCCCATAGCCCAGGTCCATCTGCCCAGGCCCGTCTTTTACCAACTTTTCACTTCAGAGATCCACTGCACATCTCTGTGTTCACAAACACCTTGACTCTCATTTTCTTGCCTAGCTCCTTTGGCAATCAGTGGAGTTGCCCCTGTTTGAAGAGGGATTGACATCCACTCTGGAAGCAACACTGTGGAACCCTCAGACCGGAAGCGGGGAAGTGGGGCTTGCCTGTCTTCCTGTTCTGCCACCGATTGTCAGAGTAACCCTGAGCAGGCCATTGACCATGACACGCTACACCTCAGCCTTGGAGGATCTCTGTCCACATCATCACTGGGCATCCTCCCATGCCGACATTTGTGGTGGAGAAGGGATTAAAGACCATATCCTACATGATGTTTTCCTTTTTCCTTTTCCCTAAAGCTAATAGTCCCTGGACCCTGGCAGGTCCTGTTAGCTTCTGAGCACCTTTTCAAACACAAGCCCAAAGACTGGAGGGTTTCCTGCAGTGAACTGCAGCCATGATGGATGGACCCTGAGGGAGTTTCCTGAAGGAATTGCACGTGTCCTAGCAGGGTGCTTGTTTAGGATTTGAGATGAAGGTCTGTCATGGGAAAACAGCACAAACCACCAAAGACTGGTTCCTTTACCCGTGTTCTAATCTTCGGCTGTCCTTAACACTTTCGTCTTTCTCTAGGAGTTGGGGACAGATGGATTCTGTACGCAAGGTGGATCTGGATGCCTGTCAGTCCTCCTCACCACATACTTATGGCATATCCTCAGAGTTCAAAGAGATTTCCCTCAGTGGGTTTTTGAAAATGAGAAATTTGTCCTTAATCCTCTCGGGAGGAATGTAAGGAATTTTATGAATGGAGGGGACAGAAAGAGCCCCTTGGCATCTGAGCCGCTTTTTTTTTTCCCTAGAGCACTTGCCAAATGCCAAACAGTGTATCCTATACCCATGTAACTGTGTGATGTATGTACCGTCTGTTGCCTCTGCTCACAAGAATGTCTGTCCCATGAAGACAAGCATGCCTGTTGAGTATGTTTGAATCCCAAGTAGACACAACAATGGCTGGCATCGACTGCTTAGTCAGCAAATTAAGCCTTATAAGTTCAGGTAAAAGGTTCAGAAGAAATGGTGCTTTTCACACCTCACTTCTAGAATTCCCAATGCAGTGGATGTGTGTGTGTGTAGGGGGCATGCAAAAGCTCATGCGCATGTTTGCAGAAGAAAGAAGTCTATGTCCAGTGTCTTCCCTGACTACTCTCCACCTTCCTCTTTTAAGAGACAATTTCTCTCCCTGAACTTGGATGTTCCCAGAGTCCTGCTTGTCTCTGTCCCCAAGCCCCCAGCACTCAGGTTAGAGATGGGTACGTTTTACATAGGTGCCAGGGATGCCTCCTCATGCTTTGCTGACAGGCACTTTACCAACGTCGCCACCTCCCCCGCTGCTGCGCTGCATCTTTGGAGCACTGTAGAACAGATCACAAGAGAGGCGGCGACCGCAGGGATGCTGATAACGCGGCTGTGAAAGGTCTTCTGGAAAAAACACGGTGGCTTTCAGATTTCAGTTTAGGTGAACTTCCTGAATGCCCCCACATGCACCGAAAGAAAACTAACCAGTGAGCTGAGACAGGAATGTGAAAGCTCTCACTTTATTTATTTATTTAATATCATAGGAAACTGTATTTGTTGGAGAACTCCAGGGTGTCTGAAGGAGTCCAATTTTCCAGGATGCCCTGGAGAAGCGAAGTCATTGGCAAATAAGTCAGTGCTACTCTGCACTTGGATGAACATTTTTCTATGTCAGTCCGATAGCACCTCAACACTGACAAGGTTGATGAGATAATGTGAGATGCTGGGTAGGTCCTAAGCATCATTCCTTTTCTGTATGCTAATGATGGGACACACACTACTGATGACCCAGAAATCAAAAGGCATACTTTCCACTGCTCATATAAGTGGTTACAGTCAGCAGCCTCTTTCACTGCATTCTGTCTCTAGGATAATGGCCCAAAGTAAATATATCATCCTGTTCCTTATCCTCCCTTCAGAGTCTATTATTCTTTGGGAAAACCAAGGAAAACCTCATAAAAATGTCAGCGGCCAGAAGGCAGTACAAGGCGCTGACTGAGCTGCTTGTTATTCCGATCACAGTAAATCCCAGCATTCCAGGTAGGAAAGCTAGGTTTCAGCTAGTGCTGAGAATCGGGGTCAAGGAATTACATGGAGGGTCACAACCTGGCTCTGAGGGTGGAAGGCCCTGGAGAAACAGCATCGTGGAATGAGGCTGCCACACACAAAAATAAGCAAAGTAAAAACCAGCAGGACACAAGAGCTCCTCTTACATGGTAGTGTTCACAGTACTGCATAGCAAGGGTATGAAGTACAGATAGGACTTTCGGTTCTGTTTTGTTTGAGACAAGGCCTTCTGTAACCTTCTGTTTTAACAGCATCAATGACTCCATGTGGAAGAAGCTATTTTTATTGTTATTATTACCCATTTCACAACTGTACAGTCTCAGACACAGAGCAATGAAAATTTACCTGAGGTCGCAAAACCAACAAATAGTGCCAACAGCACTTCAAGCTGGGCATCCTGACCTCAGACTAAATGTTCTTAAAATCCTAATGCACGTGTTGGGTATCCTGTCAGGGGCATTTTGGGGTGGTGGAGTTACCCTTGGCAAGACTCTGCCTGCCTCTCCTAGCCCACGATCAGTGGAGTAGATCAGCTTTTTGGCACCAGCTGTGAGGAGAGAGGCTGTCAAGCAATTAGACTGATGATAATTTGCTATAACGAAACCTGCTTCAAATCACCAACACGGACAGGGAACAGCATCTCCCTTCCACTCTCCTAACGCACTGCTTGTGTTGCAATTCAGTGGGAGGAAGGCGGCTAGAATGAAGGGGAAGCTAGGAAACCAACGCACCTTAAAAAGAAACATCAACAAATCAAATAAAAAACTCCACAGACACTCTCACCAGTAGACCGGACCAAGAAGAGAACAGGTGCTGGACAGATGGTTCAGCACATAACAGCACTGGCTGTTTTTCCAGAGGACCAGGGTTCGATTCCCCACATAGCAACCCACCACCTTCTATAACATCAGTTTCAGAGGATCCAATGCCTCCTTCTGACCTCTGAGGGCAGCAGGCACATATGTGGGCAAAATATCCATATGTATAAAAAGAATTGTTTTGTAAGAAAAGGAGAGGACAGGCTATCTGAGATTGAAGACAACCAGCTCAGAGGAATGGGAACAGTAAAAAAGAAACACAGATAAAGTAATAATTAAAGTGCCAGTGGAAATTCCAAGATAAACTCAGGAGTCTGAGAAGACCAAAATGATGACTACTAGGAGAAGAATCTCTTTCCAGTAGCAGAGAAAGCATTTAAAAAAGAATTGTAAGAGGAAACTTCCTAGCGTTAGAAAAGGAGATGCCAACTCCAGATTCAGGAAGCACCTAGGACACCAAGAAGATAGAACCACAAAAGAACCTCCCTCATCATGCTGTAGTTAAAGACTGCATATACAGAACAGAGAAACAACATTGACAGCAGAAAGGGAGAAACCCAAGTCACACACATGGCAGGTTCGTCAGACTAACAGCAGACTATTTCACTGAAACTTGAAATGCGAGAAGAACCTGGAATGATGGATTCCAGTTTCTGAAAGCCAGGTGCCGACCCAAACTACTAATTATAACACCAAAGCAAAGCTGTTATAATTATAACACCAAAGCAAAGCTGTTATAATTGAAGGAAAAATGAAAACTTTTCATGATAAAAGCACACTAAAGCTATTGATGACTATCAAACCAGCTCTTCAGAAGATATCTGAAGGAATTCTTTGGACTAGAAAAAAGAAAAAAGAAAAGAAAGAAAGAAAGAAAAACACCAAGTCTATTTATGAGACTACAGGAAAGAATAAGCTATATAGAAAAATAGTTAGGCAAGAGAGCAAGGGAAAAAAAAGCACTAGCAAATCAACAAGATAATAGGATTCAAAACATTTATTTGGGGGCCAAAGAGATGACTCAGTGATTAAAAGCATGGCCTGCTCTTCCAGAGGTCCTGGGTTCAGGTTCTGGCACCCACATTTCCCTATACATCTAGCTTGATCTGTGTGCCAGTTAGATTTTCATTATCGCTGTGACAGAACAAAACAAAACAAAACAAAAACACTGAGAGCAAATCACATGCATATATGTGATCTGAGCACCTGGGAAGTGCAGGCAGGAGCAGTTGAAGGAGTGTCCGAGGCCGTTAGGAAGCAAAGCAGAGCTCCTTATCTGAAGCATCCAGGAAGTACAGTGAGCCATAAAGGGCTGAGGAACAAGATATGTCCTTCAAGACACACCCCAGGGACTTGCTTCCTCCAACCAGATCCCACTTCTGAGTGGCATTTTCAGCTATGAATTCATCAGTGGCAAACACCACGAACATCCAACAGCATCCATATACAATCACCTCGTAATTAGTGCCACCAGCCGGGGACTAAGCCTTCAACACGGGAGGCTGTGGGGGAAACTGCATTTTAAATGATAACAGGGTACAATGGAGGTGTAGGCCCATATTTTCACAAGAACAAACAAACAAAAAACCCAAAACAAACAAACAAACAAAACCCCACGATTCTCTATGTATTTGAAATTTAAACTCTAGTTTTTATTTGCCAAATCTGATAGCCTTACTTGTAATCTACAAGACCATGATTACTCGGGATGAGAGGTCATTCATTCAGGTCATTCTTCATCCTGCTGTTTACCCCAGCCCCAAATCTTAATCATGCTATGGTCTCATCTTTGTGCTAAATGAGGGCAATGACTATATCTAAACTCAGTGTTTGTTGGACTTTCGGCTGGTGCTAATATCTCAGTAAGTTAGGTGGCAGAGAAAATATAGTCAGGACAGTCCTCCCCTGTGAGGGGCAAATGATACAATGACACTGTACTGAGAGAGCTGAGCCTGGGCCATGCAGATCACTGTTTTTCAAAAATATTCAAGATCAAGAAATGCACATCACAACATCTCTTAAAAATGATCTCCAAAATTGAGCCTCCCTCCCGCCCCCCCTCTGTCAGGACACCTAAAATCCCCTTTATCCTTCTGTGGTCTAACTGCCTTGCCACTCAGGACTATGGCCAAGAACGCTGCCCCAGGTCCTGGGAAAGTCTGAGTTATACAGCAAGCTCTCCAGACACTGCCAGCACCAGGCCATAGCAAGCCTTCAAGATCACTTTCTGCATGACTTGAAGGTTTCTTCAATGACAGGACGTTGCCTACACAAAGATAACAGGACATACCTTTCTTCCTGGTTTTTTTAGACAGGTTTTTTTTCTGTGTATCCTTGGCTGTCTTAGACCACACCTACCTAGGACATACCTTTCTATATCCAGATAACACCAACCAATTTGTTACTGAGATTTTATTATTGGGCACTTATTCCTTTATGGATAAATATTGATCACCTGCAAAACCACATTTAAAAACACAAACAGGGGCTGGAGAGATGGCTCAGAGGTTAAGAGCACTGGCTGTTCTTCCAAAGATCCTGAGTTCAATTCCCAGAAGCCACATGGTGGCTCACCGCCATCTATAATGAGATCTGGTGCCCTCTTCTGGCCTGCTTGCACACATGCAGGCAGAATACTGTATAAATAATAAATGAATCTTTAAAAAAAAAAAAAAAGAAAAACACAAACAGGATCGGGCGTGGTCACGCACGCCTGTGATCCCAGCACTCAGGGATGCAAAGGCAGGTGGATCTCTGTGAGTTTGAGGCCAGTCTGGTCTACAAAATGAGTCCAAGACAACCAAGGCTACACAGAGAAACCCTGTCTAGAAAAACCAAAACACCAAAAAAATAAAAACAAAAACCACAAATAGGGCTAGCGAGTAATGCAGGCACAAAGCCCTGGTTTAGTCCCTAGCTTCACTTAGCATGGGCATGTAGCGCATAAATATAACACTTGGGAGGCAGAGGCAGGAGGATCTCAAGTTTAGGGTCATTCTTAGCTACATGTTGGGGGTGGAGGTCAGTCTGGACTGCTTGAGAGCCCTCTCACAAGTGTGCATGTGTGTGATCATTTTATTATTCTCACTTAAAGTCAGTGTAAGATTGTATTTTTTCTTCCTTTCTTCCTTCCTTCCTTCCTTCCTTCCTTTCTTTCTTTCTTTCTTTCTTTCTTTCTTTCTTTCAACCAATTTTTACTCTCTTGGCTCAGGGGAAAGGGGGAAAGCAAAAAAATGAACAGAAAAGTTTGGCAGATGAATCAAGAAAGCAAGAGCTATGAAGGAACAATTTGGGGGAGTGAAGACTTAGAGGAGACAGCAGAAAACAAAATGGGTAAAGCTTCCTCCGGGAATGGGTAGTGAGAAACTCCAGGGCCTTCAGACCTGAGTGCACTCCAGTCTTTCAGGGACAAGGGGCTTCTGGGCCTACTGTTGGCACTAGCGTGTCTGTTTGGGAGAGAAATGACAAAGTCTCACTGGAGTCTACAATTTTCTCTTAGAAAACAACGGTTATGTCAATATTGAGATACAAAAGAGGTGTTTACCCATTTCTTTTTTAAATTATGGAACAAAATGTGATTGGAATCAGGCTATGGGACTTTCGTTTTGCTTTATTCTTGTAGGAAGTACGGCCGAAAATGATGCACTCAGCCCGTATCTCAGAGAACCACAGAGCCCAGCCCTTCTCCCTTCTGCTAGGCTGTTTCCTCTATCTCTATTTTTATTGGCCTGTGGACTTGCTCCCATTAAACAAGCAAGACTAGATAGCAAGGCTAATTTACTCAAGGCAATGCAAATCAACCCACCTAGGAGGACAAAAGGCCCCAGTGTGTGTGTTGTTTTCAAAGGAGAACAAAGGAAAGTGCTGGGCCGGCCCAGTGTGTAGGTCACCTAGAGCCTGGAGCTGGTTCAAGGTTGTGCAAGCCCAGAAAACCAGCTCATCTGAACACAGACAGGTAGGGCAGACTGTGTCTCCTGAGCCATACTATCCTCTCAAAAGTACTTCCTCAGCTGTAAAATACATTAAAAATATGTTTTCAGTGTTATTCTGAGATTAGAGTGTGAAAGCTCATTTTGTTATTTGAGCTCCCTCCCTCTCCCCTCTTCCTTCCTTCCTTTCTTTCCTCTCTCTCTCTCTCTCTCTCTCTCTCTCTCTCTCTCTCTTTCTAGAACTCACTATATAGACCAGGCTGGCTTTGAACTCACAGAGATCTACTTACCTCTGCCTCTAGAGGGCTGAGATTATAGACATCCGCCACCACACCCAGGTCAAAACTCTTAGTTTTGAATGCTTATTAAAATTATTCATCCAGGGCTGGAGAGATAGTTCAGTGTTTAAGAGCACTGTCTGCTCTTCCAGAGGTCCTGAGTTCAATTCCCAGCAACCAGATGGTGGCTCACAACAATCTCTACTGAGATCTGACGCCCTCTTCCGGCATGCAGTTGGAGCACTCATATACATAAAGTAAAATAAATAAATTTTTAAAAAAAGTATGCATCCAGAATGGCTGGCTAATAGATGAATCAAAATTGATCCCTGTAAGCAATATTATAAGTTTTACTCAAAATAATCTTTTTCAGAAGGTATATGTTGTTGTTTTGTTTCCTTCAAGGCAGGTTTTCTCTGTGTAGCCTTGGCTGTCCTGTTTGATCAGACACATACCAATAAATCTTTCCCTTTTATTCTTTTGTTGTTGTTGTTGTTTTGTTTTTCTTTTTTTGTTTGTTTGTTTGTTTTTGTTTTTTTGAGACAGGGTTTCTCTGTATAGCCTTGCTTGTCTAGGACTCACTTTGTAGATCAGGCTGGTCTTGAACTCACAGAGACCCACTTGCTTCTGCCTCCCCAAATGCTGGGATTGAAGGCGTGCACCTTCATGCCAGCCTCAGAAGGTATTTTGTATTTTGTAGTGGTCCTGTCCAGCCATTTTATGTATATGCAGTGTCAAGTGCCCCTGCTCTTTGATTACTTATTTAAGTAGAGAATGCCGATCTCAAATTCTGTATGAGGTACGCAGTCTGCACATTTAGATGCCGAGAAGGGAAAGACACAAATTATTAGATAAAAAGGGAAAAAACAAAACCTCCCCTGGAGAGGAGTGATTAGGAACCCCCACTGCTCTTTCTGAGGGCTTGCGCTCCCTGTCCAGATCAGGTCACGCAGCTCCCAATCGCCTGTGCCTCCCGGTGCAGGCATCTGATGTCCTCTTCTAGCTTCATTGGGCTTGCACGCTCACATACATATACACATAAAGAAAAATAACTGCTCTTTTTTTTTTTTTTTTTTTTTTCAAAACAGAAAACACCAACCTTTATTTTCTCTGGGCTCTTCTAAAACTAGCATAGCGAAGATAAGTTAGATGTCTCTGAGCGTTTTATACCGATAGGTAAAGCTGCAGCACCTGTAAGGCCAGGAGCTTGCAAGAGGAGAAACACAAGAAAGGTTACACAGACAAAGTAAAACCTTGTGGCTCTTAAGTTTCTGAACATGAGCTCAGGTTTTGCTCGATAGCATCTCCTGGACTGATATGGAGCCTTTGACCTCCGCCCTGACCTGGAGACAGTGATGGAAGGGAGGTGAAGAATCATGAGGCAAAGGCTGAAAGGGCACTGAGTCCAAACACCACTGCTAGGGGAGGGGGGGTGCCTAGGGATCGTGGTCCTTCACCCCACAGTGAATTTGACGGAGGATTCCCACAGTCTCCTATGGGCCCTCAGGCCTTATCAAGTAGGCACTGTTGTTCTGAAGGTGTCAGAAGTAAATCTGTGTAAATAGGGTGAACAGGAGGCCATTCCTGCTCAGTGACCTGGACCAGAAAGGTCTAATTTTAGAAACTTCTACAGCCTGCCATGCCCTTGGAAAGAGGGCAAGCTACAGAATAAAATAAATACAAAACACAAATGCAAAATAAAGTGACAGGCATTTGTGCTCTCAAACACTTAGGGTGTAAGAATGTCGGTCTGTCCCTCCCCACACATGCCCCCTTACCCCTGTCTCTGACTGAGGTTCAGTTTTTTAATTTTGAACTTTTTTTGCACAGCAGGGGCAAGAAGAGTCACCACACTAGAGACCTAAAACTAACTATGGGGTCACCCATGCAGACGCCGATTCTGTCCTTTGTGTATTATTTAGGCCAAGGAGAGGAGACTTGGAACCCTTTGGCAAGTCTGTTAAAAACGGGCTTCTTGGGTCAGCAATATGGCTCAGTAGATGAGGCACTTGCCAGCAAGCCTAGTGACCTGAGTTAGGTCCCCACAGTGAATGTAAAGATGGAGAGACTTTACAAAATGACCCTACAAAAATGACCCTTTGAGCTCTACACTTTTCCTTGGCACAGGTGCCACCCCCTTCATACATACACAATGATGATGGTGATAATGATGGTGATGATGATGATGATGATGAATGCTCTTGCCTGTCGAAGAGTCTGATGTACTACAGGCACCAGAGCTGCAATGCTAAATTACAACTGATGGACTGGGAGGAGGGAACCCCAGATAAGACTCTGTATTTGTAACTCCCAACATTTGCATGTTAGTCCTTTGGGAATATTATACATGCATACAACACATTTTGATTCTATTAATCCCAACTCCTCACCTAATTCCTCCTGGATCTGACACCCCGCCCCTGCAACACCTCCCACCTCCCTCACCAACTTCCTGTCTTTTTGTTGCTGTTTAAATCTCACGGCTTTTAATCGTGTTCTACATATACTGGCATGGGGTGTGAGGCCATTAACTGGAGCACGGTCCAGCTACCAGGGCCTTAAATAAACTGACTCTTCCTCCCCCGGAAGCCATCAACAGTTCCTCGGCTAGGCACGCCTCTCCCCATTACTTGCTGGAATATCTAGTTTGATCTTGCATAGACCTTGTACGCAGGCAAGCACAGCGGCTGTGAGGTCATGTGACCACATGTACAGTGGTCCTGCCATGTCCAGAAGACACGTTTCGTGTAGTCTTCCCCAACCTCTGGCTTTCATAATCCTTCTGCCCCTTCTTCTAAAATGCTAGGGGAAGGAAGTGTGATACACCTGATCCAGTTATGGTTGAGCACTCTCTCTCTCTCTCTCTCTCTCTCACACACACACACAAATGCTTCTCCAGTGAACTTATCCTATAGCTTAAGAGTTCCTCAGCCATAGACTCCTGACTAGAGTGGTGCTTGGCCCATAGGGAGTGGCACTATTAGAAGGTGTGGCTTTGTTGGGATAGGTGTGGCTTTGTTGGAGGAAGTGTGTCACTGAGGAGGGCTTTGAGGTCTCCTATGCTCAAGCTCTGTCCAGTGACACAGCCCCCTTCAGCTGCCTGCAGATCAAGATGTAGAACTCTCAGCTCCTCCTCCAGCACTGTGTCTGCCTGGACGCTGCCAAACTTCCCACCATGATGACAATGGGCTAAGCCTCCGAAACTGTAAGCCAGCCCCAATTAAACATTTTCCTCCGTAAGAATCACTCGCCTTGGTCATGGTGCCTCCTCACAGCAACGAAACCCTAACTAAGACAACCAGGTTTACAGTACCAGCCATTTATTTCTGTCTATAGACCAGGTCTTAAATGTAATCAGGAAATGATTAGTCACTCAACTTATGACACTATAACTGCATTCATGTGCACATCTTGCCAGGCCAATCATAACTGTAGCTCCCAGGGCTCATAGCTGGGTAAAACCTGCCCTCCCCCCCACCCCCAGAAGCCTACAGAGCACCTTATGGGTGGGGGGAGGGGACAGAGAAAAGGGAGAGAGCAAGAGAGAGGAAGAGCAAGGGAGTGCAAGAGAGAGAGAGGTAAGAGGCAGGAGTCCATTATAGCTCCTGGGCAGCTGAACCTTGCCTGCCAGGTGTGTCTACCTGGCAGGCGGCACATGATGACATCATAGGTTGCTAGGCAACTCAGAAGTACGGTGCCTAAATACTAACAAGATGCGAGTGAAAAAAAATCAACCATCACATAAAATGCACGCAACGGCTGGCAGTACCATTATCAGAATAACTTGGCCAAAGGCCCTCGGCAGGAAATACTGAGGCAGTCCAATTTGTCGCTGGCCCTCCTAACCGCTGGAGCACACGCTCTTACTGGATGTGCTTCTGTGTTCATCTGACAAGTGTTCGGTGAGCATGTATCGCAGGCCGGCAAACATTCCAAGCACAGAGGCAAAAATCTCATTTCTAGGTTTGTATCCTAAGGAGAAGAAAAGAATGTAGAACTCTCTCTGCTAGGGAGGGAGGGAGGGAGAAGGGAAAGACAAAAGGAAGAGTGGAAGAGAGTAAGGGATTTGTAGGTTGTGGCTGCAATTTGCCTGGTGGTGCAAGGAGGGCTAAGGCTTGTGCAAGCACATGAAGGACGGGAACAGTCAATCAATCAAAACTTAAGTTCGATTAAGTAGCACACGTTGGTGACATGGAACTGCCAGGGGGAAGCATTGCTTCTTTCTCATTGCTTGCTCCTTTGAGTTAGGAGGAGGGAGGACAAGAAGAAATGGAAATGGCTACTGGGACAGTCCCATGGAAGACTGCGCTGGGCTTATGGACCCTGTCCACAATCAGTCAATGGTGGTGTCTGATTTCTAAGAGACATATTTTAGGGAAAAAAACCAACCAACCAACCAATTAATCTAACAGACATTAAAATATATAACCCAGAAGAAATAGGGTAGGCAATGAAACAAAGAAATTGTCCAGGACCTCAAGAGACCTGCTTTTCTGATGAAGAGCATGAGTGCGGGGTAGGCACTACCAGCCCATTCCCTGGAACCATTATGAAATCGGGTTTGGGCTGATGAAGTAAACTATTCCACGCAGAAATGCTGGCTCCATGCCCAGCCTCTCCTAGCCCCTCTGAACTGATCTTGAGTGCTTTGCCCTATCAGAGGGTACCCTGTGACACCAAGCCACCTTTCTGTCATCATTTGCTTCCCGTTAGTGCCACTCAAAAGCCACGCAGCTTGCATGTGGCATCGGCACATCAACTGCAGTGAGACGGACGGACGTGGTTTCCTCCCCTGCTCCGACCCTCTGGACTAGGTGGGCTCAGAGCAATGGGGTAACAACTGTGGTGAGCTGCCCGGGAGGAAGGGCCCAGTTTCCTTGTTCGTGTTCATTTATCACCACTAACTTCATGTAGTTCTGAAACTGAAAAAGAGTAGCTGAATGCAGTGATTCATGCCTTTTGTTCTAGCCACTCAGGAAGCTGAGGCAGAAGGATTGCTTGAATCCAGACCCCTGGGCCCAGGCTGGCCAACAGAGGGACAGCCTACCTCTTTGGAAAAGGTGGGGATCTGGGGATGTAGCTCGGTTGGTAAAGAGCTCGCTTAGCGTGCACGACGTTCTGGGTTCTATCCTTAGCACAGCCTACGAAGTCAAGTTTGGTAGCTCACGCCTGTAATCCCAGCACTTGACGCAGAAATCTGTTCAAGGCCGTCCTCAGTTACAGAGTGAATTGGAGGCTAGCCTGAGCTACATGGGACCATATCCTCCCCATCCCCCCCAAAAGTTGAGTTCTACAAACAAATCCATTTAACAGTAATAAAAACCAAAGCTCACAGAAACGAATGCACAGGAGCCGCTGTTGGAACCTTCCCAGGCAGCTACTTCAGGTCCTAGCCAGCCAGAGTCACTGGCACCTTTTCTGCTTTGTTACACTTCTTCCTCTGTTTCTCCATGAGCAGGTCCTGCCCTCCTCTCTGTCCTCTTGGCATACCTTCTTGATTTTCGGGCAACCGCCCTCCCTCCCATGCCCCACACCCAGCATCCTTCTCCTGGGTTTACTTTCTTGCTCCTCGCTGCGTCTTTTTACTGCTTCAATTTACAGCTGAGACCCGTGGTTCTCAAACTCTGCTGAACAGCTGTCGTTTTTGGTGCTTTTGAACTTTCCAGCCAGGCCAACATGGGTATCAATAAAATTAGATGCCCTGGAAGTTGGAGGTAGGTATTAGGCTGCCTTGCTGTTTTTAAACCCCCAGGTAATCCTAACATGTAGCTAAGTATGAGACATAGTTTTAGGTCATCTGGACTCTAGAATGCAAAATTCCCAATATCTGGCTTCCACACCAGTCGGGATCACCAGATTGACTGCTTGCAGCTGATGTGTCTATAGTTAGAACTGGAGGATTTTGGCCATCACTCCTGTGTGAGCTCAGAACTCAGCCCCAGAGTTCCAAAGGCTCCCACAGATATTTGAGCATCATTTACTTTGGTGGCCAGGCCCCGAGTGGCAACTCCAGTTTGGAATACATTTGTCTAAAGTAAAGCCATGCTATCCCAGGAATGAAATCAGGTCTTTCATCATGAAGTCTCCTTTGCTGGTGAACAAATAAGGCATTCCTTTGTACATGGCTAGTGTTCGGTGAGCGCATGTAACCGACTGGATAAAAATAGCAGCTATCATTATGTGCTTGGGGCGGGGGGAATGTCCCTTTACTCATTACAGCAAGGGAATCCTATCGCATACCTCCCAGGAAACCCAATAAGGTGTTACGTGGATTTTCCAGGGGAAGGAGCAAGTGGTTAGGAAATAAAATCCGGACTTCTACAGTGAAGCCTAGAACTCCAAGGAAGCCAAAACAGTTCTGAGTATGGTCCCAGCAGGATTGAAATACCCCCTAAAAGCACGCTGCACAAATTCCCATGATGCCAGGCCTCTTGGAAGGATGCCTGAGGGCCAAAGGCCACTACAGCTGCCGCCACTCCCTCCAACCCCTCAACGCCCCCCATCAACCTCATGCTCATGTGGGAAGAACTGAGGCTGGGTTACCACAAGTTCTCAGCTCTCCTGAATTTCACTCGGGAAGCTGGGTCTTAAATGGGGTGCAAGCCATGCTACGACTTGGGATATACACTCAGATCCCAGCACCTTGCCCAAATCAAGAATTAAAGAGCATACGATCTTGTGGTAGGAGGGCAGAGGAGGCACAGAACCACCAGAGGAGCTGCGTGCTAGTGAGAGGAATCAGGCAGGAATTGAAAACACCCTCAACCTGTGCCCCATCTCCATCACAGTCCTGCCATCTTCCCTCAGAGTTCCCCTACCCTCAGCTGGACTACATCTTGGTACGCAGCCTAGATTTACCTTGAACATCTGATGCTCCTGCCTCCGCCTCCCAAGTGCTGGGATGCAGGTGTGTGCGGCCAAACCTAGTTTTGAACTGCAAGTTGAACCTCAGTGCCTAGATACGCTAGGCAAGTACATCTGAGCCACGTCTGAAATCCAGCGCACCTTCCCCTCTTCCTAGACTTCTACGAAGGTAGCAGTTAGAACGTCCACGAAGCAAGTGTTTTTCATGCAGCATCTGCATGCAGCTGGGCAGGCAAGACACAGTTGTGCACATAAAAGAATACTTGAGTTTCAAGAACACGTTTGTGGTGCTGTAAACATGGCTCAGTGGGGAAGTGTGCTTGTTGCTCCTGCAGAGGACCCGGGTTCAATTCCCAGCACCCACATGGTAGCTCACAACCATCTGTGACTCCAGTTCCAGGGGATCTGACGATATTTTCTGGCCTCTGTGGATACCAGACACGCACATGGTGCCCAGAACGCATGCAGGCAAAACACTCACACACATAAAATGAAAACAAATCTTAAAAACAAAAACCAGAGAAAACTGAGGGCACTTTGTAGCTGCCTTATAGTGTATATATACATGTGTGTGTACATAAATATGTGTGTGTGCATGTATGTGTACACACATGCATGTATGAGCCGAGACTTTCCACAGAAGGTCCTCATGGGATACTGCTCTCTTCTTACAATGAAGGATTTCCATATGCATGGCCTTATCTCAAAGCACCTCAGTATGGAGCATGTTATTACGGCATCGCTCCATTCGAAATGTGCAGAGACTGGGTTGTCTCCATGGCATCACGGCCAGAACCCAGCAGTGCTGCGATTGGAACTCATCTCTGAAGTCTTCCTCACGCTGCTGACAATTTCACAGCAGATACCTGGTAACCCCTTGCCATACCATCTCCCTTTACGAGACAAGAGGTTCTGAATCTCAGCTTCAAATCTTGCTTTTTAGCTAGTCGTGCTGGCATATCCGGGAGGCAGAGGCAGGCAGATCTCTGTGAGTTCAAGGCTAGCCTGGTCTACAGAATGAATTCCAGGATAGCCCAGACTCTGTAGAGAGACAATAAAAAGAGGGTGAGTTTTATTTCAATTTCTTTTTAAATCCTTTGATGAACTCTTACTGTGGGTTTGGTAACAGTTTGGACCTAGGCTGTCCTCACAATGGCTGGTCCTCTCAGGAGGGGTGTTTGGGAAGTGGCTGCAGCTGGTCTTATAAATGAATTCATTCATGCATGGATTTATAACTTAGTCAGGTGTTTGGAGGTGATGGAATGGTTAGGAGGTGCGACCAAGTTGGAAGAAAAAAGCAATGGCTGAGAAGGGTGCCCTCTGGGCTATATTTTGTTCACTCTTTCCATTTTGATTTCTCTCTCTTTCTCCCTCACCTCACTGCCATGGGATAGGCATGTCTGCCCCATCCATCCCCTTTCTTCCATGATGCTGGGCTTGGGGTTGGGAATCAAATGACCCTACAGGGAAACTCTACAACCATGGGTCAAAATAAATCTTTCCTGCTTTAAGCTAGTGTTCTCGGACATTTTGCCACAGAAACGAGAAGTTAACACACTGTGAGCCAGAGCGGGCCACCTTAAGAGGACATGTGCATTTTAAGAGAACTGAGTCAGGCAGGTAGGGGATGACACAGCCCTGTGAAGGATGTGAGAAGGGCTATAGCCTAAGAAATTATTTTCTCCTATAGACTACAGTCATGAGTTGGCAGAGAAACAGGTTTGACCAACCCTTTTTTTATTAATAGTTAATAGAGTTAATTTTGTATCCATTAAGCTGGACTTCAACAGCATAGTGCTTATTACAGGACATTTATTTCAAGATCATTGACTTGCAAATCTTGGGCAAGTTGCAATTTCCAAACGCAATCTAGAAATAAAAGGTCAAAGGGATCCGACACATGGAGGCAACAAATGTTTGAGCCGGTCATTCCAATCCAATAATGTCATCCCACTCTTATATGAAGAAACCATTCTCTAACCCTCAGAAATGTGGGCTGGTCCTTTCAGGGCCATGTGGGCCCCAGGGCTGCAGTGAACTCATTTCATTTGTATAAGGGAGGAGAGAGCAGCTGCTGGAGCAACTCGGTTTTATTTCAGAGGCTGATGTAGGAATTTAAGTCAGCTGAGTGTCCCAAGCTCCCTTGGGAAATTCAAGGTCAGAAGCAAATGTCCTCTTCATTTGCAATACTGTCCTAGATGAATTCAAAACCGGGTTTTCAGTGTCCCCTGGTTTTATTTTCTGGTTGTTTTTTCAGTAGCACAATGTTTTCAGCTAAGTTCTTACGGGTCTTCTGATGCAGTTTCTTGGTTTACATTTTTAGATAGCCTGGTCTGGCCTGAATTTGCTGGCTGGCCTTGAACTCTGCCTTAGCTTCTGCCTGCCAAGTGCTGAGATTAAAGGGGCATGCCACTGGGCCAGGCAGACTCCTGCACTTTCTACCTTCACAGGCTAGAACCCACAAGGCCGAGAGAGTTTCTTGAGCCTCACTATTCCAGGCAAGTCACCCACCAGAGCACATGCACAGGCTCATGCTTGCTGTTCTTTCTGTTCTTTTCTCTCTTTTCCCAGAGAAATATGGTCTTCTAGCACTGCTCATTCATAAACACACACACACACATGCACGTGCACTTAAGAGAGAGGGGGGAAGTTTAAGAAAATGATTCTAGGGGGCTGGAGAGATGGCTCTGTGGTTAAGAGCACTGTCTGGTCTTCCTGGGTTCAATCCCCAGCACCCACATGGCAGCACATAACTGTCTGTAATGCCAGTTCCAAGGGATCTGACACCTTCACACTGATGCACATAAAATAAAGTTAAATAAATTATGTTAAAATTCATCCAACTTAAAAACAAAAATGCTGGAGAGATGGCTCAGAGGTTAAGAGCACTGGCTGTCCTTCCAAAAGTCTTGAGTTCAATTCCCAGCACCCACATGGTGGCTCATAACCATCTATAATGAGATCTGATGCCCTCTTCTGGTCTGCGGATGTTCATGCAGGCAGAATAACTGTATAAATAATAAATCTAAACAAACAAACAAACAAACAAAAAATGAAGAAGAAGAAGAAAATGATTCCAAACAGGTTTGGAGCCCATTCAGACAATCCCAGGAGGATTGGAAAGCTGAGGCAGAAGGATTACTACAAGCTCAAGGTCTATCTGAGCTACAAAGTGAGACCCCTGTCTCAGAAAAACGAAGAAAACCAGCTATGGATGCACTGCAGGTGGTGGAATATACACCGAGTGTGAACACAGGGCTGAGCTCCATCCCCAACACTGCAGAAACCAGGCATGGTTGTGCATGATGTCACTTCAGCCCTGGGAGGTGGAGGGAGGAAGATGAGGAGTTCAAATCTCCCTTGGCTATATATGGAGTGCCAGGCTAGCCTGGGCTATGGGAGTTTTTTGTCTCACCAAAAATCCAACAGTAATAGCTCACATTGACAAGGCATGCTTCTTGCATGAATGACCACTCTGCCCTGAATGAGGCACACGCCTTCCTCTGTGGAGAAGGCTCTCTTCCTACTGAGGTCCAACGCTGGCCAGGATCTCAGTTTGCACTCAGTGGTCTACAGATTGAGGTGGGCCTTCTCAAGGAGGTAATTTACTTAACAAATACACACTTTATTTTCAGATGATCTGTGCTATAATCACCATGCTACATACGGAAGTCACACGTTTCTCCGTTAAGCCTCGCAGAGATTGAATGATTTGCCCCAAATTCTGAGTCTAGTACCTAACGCCCTCAGAAATCCAATCCAGGCAGCCTCAGCTTCACCACTGCCCCGAATATCCTAACTTTCACGTATCTAGCGTGAGCCTTGTCCAAAGCATAAAACCGGGCTGGGTGTGGCACATACCTGTAAGCCCAGCACTTGGGACACAGAGCCTGCTCTATAGAGCAAGTTTCAGGAGAGCCAGGGCTACACAGTGAGACCCTGCCTTAAAAACAACAACAAAAACCCCAAAACAACAACAAATAAATTAAACAAACAAACAAACAAACAAAACTGGACTAAACAGTTACATAAATAAATAAAGAGACCAAACAGTTACCATAGAAAGTACTCAGTTTTTTTCTCACCAACTAAATTTAAATTGCTCAACTAACAAGTCTGTGTGTTCACCAAGTTTAAGAACAGGATGTCATTTGGCAAAGATAGTATCTTTAAAAAATTAATTTTTGGTGTGATTGTATGTGTATATGTGTGTATGTGCGCAAGCTTGCATCCGTGTGTGTCGGTGAATTCGGAGGCCAGAGGTTGACAGCAGCAGCTACGGCACCTGTGGAGGTCCTTCTACCATCATGTAGGTTCTAAGATCTCCCGGCATGGGCAGCATCTTCACCTGTTGGACCATATCTCGCTGGCCCTCCCACCTCAGTTTTTGAGTCACGGTGCTTTGCCCAACCTGCTGCTGGCTGATTGGCTGCACCCATTGGCCAGCAAGCCCCGGGGATCCTCCTAGCTCTGGAAGGGGACTGAACGTACACGTGAGCAGCACGGACTGAAGGTATCAGTCACTTACAGTCTTCAGATACAAAGCAGCTTTATGTGTCGGAGGTATAAATCACGTGCTTAGTTCCCAGCATCCACACTGGCTTGCTCAAAAACACAACTCAGCTGGAGCCCCACCCCACCCCGTCACACATATGCATATATATTTTATACAATATAGTACAAATGATAACAATAAATCTTTTGGGGGGGTGTTTTAAAAACACCTATTATTGTTACTGTTTTGTTGTTGTTGTTGTTGTTGTTGTTTTAAACAGTGTCCCTATATGTGGGCCTGGCTGTCCTGGAACTTGCTATGTCCTGGCAAATCTTAATTATTTTCTGTGTATGAATGTTTTGTATATATGTATACATGATGCACACATATACATGTCATGTATATATATGTATACACAAGACACACACACATACATATATGTGCATGTATATATACATATATATACACATATATGTATATATATACATATGTATATATGTATATATATATATACATGCACATATATGTATGTGTGTGTGTGTGCATCATATGCATGCCTGGTGTCTGAGGAGGTCAGGAGAGGGTGTTGAACTCCCTGGGACTGGAGTTACAGTCGCGATGCGTTATGTGGGAGCTGAGACACCAGCCTATGTCCTCCAGAAGAACAGCCGGTGCTCTTAACCACCCAGCCACGTTTCTAGACTTTTTTAAAAAAGCATCTTCCATCCTATGCAGTTCAATTAAACCTGAAGACCTTTTCCCATTGTCTATCAGTTTCCTCCTGAAGGTCACCTGGCCTTCAGACAGGTATTTTATACCTGTTTGCCAAATAAAGTGTGTGCTGATTTCGGGCAGGGTTGGAAGCGTTGACTCTCACTCTGAGCCTCACCCTAATTAGCACTCTTTGTGTGGGCTGTGGATCTTCGAATTCCATAAAGGTTTGTCCCAGCTGGGAGATGTTTGCTTCCTTTTGGAAGGCCTTTCTTACTTTATCATATTGTCCCCAATACCCACCACCAGGTGTAGACTGTGGCGCACATTCTCTGTCCTTGAAGCCTCCACGCTGCCCTTTGGCTCCCAAGAAAGGCTGAGCCCCGAACTCTCCATGGGTCAGCAGAAATCCCAAGATCTCTGACCCGAAGCTCACTGGGGACTTTGCATGTCTCTTGTCATTGTATCCTTTTAAGAAAGGGTTTCTACTTTGGCCTGTTTTCAGTCACCCTGAAACTCACATAAACACCATTACTCTTGGCATTTTTATGTGGATACCCCACAGGTGTTACCCTCACCCACCCAAAATAACTTTAAAAGAGGCAGGTAGAGGGGCCAGCAGGTACATAAACTTTGACTATACAAGTTATTTGTCTTCCATAGACAGCCACCATCTGTTATGCTTCCACAAAATCATGTAATGTATTATTATTATCCATATTGGGATCATTTATGAAAGAAAGCAAGCTGATAAATGAAGTGTCACAAATCATTCTGTCAAGATGGAAAGAACAACATTTCAGGCTGAGGCCAGGATGTGAAGCCAGCAGAGTCCAGCACAGGGGTTTGCAATGGATCTGAAAGTACGGGACAGAAAGGCCCTTCCATGTGCCCTACAGCTTGCCCATGAGAGAAGTGAGATAGGCTCCTTTCCCTCTGACACTGAATGTTTCTACTAAATGTGAACACAAAATGGATGAGCTAAAATGCTGTCATCAGGCCCCCAGAGACAAAATGTTTCCCACAATTGTCGCAAGGAGTGCAAAGAGTGCCCTAACCTTATCGATTTCATTAACATATCTAAAGAAAGAATGTGTCAGTCAGATGGGGGATTTGGTGGTGAGGAACCGAGGAGGACTTTGACAGTGGGATTCCAATGGCCCAGAAAGGAAAGGCCTTGATTTCCCTAATGGGTAAAAGAGCCTCTGAGCCTCAGAATAGATGCCACACACACCAGAGCCCACAGGTAGAGGTCACCCACTTCCCCTTCAGCGTTCCCACAGGAACGAGGTACACTGCTTCCCATCCATTTAGAGGTATCCACATGGCCATTGTGCTTTATCCCCAGTTGCCCATGAGTTCTGATAACATGACCTCACACTCCTAAATCCCACCTGCTCTGAGATGTCCAGCACCAATCTCAGACCTCTTAGCAGATCACAGGACCCTAAACCATGCTAAAGTCACCGAGTGAACAAACGGAACAGCAACTTCCAGAGAAGCAGGCCGCCACATCTGTGGCCGTATGACTGCACCTCTCCACATTCCCGAGGTCACCCTCTAGCCCAGCTGAGAACAGACACGAGGGACTACTGCCATCTTCCATGCAGTTAACTTTATCCATCATGGTCCTTCCCTTTTGAGGAAGGAACTGATATTTGTTTTTATTACATAAACAAGGAACTCAGAGCTTAGGGGACCACATAACCAGTTGGTGGCAAGACCAGAGTACCGCCTTTTATGCCAAGTTAAACCCGAGTGGCAAAGGTTCTGCTAGGAATAACTCAAAAGGTATATCATCATCAGACTGGCACACCTAGAAACCTGTAGGCAGCCAACAGGGAAGCTTTCCCTTTGGGATACTGATGTGCCACACACATCACCCTTCACCAGCACCACTCTTCTCAAGCTGGGACTCATAGAAGCTCGAATTAAACCTTCAGCTTTTTCTGCAAGGAAGGAAGGAACGGGTCCTTAGTTCTAGGCCTTTTTACCCATCTGAAAACTCGGCCACTGTGTTTGAAATGGCTGTGTGCTTCATTTCAATCTTTTTTTAAAAATCGATTACATTTACTTCTGTATCTATTGTGTTGGTGTGCAGGTAGGCCCACTACGGCATGCAAGAGAGGTCAGAGGATCACCTTCAGGGGTCTATTCTTTACTTCATCGTGTAGTATGGTTGGTCCTAGACATTCAACTCAGGCTGTAAACCTTGGCAGCGAATGCCTTTACCCGCAGAGCCATAGGTGTTTAAATCTTGACCTAGAAAAATAGGTTTACACCAGCCGGGCATGGTGGCGCACACCTGTAATCTCAGCACTTGGGGAGGCAGAGGCAGGTGGATCTCTGTGAGTTCAAAGCAAGCCTGGTCTACAAAGCCAGTCCAGGACAGTCAAGGCTATACAGAGAAACCCTGTCTCAAAAAACCAAAACCAAACAAACAAAAAAACCCAAACAACAACAAAAACATACTTCCGTCTAGAGTTGGACAGTATAAAACATATAAATAGTAGAAGTATTTCTCGTTGCCATGTAGACTATACCATTTACTCTTTTCAATCACTGGTAAAGTACATTGCCCCCTCCCTCCAACATTGGTGAGTTATTAACTAATAAAAGTTGTATAGCCGTGGAGTTGGGGTGTAGCTCTAGAGTAGAGTAGAGTAGAGTAGAGTGAAGATTAGATTCAATCCTCAGCACTCTCCCACTAAGAAACTGTATATACACAGATGGTTAATGTAATGATCTGCTAGAGGTATTCATTATGTAATGATTACCACAATTAAATGAATCAATGCACATACCACCACCAGCTATACTATTACCCTTGCACGCCTGTGGCTGTGATGGAGGCACCCAGGCCTGCTCCTGGTGAAGACACTTGAGAGTTATCTCAGCAAACTGTAAATATATAAGACTATCAGTAATAATATACCCCAGGCTACATATCATATCCCTAGAATCTGTCTTGGTAGCTTGCTTGCTTTTTGGAGACAGGGTCCAATTGACCCCAGTTGGCCTTAAATTCACTGTGTAGACCAGGCTGGTCTCAAACTATGCTACTTCTGCCTTCCAACTGTAGGATACAGGTTTCAGCACAACTGGCCTCTTTCACCTTCTAACTAAAGTTGTGCTCTTTAGCCACTATCCTTGCATTTCCCTCAGGCTTCATCCCAGGCAACTGCCATTCTACTTTCTGCCTCTAGAAATTCTACTCACTAGATTTCAATCAGTAGATCAAAGTATGCCTTTCAAATTTTTTTTTTCATTATGCGGGAAACATCATGTTCTCCAGGTTTGCTTATATTGCAAGTGGTATAATATCCTTCCTTTCGGTGCTCAATAATATTTTAGTATATGTGTGTGTTGTGTATAATATGACTTACATATGTGAGTTTGTATACATACATTGCATTTTCTTTATCCACCTCCCATTTGGTGGACACAGGTTTTTCTCATATCTTGACATAAAGCAGGTATTTTAATCATCATGTAAAGATGAAGTAACTATAATGATATGCTGTCTTAAAAAAATATTTGGATTGGAGAGATGCTCAGTGGTTAAAAGCACTTGCTGCTCTTGCAGAGGGCGGAAGGCTCATAGCCATCCATAACTCCAATTCCATGGAACCCAACGCCCTCTCCTGGCAACCTTGGGTACTGCATGCACATGGTGACTATACATACACACGGGCAAAACACAGGCATAAAAATTAAAGTATTCTTAAAACAACAATAACAACAACAACAAAAGATGGGCTGGCATTTTCCTATAACCCTAGCACGTGAAAGAAAAAAACACAAGGATCAGTTCAAGACCAGCCTTGGCTAGCTATGTGGGGGCCTACCTGAAAAAAACAAAAAACAAAAACAAAACAAATAACAACAACCAAAATGAAGAAACTGAATCTTAACTAATGTTAGAAAATTACACGCAGAAGGTGATGACCTCAATATCGGAACCCTGCCCTAATCTGACTGGAGACTGCTTTCAGCCACTGTCCCACTGACAGCTGGAGGAGCGGCCTGCGGCTGAGGTCCTGAAGAGCAAGCTGAATCCAGCATGCTGAGCGAGGTCACCAGCCTGGACAGACAGTGAGCAGTATTTCTGGGTTTATTCTTGTGATTGGGAGGAGCTGGATTCCAATCATGACTCACCAGGGTAGGTCTTTTTATGGAGGAATGACTTGCTACAGGAGGAAGGCGTCTCGTGAGAGACAATCTGAGGTGATGGAGGCCACCTTACCTTCCACAGCTTGGAAATGGCAGGGCTTGAGAGATGTACGCTAAAGTTTCAATGCAGGAGAACATTCTCAAATGCTGTGACTTTGGATTCCAAGGGAGGCAGAGGAAACCCTATTAGTAAAGAAATGTCCAAAAATGTGCAGGCTCCTGCCTCAGGAGTTCAAGTAATGCTGCTCCCAGGCACAATGATGTAGAACCCCGGCGTCCAGGCTACTCCGCCTTACAACTCCACTACCTTCGGGGACTTATCTTACCTCTTGCCTTTAAAGTGGCGACAGTGAGCACCACCTCAAAAGATCTTTCTTTTTAGATCAATTTAAACTTACGATTATTTATGTCTGTGTATCTGTGTGTACACACGTGTGTGCTTTGGCAACAAGAGCTGAAGTCAAGGGAGCAACTTTCACGATCTGGTTGGTTCTTGCATTTTATCACTTGGGTTCTGGAAATCGAACTCAAGTCATCCGGCTGGGCAGCACCCCGCTTTACCCAAGAGCCATCTCTCTGGCCTCTCTTGGGGTTCAAATGTAGGTTAAACGCATCAACATATGGGAAAAAAACCTCAAATGTGCTCAGTTTATAACAGGGATGAAATAAACCAGGTCCCTCTCATTTTCCAAAGATAATTCTGTTCGTCAAGAGTTGGTTCCTGGGCGTCAAGACCTTGTTACGGTGAGATAGGAAAGCTGTAAGCAGCAGGCTGGAGAGACAGCTCAGAGGTGAAGAGCTCTCGCTGCTCTTGCGGAGGATTTATCTTTAGTTCCCGGCATTCACATGGTAGCTCACAACCTTTTGCAATTCCAGGGGTTTAAAATGAAGTGCTTTTCCTGGCCTCCTCAGGCTCCTGCAGGCATGTGCTAAACAAACTCATCCAAGCACACACTCAGACATAAAAATAAAACAACTAATTAACTTTTAAAAATTTGCGAGCAAGGCTTTCCCCACAAAGGATCCGTCACTCCCAAGAGGTCCAAACAAGAGGAATCACCAGTTTTTCATTAGGTATGGCTAAGAAAATGTGACCTAAGTTAGCTCCAGGTCAATCACTTTAGATCCAGAACCCAGGGCTGCTTAGAGCTCCAGCCACACTTGAGATGTGTCAGTATTCATCAGACCCAGAATTTAGGAAGGACAGCAGAGCTCCTCTGTACTAAGCCAATATTAACTCGGAAAAGTGGCAGGGACAGTATCCAAACGAGTTCATGCCACTTCCTGACCCATACCACAGCAAGGGCAAGAAGAAAGGAAAAACCGGCAAAAAAGACAGCACCTACCCCACCAAGACAGCATTAACAATAAGTTACACACAGTGTCAGGCAGGACAGGGGGGCGACAGGGAGGCTTCGGAGGGAAGAGAGGATTGGGGTGCCAGCCCACTTACCTGCGCACCACCAGCCGGAGGGTCTTGTAGGAGCCTTTCACCAGGGAGACGGCCTCTCTCCTGGAACTGCTCAGGGCCACCTCATTGATGTGTACGACCTCATCCCCGGCTTGCAGCCCGGAGCTCACCGAATCAGCTTTGCCTCCTTCTTCGATCTGCTCAGAGAGACGAGAGCCACAGTGACCTTGGGTCCAGCCTGGGGTCAATGAACCATGCCTGGACAGATGCGGAGCATGGCAGACCAGCAGCGTCTACGCCTGTTGCACCCAGCCACAGTGTAGTCTTCAAAGAAGTAAAGGGCCGGCCCCTCTTCTATTCTCTAGAGCCCTTCACAGAGGGCTCCTAAAAACTGCCACATGCATGAAGGCAGGGGAGGCCATTAACCCAGGGGTCTCTAGACACCCTCATCCCCTCTCCAAATCCCCTTGGAGTTTCTTTAGAAACAGAGGTGGGTTTTCGTTGTTGTTTCGATGGTCTCGAGTAGCCTTTAAAGGCTGGCCTTTAACTGCTATGTAACTAAAAGTGATCTTGGACTCGGGACTCCCTGGTTTCCGCTTCCTGAGTGGAAATCCACGGGCATACACCACCACCCCTGGTTTGTTCCTGGACTGAGACACAGCCCCAGCCCGGTTGATTCCTTTTTCACACCTCACTTCTCACTTTTTGGTTCAAATGATAACTCATTAGAGAAGCAACGTGGTATAAACAATGGACTATCATTCAGCAGTAGGACAGAAATGAAAAGACACAAAGGTGGCAAGACGGCATCCCAAAAAGGCTACGTACTCTGATTACATGACATTCTGGAAAACGCAAAGGCACAGAGACGACGGGAGATCTGTGGTTGCCAGGGGCTGGTGGAGACAACACAGAAGCTTTCTGGGTAAATAAGACTATGAATGTGCAACACTGTGATGGCAGACACACCTGTCAGGGCCCTACGAAGACACACCGAGAGTAGACACTCATGCTGTCGTGAACTTTGGTGAGAATGGTGTAAGAATGTGAACGCAGGGCAGAGGCTAGGTATGTGCAGCTGCAGGAGGGCAAAATGGTACCTCCCACTCAGTTTTAGACTTAAAATTGCTCTATACATGATATATTTTAAATGCCAGGCAGGTAACACTCAGAGGCAGAGGCAGGTGGATCTCTGAGTTCAAGGCCAGCCTGGTGTACAGAATAAGTTTCCAAGTCAGCCAGGGCTACACAAAGAAATCTTGTCTCAAAGCAGAAACAACAATAATAAAAAACAAAAATAAAAACAAAACACATTTTAAGTTCAGGACAGCTCAGTGGTTAAACACGCTTGCTCCAAAATCAGCAGCACTGAGTCTGGATCCCAGTGAGCAGGTAACAAGCTGGCTCTTCCCACGATGCCTGTAACCGAAGTTCCAAAGCAGGCAGAGGAAATCTCTGAGAATCGCTGGATTTCAGCTTAAGCCTAGTTTAGGGAGAGACACTGCCTCAAAGGAAAGATGAAGACAGATAGAGGATGCTGGCATCCTCTTCTCACCTGGAGAGAGCAGAGGAACATGTTGTTTGGTCCAGCACCAGTGTGCCCCTGGATCATAAAGGGGTGCTGGTCCTGACAAGTGATGCAACGAGAGGGAAACAAAACAAACTTCAAAAGCTAGTAAGCAAAACCAGAGTTGGACTTCCTTCCTTCCTTCCTTCCTTCCTTCCTTCCTTCCTTCCTTCCTTCCTTCCTTCCTT
>NW_026585690.1:510742-515570 GCF_907164565.1 Psammomys obesus
CTTCCTTCCTTCCTTCCTTCCTTCCTTCCTTCCTTCCTTCCTTCCTTTCTTTCTTTCTTTCTTTCTTTCTTTCTTTCTTTCCTTTTTTCATAATTTCTCTGCATAACTGCTTGCACAGTAAAAGACCTTCAACAGGTCTTACGATTTTTAAAACCGACCAAATAGCAACTTGTGTTTGTCTTCATATTTGGACCTTAAGTGCTTTTTATTCAAGCAACAAAATGGTATACGCTAAATTCAATGTTTTACTTAATTTTCTAGTAAATGCTTGCTTAATTAATTAATTAGTTAATTTAGGTTTTTCTGAGATGGGGTTTCTCTGTGTAGCCTTGGCTGTCCTGGACTCACTCTGTAGACCAAACTGTCCTTGAATTCACAGAGATCCACCTGCCCCTGCCTCCTCAGTGCTGGGATTAAAGGTGTGTGGCGCCACTGCCTGGCTGCTTACATGATATAGTTATAGTTATAGATAGTGAGAACAACGCACCAATCGTGTAAGAGTCCTAGCCCTGCTCATTCATATTACACCGAGGAAACCACTGCAACTCAGTGCTATGAATCGCAGGTCTTTTGTTTTTGTTTTAATAAAAATGCCACTCCACTTTACACACCTTGCCAAGCTTTACAGAGAGGCCTTGCACTGAGTCACACAGATGAACTCTGGGAGAGCTAAGTTCTCTAAGCCTCTGCCTGCTTTATACTGCACACATGCAAGGCACAGTATCCAGATCCGCTGTGTGAACTACGAACCAAGCTCAGGTCCTGGCCTAGTGTGAAATACCAAAAGTGGAAACCACTGCTTGATAGGTCACACAGCAGGAGGACACCGCCATTCAAAACAGCCTTCCTTCTCAGCTGCCTGACGTCTGAGGTGGAGACGTCACTGCATTTAGGGCTCTTGCGTGGATCTCCCTACCAGCTTGGAGATCCAGTGGTACCTTATGTACCGAATAGTCTACCCAAGGCCCCGTATCGGCTGTTCAGGTTTTCCTTCTACCCAAGATTTCTCTCCGTTCTCCGCTGGACTACCGAGACTTCCCTAAAAGCCGCCGTAGACCACACTGACCAAGAGCTGAGTCAGACAATAGGGCCTATTTCTCAGTAGCTATGTGGCTTTGACCATCTTGCTTAATCTCCCTGTGACTCCTTATGTAAATGGTAACATTTACCACATGTAGAGTGGGAATTAAATGAGTTCATGCTAGGCAAGCGCTTTAACGGTGCCTGGCACACATCGAGTGCTCTGTAAAGCTCAGACACAATTACCACCCACTGCTTCGGTCCAATGTCACATTCCATTTCCTCCAAAGCCATGCAGGCTCCTCACCAATACCCACCCCAACTCCTTCACCTCTGTATTCTGATCTTGAAGACAAGCCCTTGGGTTGAGAGTTTGGCTAAGTGGCACTTGTCTTGCATGCAAAAGGCTTTGGTCCCAGCACCAAAGAGAGAAAAGCAACAACAGTAATAACAAAATACACATAACTATAATATGACATTCAAATAATTCACTTCTTTACACAACATTGACATAATGCTGTATTTCACACAAGATCGTTCAGCAAAGTCACTGAACATTACCTGTCACCCTCCCCAGCCGGAACTGTGAGCCCCTTGAAGTCAGGACTCAATATTCAGGTCAGACTGTAGGATTTCCTCAGAAAACTTTAACAAAATACGGAGCAAGTGGGTAAAAGATGAGGGTACAGTAATGAACACGATGGATCAGGTTCCCCCCAAATGTAGATTGTGGAACCGAAGTCTGACCACATTAGTCATCAACAATTTGGACAACTTGAACCCCAGGAACTGGTCAGTGGAGTGTATGAAGAAGGAAATCAAATTACTGAACCAACAACAGATGCATAGATAAGACAATATGGGCCTGATACACAACGGAGTCTCATTCAGCCATGCAGAAGAACAGAATTATGTCATTTTCAGGTAACTGGAGGCCATCCTGTTCCAGGTTCGGGAAGATGAATATCACATACTTTTTCTCATGTGGGGAAATATCAAAATTTTTTTAAGAGGTTATTTTGGAAGACAAGGGAGACCAGTGGGACAGGTAGGAGGGGGGCAGAGAGGGTAGCAGAGGGTAGATATGCTCAAAGAACATCACACCCGTGTAAAAATAATACAGAACAAAGGATCCAGGGGTTGGTTCACACCCGTATCCCACTGCGCAGGAGGCCAACTCAGGAGGGTCACCCCAAGTCTGAGGCCAACCAGGGCATCCAGCGCTATGTACCTAGACTCTGCCTAAAAATCCAGTAACAACAAAATAGACCTTTATTTCCTGTAGGTTAAGAAAGGAGGAAGCGGGCTGGAGAGATGGCTCAGAGGTTAGAAGCACTGACTGTTCTTCCAAAGGTCCTGAGTTCAATTCCCAGTAACCACATGGTGGCTCACAACCATCTGTAATGAGATCTGGTGCAGGTGTAGATGCAGGCAGAAGAATGTATACATAATGAATATATATATATATATATATATATATATATATATATATATATATATATATAAAAGAAAGAAAGGAGGAAGAGGAAGTTCACCACCGAGTTTCCTCCCTGTTCATTCATGACTGAGATAAAAGCAAACATCAGGAGGGAGAAAGCTGAGGATGTTCTCCAATTCTTTTATGTCCTTTTTGATTTTTCAGTGCTGGGAATGGGACCGAGGGGACTAAGCCACATTTCAGCCCCTCCTTGATCTTTATATTTACAGAGTTTCCCAGAAACCCTTCACTTTTCACTACACTTTCAGGTTTAAACTTTTTATTGTTTTTTAAACTTTTATTTTTTTTAACTTATTTATTTATTTATTTATTCATTCATTCATCCATTTATTTATTTATTTATTTGTTTGTTTGTTTGTTTATTTATTTATTTATTTATTCATTCATTCATTCATTCAGACAAATTCTAACTAGATAGCTCTGACTGGCCTGGAATTGATAAGTAGCCCAAGCTGGCCTGGAACTCACAGAGATCTACCTGCCTCTGATTCCATAGTGCTGGGATTAAATGTGTGCTCTACCACAACTCAGGAAAAAAAAATATTACTACTGTTTAATGTTCTGCAGTGCTGGGGATAGAACTTACACAGTGCTAAGCAAGTTCTGTTTGAATTCCATTCTCAGCCCAGCATGTTTCCTTTTCCCATTGTTTTTGTTTGTTTGAGACAGAATCTTGAAGAGCTCAGGGTGTCCTCAGACTCACTACGCCGCCACAGATCACTTTAAACTTTTGATCCTCTCGCCTCTTTCTCACCAGTGATAGGATTAGAGCGTGTGCCACCCTGCCAGTTGTGTGGCATCGGATATCAAACCCAGTGCTGCCTGCATGCCAGGAGAGCTCTCTACCAACCAAGCTACGTCTCCAGTCCCCGAATGCTTACCTTAGCATGTTTTTAACTTTTAGATTTATTTTATTACTTACATTCATCATTGTTTTGCCTTGACGGTGTATGTATGCTCTGTGCATGCCTGGGGAGGTTAGATTCCCTAGGACTGGAGTTTCAGACGGCTGTGAGTCACCTTGTGGGTACTGGGAATCAGCCGGGGTACTTCTCCAGAGCATGTGGTTCTAACAGCTGAGCCAACTCTCCTGCCCCCCGCCATGTGCTTACTTTTAAAACATTAGTTAACATATTAATTTATGAAACTGGAGAAGCAGAGGCTGAGATAATGTTTTGAGGTGGTATTTCTTTGTAAAAACATTAGTTGGATACCTACTTGTTTCATAAAAAATGAAAATCCCAACCGTTCTATTTTACCAATAAAGACCCGGGAGCCATATGCTCAGGTGAAAACCTGCTAGCTCAGAGAGGCAGAGAAAGTAACCAGCTGAACTTCCTTCTCAGCTCAAGTATGGATAGAAAAACCCAAAAGGCTCACTAGCTCAACTGACAATCCAGGAGCAAAAGGCCAAAAAACTCAAGGCCAAAGGCTTGTTAGCTCAAAGCTCCAAAAGCTGAGGAGCTGAGGAGCTGAGGTGCTGAAGACTAAGCTACAGCCAGAGCTTATGCTAAAAGTCTTTTCTACTTCTCCATGCTGTCTTAAATACCCCTCAACTCAAAGTCTTGCTCTTCAAACCCTATCAGCTTTGCTCCGCCTTTTGATTTAGGGTTAACTTTTTGAATCCTGTGCACAGAAAGCTCTTGGATTAAAGGCATGTGCTAGGGCTGAGTGAACCACACCATAATCACCTGCTTACAATAAAAAGTTCTTGGATTAACAAAGTGTGATAGGGCTCAACCACACCAAGCAAGAGACAGGGTTTTACAGTTCACAATTTTGGGGTTCACAATGGGATCAAGTATCTGGCAACAGTTATTTCGAGTGCTTTTGTTTTGTTTTGCTGGGAGTGAAACCCTAGGCTCATGCCCTGTCCCTAGGTCACAGCCATAGCCTCTGCTTCCTGCTTTGACTCTCCAACATGGACACACAGTCTCTCAGTGAGTCACAATGTCTTATGGTTTTAATTATCATCAGATACTGTTAGGTCTTTGCTCCAACATGGACCTTTTGCCCTTTTGTACTGCCCTCAAAGCTGATATTTTCAGCTTCTAGCTCTCTATTTCTTTTTGGGTTCTGCTTCTATTACAAGGAGTTCTTATCAACCCAAACAGATGAGGTCCATCACTATCCACCTGGCCTATGAACAGCTTCTGCCCATCTTGGGTCAAGCCTCAGTCCTGGCCCTTTTTTTCCCCCCCTCCATCTTTCTGATCATGTGTTACTTCCTGGTTCTAAACTCCTGAAGTCAGAAAGTTAAGGAAAAAGAAAAGAAAAGAAAAGAAAAGAAAAGAAAAGAAAAGAAAAGAA
>NW_026585690.1:515580-612725 GCF_907164565.1 Psammomys obesus
AAAAGAAAAGAAAAGAAAAGAAAAGAAAAGAAAAGAAAAGAAAAGAAAAGAAAAGACTTACCCTTTCACCTGTCCCACACATTTTTTTGAACATCTAAAATTTCCAGACACTCTTCTAGACCCAGAGAAATAACCTGTATTTTCTCCTCTTTCCTGAATGTTTACATTCTAGAATATTTTTAGTGTAGTTCACACCTTTGAACTTAACGAAAAATGCTGGTGCCAGAGGCAGCGCGGTCAAAACAGGCCTGGATTTTTTTCTTATCTTAAGGGCACTTCAACTGATCCATGTAAACAACTCTCCCTGGGAGGTCAGGCAATTTCTAGGAAAGGGAGGATTCCCTGGAAACCTGCTAAGGTATGGGGGATCTACCCAGGACTGTGCTTGGGAAGAGGGCGTCTCATCCAAAAGACCTGCCCTGGGTTTTGAATGAAGCTAGTTTCACAAGTGTAGATAGAGCCCACATCACATTTCAGCCATCCGGTTACATAAAGGCTGCTGTTCTGTCTGATGGTGCCTTGGGACACCCACAGGCCTTCTGCCCTCACAGCTGTGGCCCTTCCTCTGTTCATTTGCTAGCATCTTATCAGTGGACTCAGTGTTTGCTGATGACTCGGCAATAAACATGGTGTGCCAAGCGAGTCGATGCTACCAGCTAGAACAAAGCTGTGACTGATTGTTTCAATATTGTCTCTATTTATCACAACAAATGATAGATTGAACCGTTGAGAGGACAAACTGATAACACCCAAGTCAGCTTCAATGTATTGAAGCTAATTAAAGGCATAAATCTTAAGCTTATGAAATTCCTGTTTAAAAAAAAAAAGAATTGTTTTTAATTACGTGTGTGTGAGTGCATGTGTCTGAGTACGGGTGTGTGCACATGAGTGCTGGTGCTAGAGGAGGCTAGAGTCATACCATCCCCCTTGGGCTGGAGTGCGTGCGAGCCACCTGACCAGGGTACTAGGAACGAAACTCTCTGGTCCCCTGGAAGAACAATCCACAGTCTAAACTACAGAACCATCTCCCCAGCCCTCAAGCCCATGTGATTATTTACAGTGTATCTAAATTCACTGTCACGACGTCAAAAAAGTGATTGCAATATTGAACAATAACCTTCTTGAACTAGTCATTAAGGAGAAGATGCCCTCTCACCCCACGCCCTGCTGATACTGTCCATCAACAAGATTCACGGGGTAGGGTGAGTTTATTATTTTAACCTTTGGACCAATGGCATTGGCAGCTAACAAGGTCACCGGCACCCTTTATCCAGTTGCACCTGCAGAGAATTTACTTACTCCAGGAATGTGACTGTCCACAGGTTAAACAGCTTTGGAAAAGACCAGGCAAAGCTGACTGGGATAGCCCTAAGCCAACAAAGGGGGTACATATGTATACATTGGAGCTCACAACTACAATGTATAAATGTGCTTTTTTTTTTTTTCCTCCTCTGAAATCCTGTTTATTTACGCCTATAGAAGTTAAGTTGAATTGACAGAAATTGTTTAAATCGCATTTATTTATTTGCCTGTGAATGTGGGGAGAGGCGTGTGGCAGAGGACTTAGGAGAGTCAGTTCTCTCTTGTGGTGGAATATGGCACAGTCGGACCTCAGGGGTCTATCCTGATGTTAGTCTAATGTTAGTCTACTCTGGAAGGCTCTATGCCCAAGTGATCATCTGACTTCATCCTCATGTCCAAGCTGGAAGAGCCATTTCCTAGCTACCCCGCTACAGCTGTTGTTTCCCCTGCAATGCTAGAGGTGGTACCCAGGGCCTTGCACCTGCTGCAAGAGCCCTATCACTGAGCCATACTTCAGCCTTCATCTTCCTCCCCAACCGAATCTCTCCCTTAGCTCTTAATATGTATGTACTTTTTTTTTTGGACAGGGTTCTCCTTGTAGCCTTGGCTGCCCTGCACTCATTTTGTAGACCACGCTGGTCTAGAACCCACAGAGATCCGCCTGCCTCTGCCTCCCCAAGTGCCGGGATTACAGAGCGGTCACCACTGCAACCGGCTGTACGTTTTTACCGTTTATGCACATAAGCATGTGTGAAGGCAGGGGCATGGGAACCTGGCACGGTGTGTGTGGCCGTCAGAGAACAACTTACGCGAGCCAGGTCTTCCTTCCCTTCTGCATGGGCGCTGCAGGGTAAGCGTCTTTCTTTGCCTGTCATAAGCCACCTCGCCAGTCCCATGACCTACAATTTCTCTTATGTATCTTACTTATTTCCTGTCTCTCATTCGAATGTCAGTCCGTGAGAACTTTGACTTACGCCTGTCTTAATTTGTCTGGAATAGTGCAGGGACAAAGATCAGTGCCCAATATTCATCATCTAGAGGGGCCGTACATCACTGTCATAGCAACCAGGTGTCAGGTGCCTCATATTCCAATAACGGTACTGTATCAACTTGTTGTCTTTGTACTTACGTGAATTTACTGTAGTTTACCTAAGTACACTATAAGTTATTATAATCATTTGGTTTATAATACACTTACATACATTCTCAGTTACAGAACAGAATGCTGAAGCTCAGAGCAGTGACACTGGCTTGCACGGGGCCGCTCGTTAGTAAAAGGAAAGAGCTGGGAGAGAAATTCCAGACAGACTTCAGTCCCCACATCCTCCAGTCTGCTTGCCACTGAGAAAGCCCAGATCTGTGTCCCAGACTAATGCTTCTTCATTTGGCAGTCTAATCCCTCAAGTGCCCGAGAAACCCGACACTGAGAATTTCTGTGTTCTGATCCTTCTCTTCCAGGGAATCCTAAGAACTGGGAATCTATTACATAGGCTTATGGGTTGAACAGCACGAGGAAACAAGCTGGCATCCACTGCCTCGGGGCTGGGGGTGGGGAGGTGGCGGCACAAAACTGAACACGTAACACCTTTTGCTTAATCCCATCTCTCGCTGGGGTTTAATTAGAAGCCGGCTCATCCGGCGGAGGGTTATCACACCTGAACCGCACCTGTGCGTGGTGTCTAAACCCGAGGGATTCCTTTCCCCACTATTCTTTCCTGCAGGGCGGCATGGGAGGGCTCCGCGGAGGGAGGGGTAGTTGGGTAAAAAGCCATGCTCAGGCGGCGTAACCCGCAGAGTTTGCGGCTTTCTTGGTGATTTGAGAACACCCTCTGTTAAAAGCAGTAACTGTACTAAAGCGATAGGCAAAACAGAGAAAGGTTAAAAAGGTGACAGATTTTGCATTTTGAATTAGAAATGCCCAGCCCCGCAACGAGCTCGTTTGTTTAAACACAAAGTGCACAGGGGGCGGTTGCCGCACTTTTAGGAGGCGGAGTCTCACTCGAGGAAGTGGGTTGTTGGAGGCGGGTCTTCCGGTTAGTAGCCCCGCCCACTTTCTGTAAACTCTGCTTCTTGTCTAGGTAAGTAGCCGTTTAGGCCGCTTGCTGCCAGCCTTTCTCCAACCTGAGAGCTTTATCCCCTCAGACTGAGTCAAAATAAACCTTCTCTTTGCTTAAATTGCCTCTTGTCAGGTATTTGGTCATAGTAACAAGCAAAGTTTTATTAGCAGATAATAAATTAAGAACCCTTCGACGGTTTTGAATATTACCTTCTATTCTCTGGGAATCGCTGTTCCTCACAACCCACTGGACATTCTTGGTTTTGAACTGTACATGAAGTGTGGGCAGTGGAATAAATAAAAACGTCCCTTCTGGGATATGTACCTGGCTCTCAACGTTCTATGAAATCGGAGCCTTTTGGGGGACCCAGAACAACAAACAGAAGCAGATCTGTGCATTTACTGGAGCAACAATGGTACTGTCATGATTCCACCCGTTACCCACCCACCTCTCATCCACTGTTGGACTGTTAGGCTTCCTCCATTGATGATTCCTTTTCTGGGTCATTCAGTGGTATGTCTCATGGGTTAGGACAGTTGGCTGGAATTCATGAACTGTATGCTCTCATCTCACTTCTTCCCTTACAGCCCTGGATGGGCCTGCCATCTATAAACCACAGATAATATATATTCTGTACTATGGGACAGAGTCTTACACCCAGAACGTGTGCCTCACGCTATAAATTTCGACACCTTTATTTATTTGCATTTGTATTGCATATAGATTCGAATGCTTGGTTACCAAGGAGTGGCACTATTTGAAACCCTTAGGAGATGTGGTCTTGTTAGAGGAAGTGTGTTACTGGAGGTGGGCCCTGAGCTATCAAACGCCCATGCCAAGCCCAGAGTCTTTCCCTCTTTTGGCCACTGGATCAAGAAGTAGCTCTGAGCTACTTCTCCAGCACCATGTCTTCCTGTGTTTTGCCATGTTCCTCACCATGATAATGAACTAAACCTCTGAAACTCTGCATAAGCCCTCAATTAAATGCTTTCTTTTATCCGAGTTGCCTTGGGGTCTGGAGAGATGGCTCAATGGTTAAGAGCCCTGTCTTCTGTTCCAGAGGTCCTGAACTCAATTCCCAGCAACCACATAGTGGCTCACAACCATCTATAATGTGATCTGGTGCCCTCTTCTGGCCTGCATGTGTGCAGGTAGGCCGAGCACTCATAAACATAAAATAAATAAATCTTTAAAAAAAAAAAAAGAGTTGCCTTGGTCATGGTGTCTTTTCATAGCAACAGAACAGTGACTAATATAGTATGAAAAATCATGTATAATTTTGCTTTTGTTTTTTTTTAAGATTTTATTTATTATTTTTTACAACATTCTGCCTGCATACCAGATCTTACTGTAAATGGTTATGAGCCACCATGTGGTCTCTGGGAATTGAACTCAGGACCTTTGGAAGAACAGAGAGTGTTCTTAACCTCTGAGCCATCTCTCCAGCCTGCTTTTGTTATTTTTAAGAGGTGTATTATACTCTCCTAAATTTAATAATCTAAATGTGAGGCAAAAAACAAAAACAAACAAACAAACAAACAAAAAAACATGCTGAGGCAGCACAGTGTATAAAGACTAGAAGCTCTGGTTTTGGACCAGCCCAGGATGGCTTCCCTCTCCCCATCCTGGGTGGTGTGCATCTTTTATGAACATGCATTTTCTTACCCTAACTATAGAACCACAAGACAAACCGCACTAAGGTTATGTGAAGATTCTGTAAAGTTCTTTCACAGGGTTCTCTGGGCATGCTTCATGGACCGCACAACCCCGTCAGTCTGTTTCATGCTTCTCTGACCATTTCCACACAAAAATGCCTATGCTTACATCCGGAGCCACCTCAGGGAAGGGGCTGATGGAGGGGCACGGAGGTTATTTTCCTAAGGTTTCAGACGGAGAGTTAAACTGATTTATAAAGGCACAGGAGACAGTCTCGCCTCCAGAAGGAAGTTTTTATTTCCCAGAGAGGCCCCAAGGGTGGGAGGTCACTCAGCAACACCCACACGGAGCGTCTGACTGAGCTGCAGTCTGAAAGCCAAGACAGGCTGAACTCCTTGATTTTCTGTTTACTAAGAGGAAAGATCTTATGGTGAAGATAGCCAATGACCGAGCTTCACCAAGGCAACCAATGCCCATTCAACTTCCCTTCCTGCAAGAAAGTGCTGAGACTCCAGTTTTAACAAGGTAGTTGGTTCCAATAAAACCACTTTGGGGTAATTAGAAAGTTGAGCATTCAGGGTTCCTCTCCATTTGTTTATTTATCCTTCTCCTCATCTTACAATGGAACTGAGGCACTCCCTAGCAACACAAAAGAATAGAAGAAGCAGCTGAGGGAATCTGAGCAAAATGAAAAACATAATAAAATAACTAGCAAGGCGACAGTCCATGGGTGGGGACATTTCACTACCCACCTGGGTACTCATTATTCATATACCTGTTGGTACATGGTTCTGTGTGAAGCCAGAGTCAGCCTCATGTGCAAATACAGCTGAGGAAAGCAGCCGTGCACTATCCACCCCACAGCTCTGGCGTCCAGCTCCACGTCCTGCAGTCCTGCCATGGTCAGCTTGGATGTGGGATGACAGACAATTCAACAAGCAAACGAGATGCAAACCCACGGTAGTTACCCCATGACATAATTAACTATCCAGTGCTATAGTTATACAGTGGTGTGGAGATTTGAGATCATATTTTGGTCCCTGTTTGAAAGCAACATTCTTTAGACAAACTGTGGTACTAACTCCCTGGAATATTGCAAGTTCAAGGCTAGGCTGGGCCACTTACTGAGACTCTGTTAAAATTAAAAAAAAAAAGAAAAAAAATTTTTTTAAACAGATGGGGGTTACAGGTCAGTGGTAGAGTGCTTACGTAAGCATTCATGAGGTCCTGAATTCAATCCCTAATACTTTTTGAAAAAGAGTTCCCAGCTTCCCATCTTGATCAAGTGTGAGACTGGAAGCTTTGCAGTTGGGAGGGACAAGGAAGCCATTTGTGGAGGATGGGTTTTGAACAGGAAAACACGTTGCCTCCACTTCAGCAGGTGTTGTTTCCTTTGGCACAGTGCCTGACGATGTTGGAGAGTCTCGTCACTCTATCCGTGAGGGCCGAGTAACAAGGTGAGCTGCTGTCCTGCAGACATGCCATGGACATAAAGAGTGAGCCAGAAACGGGAGGTGGCAGGTAAGGTGCTTGTTGTGAAAGCATGAGGACCCGAGTTCAGATCCCAGCACCCACGCAAATGCCTGGTGGGCACTGTGGGCTACTTATAATGCCAGTACTGGGAAGGCTGAGAAAAGGGATCCTAGGAGCAAGCTGGATCCTCCACTTGCCCTATGGGTGAGCACTAGGTTAACTGAGAGACCTTGCCTCAAAGAATAAAGTGGAGAACAATCAAGAAGGAACTGGATGTCAGCCTTCGGCTTCCACGTGTGTGTGTGTGTGTGTGTGTGTGTGTGTACGAGTTTGCATGCATGTGTATCTGTACACACATATGCTGACACACATATGTGACCATACACACATGTATGCGTACCACACACAGGCACAGGAAAACAAAAGAGAATAAGCAAGAGATAAACCTGTGTGTAAGCTGATGAGACTCTCATTTCTTTTCCATTCAGACAGAAGACTGTGTGTGATAAATGGCTCCTTCATCTGCAAAGGCACTGATTTCTATTTTATAACCAGTCCTGAAATAACTCCAGAGCTCTCAGCATGTTTCTTCCATGTTCCTAAAAAAGACCCTCTGCATTAGCCTCATTTGTTTACATTTAACTCACGATTCCAGTCCATCCTGTACATACTGTGTATCTATCCCAGACCAGCTATTATTAAGTACATGGACAAAATACATAAAGCATAGAAGCCAGATAGGGTGGTATACACTCCTGTAATCCCCGCCCTTGGGAAGCTGAGGCACAAAAAAGGCTGTGAGTTTGAGGTAGCCAGGGCTACATGACCAGACTACTTCACACAACAAACCAGTACAAAAGGAATTAAAGGCAGAGATCATCTTACTAGCCACATTAACAGAGCTTAGTTCTTTGGGAAGGAAATAAAATCTATAAATTGCATATGTATATAGCATGTATTATAACATAAACTACTTTTTTTTTTTTTTTTTTAAGACATCACTATGTAGGCCTGGCTGGCCTGGAACTTACTATATAGACCAGGCTGACTTCAAACTCACAGAGATCCCCCTTCCTATGCCTCCCCAGTAGAGTGTTGAGATTGAAGGTGTATGCCATCATTCCTGGCCGTAGTATTGCTTTTAATATTAATTTTGGGCTATTTGTTTGTTTGAGTGAGGGTCTCACTATGTAGTTTGGATGGCCTGGCGGTCTCTATGTGGACTAGGTTGGCCTTGACCACACAGAGTGCGTTCCAAGTACCTCCAAGTGCTGGCATTAAAGGTGTGCGCTATCACACACGGCTTAACATTAATATTGGAACTTGGCTTGCGATAGGCAGGAATGTCTTGTGACAAGGGTGTCTACTCATACCATTGTCTCCAAGGAAATGACCTCTGTCTCTGCAAAAGAATTCTCAGAGGTGGTTGAGCTACAAGGAAACCGGGTAATAAAACTCCCAAGGACACCTCAGGCCTGTCAAAGATAACAACAGTATTCTATTAGTCATCACTGTGAGCTTCCAATATTTACAAGCTGTAGGAGATTCCAGGGGCCAGAAAGATACCCAAGCACCAACTGGCAAAAGGCTTTCTTTTCTCTGTAGTTCCCGACGATGATTTGTTTACTTACCATCTCTCAGAGGCCACATGGCGGTTAGACTTTATAGCCAGATGGTCGGGTTCAAATCCTCCCCCAGGCTGAGAAGTTATGTGACCTTCAACAAGTTATTTGATCTTTCTGACCTGTTCCCCTCATATGAGATAAAGCTAGGAAGGCTTCACAGAATCATTAAGAACATTAAATCAAGGAATGCATGTAAGGCATGCAGAGAAACGTGCCCAGTAAACAGTAAGAATAGCCGGTCATTTATATTTTCCTCTATAAATCAGTAATACGAATACATTTTTATACCCCACAGTAGAAGATAAGAAACACTAGAGGTTTTTTTTCCTCTTTTTTCCTAGGCAAAGGCACTACCACTGAACCATACCAACTTAAAACGCACACTGAACTAGTCCAATTTATTTTTTCTTGTTTTTAAAATTTATTTTTTTAATAAATTACAGTTTATTCACTTGTATCCCAGCTGTAGCCCCCTCCCTTATCCCCTCCCAGTGCCACTCTTCCTCCCTCTAGTCCTCTCCTGCCCCTCCCCTAGGCCACAGAGAGGGGAGGTCCTCCTCCCCTTTCCTCTGACCCTAGCCTATCAGGTTTCATCAGGAATGGCTGCACTGTCTTCCTCTGTGGCCTGGTAAGGCTGCTCCCCCCTCAGGGGAGGTGATCAAAGAGCCAGCCACTGACTTCATGTCAGAGACAGTCCCTGTTCCCATTAGTAGGGGACCCACTTGGACACTGAGCTGCCATGGGCTACATCTGTGCAGGGGTTCTAGGTTATCTCCATGCATGGTCCTTGGTTGGAGTATCAGTCTCAGAAAAGACCCCTGTGCCCAGATTTTTTTGGTTCTGTTGCTCTCTTTGTGGAGCTCCTGTCCCCTCCAGGTCTATCTCCCCCTTCTTTCATAAGATTCCCTGCGCTCTGCCCAAAGTTTGGCTATGGGTCTCAGCATCTGCTTTGATACCTTGCTGGGTAGAGTCTTTCAGAGGCCCTCTGTGGTAGGCTCCTGTCCTGTTGCCTGTTTTCTCCCTCTTCTGATGTCTGTTCCATTTACCTTTCTGAGTGAGGATTGATCATCTTACCCAGGGTCCTCCTTCTTGCTTAGCTTCTTTAGGTGTACAGATTTTAGTATGTTTATCCTATATTATATGTCTAATATCTACTTATAAGTGAGTATATACCACTTTCTGCTTCTGGGATACCTCACTCAGGATGATCTTTTCTAGTTCCCACCATTTGCCTGCAAATTTCATGATTTCCTTGTTGAAACAGTCCAATTTAAACACAAAACAAAAAACCCCTAACTGTTGAGAAATATTATAAGGTATAGTAAAACAAGTAATTACAGTGGCTCTGTCAGTTTGGAAATCAGCTCAGTCATTTCAGCTGTGTCTAGAAGAGGGCATCTCTGATCAGACACAGTCCCTGGAAGTATAGGCAGGTGGGGAAACAACAGGAGAAGCCCCAGAGGCAAGGAAGAAAGAGGGAGGAGAAGATAGAGTGTCTACCACCTGTTAGGACATGGCGAATCCATTCTCACCAACAAATATGAATATTTTTTGTCAAACACAAAACTGAGACCAGCAATGCTACTTTGATGACAGCTTGACACAAGCTAGAGTGTTGAGTGGGGAGAAGGACCCTCAGCTCAGAAAATGCCCCCTACCAGTTGGCCTGTGGGGAAGACTCTGGTATATTTTCTTGATTGATGATGGATGGTTGATGTGGGAGGATTTAGCCCACTCTGGCTGATGGATCTGGGTGCTATAGGAAAGTGGGATGAACAAGCCAGGAGGAAAAAGGCATGGGTGCCTGTCCTGAGGCGCTTGACTGGACTTCCTGCCTTAGAGTCCCTAGACGAAGGACTATAAGCTGTACATCAAATAAACCCCTTCCTCTCCAGGTTGGTTTTGGTCATGTTTTATCACAGCAATAGAAACTCTGATTAAGACAACACCCATGTTGACAGTTATAAATTGCAGAGCCAAATTCAAACTCAGACTTAGCCCTAAAGCCAAAGTGCATCCTAACCCTCCTGTTCTAGTCTAAACAGGCAGCCCTTTAACACATTGGGGCAGATGCTTCCATAGTGTAATTAAACAGTGGCGGCCAATACGACCGCCACGGAGGGCAGAAAGTTACAGACTGATCAGCATAGCCCTCCAGCCACCTTCTCGGCAACAGGTCCCGGTGAAACTGCTGGAAATGAAGTCTCTGGACACCGAGGCCATCAAAGTCCCCTCTACCACACCCAGCACCATCTACAGAGAGGACTCCATGAATAGATAGTAGTGCCAGCAACAGAACAGATGCATACCACATGGAGAGATAAATGGAGGAAATGAACAGTAGTAGGCTCCAAATCCTTGAGAATAATCTTTGGGTCCTTTACAAGACCCAGATTCCAGACTTCTCTCTTAACCGCATCCTGGCTTTGAATTTCCTGCTATCAGAATCCTCTCCCCCCGTCCTTCACCCTGCTCCCACCCCAACCCCACATGCTAGGCTTCCCTGTGGGACCTGCAAACCCTTCTCATTCCACGGTGACTTCTCTTTCCTGGCTCATGGCAGATTTATTGCCAAGGTGACTCCTGCTACCACTCTTGGTGGCCATGACCTATGTAACTTTCTAGCGCTTGCTCTCTTCCTCGGCTCCCTGTGTAGTCATCTTTGCTACTCACTTCCAAGGTCAGCCTCTAGCTCCACCTACCTCAACTTCTAAAGTCTCACATGTGGAGGCAGAGGCAGGTAGATCTCTGTGAGTTCGAGGCCAGCCTGGTCTACAACCTGAAAAGTTTCTCTGGCTACCTCCTATCTTGGCTCATGTTTATTGTTAATAGCTCTGTGACATGATTTCGATGCTGTAAAGGGCACAATCCCGTGGGCTGTAGTTTATTCATGGAGTCGTACAAACACCACCATAAGTGACTTTGGAATATCTTTATCTATAGTCTTCACATGCCACCACCGCATCTTCCCAGTGCTGTCAGCTCCACGCAAGTCTACTTCAAACCATTTTAATTTTAACGTGTACGTGTGAGTGCCCGCCTGCATGCATATACACCACACATCCCTGGTGCTTCAGAGGTCAGGAGAGGGTGTCAGGCCCCTTGGAACTAGAGTTACAGGCGGGTGTAAGCTGTCGTGTGGGCGCTGAGAACCCAATCCAGGTCCTCTGCAAGAGCAGCACATGAGTCTTCTCTCCAGGACCTTCAAGTCTACTTTTTTTTTTTTTTAAGATTTATTTATTTATTTATTATTTATACAGCATCCTGCCTGCATGTGTGCCTGTACACTAGAAGAGGGCACCGGAATGTACTATAGATGGTTATGAGCCACCATGTGGATGCTGGGAATTGAACTCAGGACCTTTGGAAGAAGAGCCAGTGCTCTTAACCTCTGAGCTATCTCTCTTTAGCCCACAAGTCTACTTTTTTTTTTTTTTTTTTTATCTTTTTAAGCTTGCCTAGTCAGAATATTTTGTCATATAGTACATGGCCTTTTGTGGCTGGCTTCTTTCACTTAGCACAGTACTTTCAAGGTTCATCCAAACTTTAGCATGAACAAATTGCTTTTTACTACCTAACGGTATTCTGTGCATAGATACAGGCACTTGGGTTATTTCTCCTTTGTGACTCCCCTGAAAAAATATTCTGTTGCAAAACCACCAGAAGGGACTGACTTTAAGAAGCTTGCAAAACAAAGCTATTAAAACCTCTCTTGACTCCCTGATACCTTCTCTACAACCTCCTCTAAAACAACCCCCCTCCTAGTCTTAGAGGCACACTCTCCTTCTCTCTTCTATTATGAACTCTTGAACTGTCTGACTTATGCTCGGCCCTCTCAGAGTGGTCAGGACATGCCCAGGTACAGCTGGGCTTCTCTCACCCTCGTGTTCTCTCTTACCTTAGAGGTCTGGGAGTGCCTTAGGTTTTGTCCTACTCTTGGGGTTCTGGTAGCCCTTTGTCTTTACTGGGCTCTTTGCTCTATACTCGGGGTCTGTCCCCCCGCCCCCCTATTCTGGGCTCCTGTACCTACCAGAACTTCTGTTCCTCCTTTCTATCACTCTGAGAAGCTTCCGGCTTCTTCTAGACCTCTGTTCATTGTGCTGATCTCTGAGTTCACCCATTTTCCTTTTGTATACTAAGGCTCACAAAGACCTTTGCCCTGCCTCCCTCTTCCTCCCTCTTTGTATATCTCTCCTTCTCTCCTATCCTCCTTCCCTCCCTCCTTCTTTGTATTCTGGGCCCACCTGACTTAAACAAACACCTCCTTCCATGGACACCAGTCAGTCTTTGTCATCCAAGGATTCTCAGGTTGACAAAGTTATAAATAGGGCCAAAATTCAAATCCAGAGCTGAGGTCAAAATCCATCATAAACTTTCCATTCACTTCTAAAACGGTAGTCTTTTAACACACAGAGGCGGGGATGCTTGATGATAAACTAGACAATGAAGGCCAGCATGATGCTTGGCTATCGTAGACATTAGTTATGATATGGCTTCTGCCACGTAAGGTCAACACTTTCCTTTAGCAGACTAAGAAGGTAATGATTGAGTACAGACCTCCATGGTTGAGTCCTTTGGTTTTTGAGACAGTTATTTTACATATTGTATCTGTTGGACTCTAAAAGAAACTTAGTTTTCCTATTCATAGGCAGCCTACTAAGGTGGGAGGTAAGAGATGAAGACTGTGATGGGTTTTAACGCCCGTTATTTTGGTCATCTCTTGGTCATCTTCTGCTTGTTCTCTGGCTAAAATAGAATGACAGCCCCTACACTTCCATCTCTCTCTTTGAGACTTCATTCTTTTCCTGTGCTTCTGCTAACTGATGTGGGTCCATCATGGGACTCAACAGTCAGCCTTCATCCAGCCTACACCATTGGACCCTTCCTCTTTCTTCTCTAGTCCATTAGAAAAAGTAACTGCTTGGTATTTGACAAAAAAAAACTAGCCAGCACAGGTGGTGTGGTGGTTTGAATAAGAATGTTCAAGCTACTTGAGAGGGAATAGGAGATACGACCGTGTTGGCTTCCCCTGGCTTGTAAGTGGAAAGTAAACTCTGATTTTAACAAACACAGCTCCCCCCTTTCAGTAAATGCCCACATTGTCTAGGAGCAAGAGGAGTGCCTTATCGACTGCTGAGGAGTACGTTCTGCTCTTCTAGAGAGCTGAGTCTGGTTCCCTGTGCCAGCATCAGGCAGCTCACAACCACCTGTAACTCCAGCCTCAGGGACTCTGACACTCTCCTCTGGCCTCTGTGTGCACCTGCACTCAGGTGCACACACCCTCATAAATATAGCTGTAATTAAAAAATGTAATATATTTTAAAATCCAAAACAAATAAAGAACCATCTAGTGGTTCTTAATCTACTTAAAAGCTCATGAATTTATTTTTGCTATGTAGTCTAAGCTGGTCCTGAACTTTTGGGTTTAAGCAATCCTCTTCCATTTCAGCTTCAAATACCTTTAATGGCCTCCTGGGCTGACCACAGTTTCCCAGTCTGTCTTCCGTCCCTCCTTAACCTCTTTTCCTACCTCTCCACTCCACTACCTCTCCACTCTCCACTTCACATCAGCCCACTGCTTCCCTGAGGCCCTCCAAAGAACGGCAATGTGAGGTGAGTCAAGAGACTGGAATAGCAGAAAGGAGGGCAGAGAAAAAGACATTCAAACACTCAAGTTTTACTAAGGTCAAAAACCTGTTACTTTGGATTAATTCTTACAACCTATGAGATGAGGATATCACATTTATTTTACAGATAAAAGAGTATGAGTAAAGGCTTTTTTGTTCGTTTGTTTTTTGAGACAGGGTTTCTCTGTGTAGCCTTGGCTGTCCTGGACTCACTCTGTAGACCAGGCTAGCCTTGAATTCACAAAATCTCCCAGCCTCTGCCTCTCGGAGTGCAAGGATTACAGGTATGTACCACCATGCCCTGCAAAGTCATTTTTTTAAAGTCTCTAGTAATTGTCAAATGTCCAATGAAAAATCTACACCAGGGCTACAGAGGTTTTTCAGTGGTTAAAGCACTTACTGTTCTTATAGAGGGCTAGAGTTTGCTTCCCAGTACTCACATCAGGAGGCTTACACCCACCTTCAGCTCCAGTGGCTCTGGCACTCTCTTCTGGCCTCTGAGAGCATTTTTGCATATGTGTTGATACCATATGGACACATGGTCACACACACACACACACACACACACACTCACACACACATGTAATTTAAATGCAGTCACCATATAATGGGGGAGACAAAACCCCAATTAAACATCTTATGCTATCAAGTAGAACCTATACTGCAAGGGGGTTATATCTTGAGCCTTTGGCTAAAAGTCCCACAAATACTTCCTTCCCCTAAACATCACAGGCTATCACCAAGGCTATTGATTAGTGTCCACAACCTGATAGTAAAGGTCCTTTTGCTAAAGACAATACTTATCAATGTCATAGAATGTGAAAAAAACAAGTGGTGCCCAACTAGAAGCTTCACCCTCTACTGACTAATGTTCACGGTGCTGGAAGGTACCCTGTACACCTACCAGAGGAGAAAAATAATAACCAACAGCACTGAGCTACAAATCCCGTGACCTACGATAGCATTGTGCCTACAAGGTATACTGGTAGAATAGTGGCACAAATGTTATGGGAAGAGCCAACCACTTTTTGGTTGGTTTAAGGCCACTCCATGGGATGGGATCCATACACGACACTACTAAAGTAGTCAAGAATCTTAGACTAATAGGTTATGGACCTAGAGAAAATTCTAATTATTATGCTGATAAGACACATGGTAATAAAATGACTCCTAATGCCATATGGCTACACCCATAGATGAGCCTATCATTCAGCTCTCATCAGAGAAGCTTCTTCTTGCAGAAGATGATAGTTAACACAGGGACCAATCAACACTGGACAACATGCAAAGAGAGAGAGACTGTACAGCACTCAGTCCTAAATTCAATGTCTTCCTCAAACCTGTGCCGTCGGGGCTCAAGGATCTCTTCAGAAGAGGAAGTGGAAAGATTATAAGAGCCAGAGGTAATGAGTGACTCCAAGACAAAACCGGACTGACACACTTACAAACCCAGAGATTTTAACAGCGCACACAAGATCTGCACAGGTTTAAACCAAACACAGTCCCAGCACTGAGGTGGGGTTGCGGACACAAAGTCCTACCCTAACCATGAAGTTATCTGCTGTTGATACCTGCCGACAAGGGGAAAATCTGTTTTCTCAGTGAAGAGGCACTGTGCATATTCACCACACTTCCGGGCAGACCCCATGACCAGGAGTAGTTAGCCAAGAGAAAACAAGCTAACTTCGTGTGTGTGTGTGTGTGTGTGTGAGAGAGAGAGAGAGAGAGAGAGAGAGAGAGAGAGACAGAGACAGAGAGACAGAGAGAGAGAGAGATCTTTTTTGTTTTGGTATTATTTTTTTATTTTTTCTTATTAAAAACTTTTTGTTTTGTTTTCTGATTTTTAGGATATAGAGAGAGCCAACGAGCATAAAGTTGAGTGGGTAGGGATGTGGAGGAGGGTCTGGAACATAATCAAAATATATCGCATGAAATAATAAATCTACTCTCCAAACCATCCTTGGGCCACAATTCAGATTTCCAACCTCCCGTTTAACTGACAGCAAGCTAGGAATGCACATCTATCAAACAACTCAAATATTTGCAAAAGTAAAAGAACCAATACTTCTTTCTTTCTTTCTTTCTTTCTTTCTTTCTTTCTTTCTTTCTTCCTTCCTTCCTTCCTTCCTTCCTTCCTTTCTTTCTTTCTTTCTTTCTTTCTTTCTTTTCTCTCTCTCTCTCTCTCTCTCTCTCTCTTTCTTTCTCTCACGAAGACTCTAAAATGAAACCTCAATGTTCTCAGCTGAGATTTAATTAGATTCCAGGGATTCCTGGCAATCTCTCAACTCATCATCCAGGACGACTTTTTGCAAGATAAAAATCCCATCAAGTGGCTCTGTGTGCCGATGCTTATCAGCAGAATTGCATCTTCTCTTTGCCATCAAGGAGGCACAGGGAAGGTTTTGCCAGCGAGAACAATGAAAGGAAAGTAATTGGTCAGTGGCCTTACTCAAAAATGCCCTTTTCTAAAATTGCACACTGGGTGGCCCAAATATTTTGAAATCTGTGCTCTATGGACCTCCCTTAATATGAGCTGCAGTTCTGGGTTTTACTCAGATGCTGGGGTGTCCCCGCCCCCAACATCCATCATCTTTCATTGTCAGCTTGCCATTTCTTCCCTCTCCTCTGGCCCACTCTTCTTCCTTGATCCCTCAAAGCTCTGATTTGCTTTTTCTTGTGTGGAATTTGTGCCCCAAATAACCTAATCACTTAGAACTTGGTGCCGTGTGTCATACGGAAACGGGGGAGCAGTAGCAGCCAAGCTACCCATGTCACTGCCGTCTCACCATCCCTCCCCACTACAGTGATGATGGGCTCGCTGGCAGGTGTCAGGGAATCACGGGTGAAGAGCCAGTTTCTGCCGCTAGCTGGTTTTCTATACATGTGAAATTAGTTTGATAAAGGAGCTCCTTGTAAGGGTTTTCCGTGGTGTCGTCTGCTGAAGTCTGCTGAAATCGCCAGACTACTTAGCCACTTAACCCTACCCCCATCCTGGCCCTCAGTGTTTGTATTCTTAATTTTATTAAACTATAACCTCTTTAAAATCTTTCCCTTCCAGACGCCCACCACTCGTTTAAAGACTGAGAACTGCAGGAGCTGTGGTTTCACGTTCCTCACTTCCGTATCTGTCTTCTCAACCAGACTGAATTCCTCCAGGGCAGACGCCTTGGCCTTTTGTGTTTTTTTGGATACCTGGTGCCTACCACAGTTTGTGGCTCATCTGAAATGCTCACTGACTATCACAGGATCCTTTTCTGGCCGGTGTGGGAAGTTCGAGCCGTGCCCATTACCAGACAGAGAAGCTGCAGGAAAACAAATTATTCTCTCAGGCAGACAGAACCGGCTACATAGCAGGTGGATGAGCTCACAAAACCACAGCCAGACCTCCACAGCTGCAGGTAGGCGAGGAGAACGGAGTGCCTCACTGGGAATAAACCGGTACCCACCCGGAGACTAAGAGATAGGAGGAATACCTTGGCTTGGTCTTCTCATTGGAGGCCCATTGCCTCCAAGACAGAGGAGCGTAGCCTGAAGGTGAGCATCCTGACAACCACAGGAACCGTGCTCGGCACGTCACACACTGGATTTTGCTTGTGAGAAGAAACTGTGAGCCAACCCCGCTGACCACCTCCTGGGCTGGGTGACAATGACAAGTGTTTGTCGTTTGATGTCAAAGCATTGTGTAGCCTCCACCAGGACGTCACCCTTCTGCTGACTCTCTATTCCTTCAGGTCAGTGGAAATTGGATGAGAGCACATGACCACAGCCGTATGTCGCAGCTGCCAATGATGACAACCAACATTTATCAAACAACTAGTGTTCGCCTGACACTGTGCCTAACTGGATTGGGGGAGCCCAGGCCAGTGAGATGCCTTGTCTCAAAAGAAATCCACGTGGATAGGAGCCATGGAGATCTGAGACTGACTTCTGCCCTCCGCACAGACCCTCAGACACCTTCACCCCCTACACATGTCCAAACTAAGAGAAGAGCAAAGAATATTTGTTCTTTTTTTTTTTTTCTTGAGACGGGGTCTCACTGCACAGCCTTGGCTGGCCTTGAACTCACTATGAAGCCCAGGCTGGCCTCAGTCTCACAGAGCTCACACCTAGTGTGAGATTAAAAATTTGTGCTGCCACACCCAGCCTTCTTGTTATTTTTTATGTCCAAAAGATTGAAAGGTAGAATTTTATGTATTTATTTTGCACACTTGTACTTTTTTTTTTTAATACAAGGAAAAATATGCAGGTCAGGTTTGTTTCAAATATTCTCAGTCTTACTAAATTCATGCCAGCTTTGCCACAGTAGCATTCTGTAAGATGATGATGTTGATGTCTAAGAAGCCAAGAGATTCTTTAGCTCTGTCTTCTCACAGTCTTAGAGCTGATGAGCTATTGGAGCCCCTGGCGCCTAGACAACCAATGGAAACCATCTGGAACCATGAGAGCGCTGGTTCTTGTTCTCAGGGACAACCACCATCTCCTGGGAAGCCTTTTTTTTTTTAAAGTGCCCATTCTAATTAAAAAAAAAATTGAGATGTTTTTATTTTTATTTTTTTATGCATATGGGTGTTTTACCTGCATGCATATCTATGCAGTATGTTCAAGCCTGTTTTCAATAGAGGCCGGAACGGGGCACAAGATCCCTGAAACCAGAGTTACAGACAGCTGGGAGCCACCAAGTGGGTACAGGGTATTAAAGCTGGGGCTTGGTGAATTTAATTAGAGCATCCTGTACTGGGTACCCAGCCCCTGCCCATTTCAGTTTAATACACTTCTGCCTTTGTTAACAGTCTTACCAACTCTCTGACCCTAATGTCTGTGTCCTCACAGTTAGCATGGACTAGGAAGCAAACCACCATGAGGCTGCTTATCAAGAAAGGGTTCATATGTAAAAATAATAATTATCTCAACCCTGACTCTTTATTTACATCAGACATGGAGTGTAGGAGGATCTCAAGTTTGGGGGATTTATATTATTCTCAGAGGAATAGGGATCAAAAGGTTTGCATTTTGCCAGCTACTTACTGAAAAAAGGGAGGAAGGAGGCCTTCAAGATTAAGTTGGCAGATAGTGCTGAGTTTGTTCCAAAGGCCATCATATTATATCTAGGATGGTCTGGCCTTCCTGGAAAGAGCAACTCATTTGATGGTCTTGCTCACGGCTTTTGGCATTCCCTTCGTGCACTGCAGTGGGAGGTAATTTGCATTCCGACATTTTCTCCTCAAGTCAGACTAGAAGAGATGGCTGGACACAGACTAGAAGAGATGGCTGATGGAGGACTGTGTGGAGCAGCCATCTTGCCAGTCGGTAACCGCTTACTAACTGCCATGCTGAACGCCTTGCAGGAATCTGCATTTACTCTCCATGATGAAAATATGATGGACAGATGGGAAAGCTGGGGTGTTTCCTCTTCTATTATGGCAGTTCATCAAGGGGGAAGGTCCAATCTCCCAGCACATCTGTAGACCACTTCACTACTTGCTAAAGGAAAAGTTGCGCGTGCAATGGTCAATTTAAAAAGTGTTTCATGTGAGATTCACTTGCAGGCTGTTTCCTAAAGAGAACGCTTCTTATGTGCCACCAAATTATCTGCAAGCTATTATAAAACCTTTACAAATAGCTCCACATGGTGAACACTTTTTTCTTCTTCTCCTGCTTCCTAGTTAGTGGAAGTTTGACTTTGAACTTCTTATCCTCCAAGCCTATTGTTTTGTTTGAGACAAAAATCCCTTTCTATGTTGCCCAGACTGGTCTTGAACACCTAAACCATCTTACCCTCCCAAACAGCTAGGATTATAAGCATTCTTCCCACAGTGTTATTTCATGTTTGTTTGCGTCTTTGATGGAAAATATTGAGCAGCGCCTTGCAAATGCTAAATCCATTAAATCCGTTAAATCCATGTCTGGCCACTGAGCTACATCCTAGGATAGGATTTCCAAATGTCCCAAAGAATTCTTCTAGTGTCACTGTTTGGCTAATGTTTTTAATAAATCCTGTAACCAGTCAGTGGTGGCACATGCCTTTAATTCCAGCACTCAGGAGGCAGAGGTAGGCAAATCTTTGTGAGTTCGAGGCCAGCCCGATCTACAAAGTGAGTTCCAGGACAACCAGAGCCACACAGAGAAACCCTGTCTCTAAAAACAAAAAAACAAAAACACAGAAATGAGTAAGCAAATGTATTGTGCTGTCATTGTAGAAAAAAAAATCCGATATATGTTACATTCATGTCATCTGGGGTCACAATCTTACATGAGGACCTGCAGAACCATGAATGGGAAGAAAAGGAAAACTGTGAACTAAGAACTTACTCACAATAGAAGGAGTTTTAAGCAGGACATAATTTTAATTTATCTTCAATCAGAAAAAAACACAGCTTTCTGTTAGTAAGTAGAAGCTGGGGCTTGTGGATGAATTTAAAACAATCACAGAGAAACAGAATTGCTTCTTAGCTCACTGACATTTGGAATTGTACAGTCTATTCCCGCCTGTTTGCACATCTTTGGTAAAGGAGCTCATCATTGCTCAAATGTTTTACCCCACATTTCAGAATTCTCTCTTTAAGCAAGTTTTAGGTTCAGTTCGGGAGGAAGGACTAACGGTGCAGTGACAACAGTTCGGTTGTTGCCCTAGTGTTGTTCTCAGTCCCTTCACTGTGAACATTCATCATGTTTAAATCCACAGAACAATGCCAGCACCCTGCTGCAAGGACTGACTCCGAAAGGCAAGCCTGGACCAACCACCTCCTCACTTCCTGTCCACAGGACCACTCCTGGGCCATGCAGAGAGCCCTGTGGACCCTCATCAGGAGTTGTCAGAAGAACTGGCTGCCTTTGGGAGATAAACACAGAAACACTGGAGCAGATCTTAGACTGAAATTGATACCATATGGACTGGAGAGATGGCTCAGTGGTTAAGAGCACTGGCTGTTTTTCTGGAGGACCCAGGTTCAATTTCCAGCACCCACGGGTAGCTCACACCCGTCTGTAACTCCAATTCCAGGGCTTCTGACACCCTCACATAGACATACATGCAGGCAAAACACCAATGTACATAAAACAACAAAAACAAAAAACTGAAGAGAAATTTAAAAAAAAGAAAAGAAATTGATACCATACAAGGTAAAACGTGTCTGGAAATTTACTAAAGCAAAGGAACTCTGGTCCCTTTACTTCTGAACAGCATAGGGCATACAGTCTTGTACTGGCACACCCAAATGGAGTCGTTGACTTTTAATTATATGGAGGGGGGAAACTACCTTCAAATGTCATATTTGGAGAAGGCAGCTTTCTCAGCTCCTAAAATCTAAATGGATGATCTCACCTCATAATAGACACTTCATCCCTCAGCGATTTGTTCTAGAAAGCTATTCCCTGAGGACAAGTCAACGATGAAATAAAAGAAAGTTCTGGGATGGGTGTAAACTCGGATGGTAGACTGCTTACCCAGCATGCCTTACATCCTCAGGTACCATGCCCAGCATTACATAAACTAGGTACGAGAGCACACAGCTGTAATTCCCAGCACTCTGGAGGCAGCAGAGACGGGGGATCAGAAATTGTCATCCTTGGTTAGACACGGAGTTTGAGGCCAGCTGGGGATATGCTGACTCCCAAAGGAAAGAAGGAAGAAAATAAGAAAGGGAGGGAGGAACAGAGAGAGGGATGGAGAGGGAGGAAATTGAGAAACCCAATCCCCTATATTTCCATACTCCATATTTATCTTCCAACTGTGGTGTTATACTTCTAATGACCCCAAAGCAGTGGTCTTTCTGTTTTTCTTTCTTTGTCCCCTTCTTTCTTCCTTAGGGTTAAGGGAGAGCAGAGAAAAGAGGAAGCAGGGAAAGAAAGGCACGTAGGCTGGCATCCGCTGCGCTTCCTGCTTCTGCTCAGCTGGGCAGACCGGTCCTCATTAGCTCTTACATAAAACTAAGAATGTTTGTTCCTATTATTCGGGTATATTGGGTGACTCCAAGGGAACAATCCATTCCACAAATTCCACTGCCCCTCATGACCAGGTGACGCAAGCAGTGCACACAGGGCAGGCGGACTGTTTGCTCTGTCAAGGATATCTCGGCTGGCAGCCCTCACCCAGGCTTGGGCTTCATACCACTCCCAAGCTCTTCCGGTAATCTCTCTGACCAGCAGAGTTCAGAACAAGCTGGTGAACAGGGCACTTTATCAAAGGGCAAATGTTTACTTTCTGATGTGGCGGTTAAAAATAGCCTCCCAGAGACACTGGCTGCCTAAGCGAAGGCTATTGTGCTGGTGGGCAGTTCATCTCATACTTCCTCCCGAGGCTGTCTCTCCCACCTTTTCTTATTTCCTTGCCACAGCTACAAACTGGCGATGTTCAAAAGAGACCGTGGCTTTTCAGAGGGTCCTGTTTCCAGGGTCTGCTTCTGTCTTAGTTGCTTCTCTATTGCTGGGATAAGATATCATGACCCAGGCAGCTTACAGAAGAAAGAGCTTATGGGAGCTCACAGTTCCAAAGGGTGAGTCCTTGACCATGATGGTGGAGAGTACAGCATGAGGCAGGCAGGCATGGTGCTGGAGCAGTAGCTGGGACCTTTTATCCCTATCCGTAAGGAGGAGGCACAGGAAGCTAACCTCAAACCTCAAAGCCCACCCCCCCAGGGAAATACCTCCTTCAATAAGGCCACACCTTCTAATCCTTCCCGAACAGTTCCACCAACTAGAGACCAAACATTCAAAAACAAGAGCCTATAGTTACCATATCATTCAAACTAACACATCCTCTTTTTCATTTGCTTGGGATAAGAAACACATCATACTGGTTGGTGTTCTAGAGGTTGGGGGTAGTGTGAAGGCACAGGAACTCCCTAGCTTTCATATTTTACTTCACAATGTACGTGGGTTCAGGGAAAGGTCTAATTGCCGAATCTTGCATGTCGTTCACAAAGCATCATGAGGTCAGGAAGAAGCTTAGACATAAGATCCAGGCTGCGCTAGGGGTGTAAGCATAGTGTAAGGGTCAGGAAACGGCCGAGGAAGGGGAGAATCAGAAAAACCGTCTCCACTGTGATATGGGGAAGGGGCTTGACGGTGCTGAACAGCGAAGGATTGGGCCCACTCGGTGCTGAAGCAATGGTGGGCTTGGAATTAACACCTGGCAGTTAGTGCTCTGAGTGATCCTGGAGAAAATGCTTGGCGTTAGAGCATGCCTGTAACCTCACCACTCCGGAGCCTAAGGCAGTAGCCGCTTTTGAGATCTGTTTGGCCTATACAGCAAGTTCAAGGCCAGCCTGGGCTACACAGTCAGACCCTATCTCAAACAAAACAAGGCCAGACCAGACAAAAGTAACTTGCAAACTGCAGTAAGAAAACAATCTCAGGATGGAATGACGGCTCAGCAGTTTGGAGCACTGGTTGCTGGAAAACCATGTGTGGTGGCACATGCCTTTTTACCCCAGCACTTGGGCAGCAGAGGCAGGTGGATCTCTGTGAGTTCGAGGCCAGCCTGGTCTACATAGCAAGTTCCAGGACAGCCGGGCTATGTAGAGAGACCCTGTCTCAAAAACAAACAAACAAACACACCAACAAACTGGCTACTTTTTTAGAGGTCCTGGGTTCGATTCCAAGCATCATATGATAGCTCACAACCTTCTGTAACCCAGTTTCAGGGGATCTGACAACACATGGTACACAGATATACGTGCTGACAAAACACCCAGAGACATAGAATAAACTAAAATGTGGTAAATAAACACATGAAAACATATTCAACATCACTGGCCACTGGGAAATGCAAATTAAGACCATTATTATTCTAGCAATGTCATTACATACCTGCTAGAATGATTAAAATAAAAATTTTATCACATGCTGGCAAATATGAGAGAAACTTGATCTGTCCTATTGGCGGGGTAAACATGAGATGTGATAGTCACTCTGGAAATAGTCCGCAGTCTCTTTGAAAATGAAGCATCCTACTTACCCTATGATCCAGCAACTGTACTCCTGGAGAATTATCTCAGAAGAACAGAAACTCAGGCACAGATAGTAGTCTGTTTATAAATGCACATGACCTAATAAATATACATCATACATACATACATATGCACACACACACACACACACACACATACACATATTCTCACTGTGCAGTATGGGTTGACCTGAAACTTGCTATATAGATAGGTCAAGCTGGCCTGGAGCTTAGAGAGTCCTTTGCTTGTGTCTCCTGAGTGCTGGGATCAAAGGTGTGCACCAGCACGCCTGCCATTAGCTGTATTGGAAATAGTACAAACCGTAAACAACATGGATGCCCCTCAAAGGCTAAGTGGTTAAATAAACTGTTGAAGAGTCGCATCATGAAATATCTGTGAAAGAATATTTCACAACATTCTCTCTGTGTAGCCTTCGCTGTCCTGGACTCACTTGCTTTGTAGACCAGGCTGCCCCCGAACTCACAGAGAGCTGCCTGCCTCTGCCTTCCCGAGTGCTGGGATTACAGGTGTGTGCCACATAACATCCTTAAAACAGACAAAATTAGAACTAGAAGACAGGCTGGGTGTGGTGGTGCATGCCTTAAACCCCAGCCCCTCCTGAAGCAGAGGGCAGGCAGCTCTCTGTGATTTCGAGGCCAGCCTGGTCTATACAAACCCAGTCCAGGACAGCCAATGTAGTGTGAGGGCGACTCTTACTGTATGTGACAGTCCTGTGTGCTGGCTGTGTTACATGGAACTACATAAGTGCATTGTACCAGCATAAAGTTCCTGGCTTTGATAATGTTCTATAATTATGTAAGGTTGAACCAGCAGGTAAAACCATCACAGCAGACCAGATCCCCCAACATCTAGATTTGTTTTGAAATTTTATTTTCTCATACAAGGTCTCATATATCCCAGGCTGGCTTCAGACTTTCAATGTAGCTGAGGCTGACTTTGCATTTCTGATCAACCCTCCTTCACCTACCAACTGCTGGGATCATAGTCATGTACCACTGTCCCATTTATCTCGTGCTGGAGAGTAAACCCAAGGCATCACGTATGTGACGCAAACACGTTGCTAACTGTACCACATGGTCAGCCCTAAAACTTAAAAAAAAAGTTTTAAAAAGTCTTTTTGAACCTAATCCAGATGCTGTGAACGTCTGTGGTTTAGACCCTTCCACATCGAACAACTAATTACCTGTTAACTGCACCTAGGTTTCCAGCACTGGGCACTCCTATACAGCCAGGGCCGGAGTCAGCAGTGATCATTCCCCTGACCCTATCAGGCTGAACTTGAACTGGGCTGAGGTGCTCCTCTGGACGGATGGAGGCGGGGGAGGGGGGGAAGGGGCAGAATAACAGGAAGCAAGATTCGAATGGCATTCTCACTGGGAGGCAGAACTGAGAGGTGGGGGCAGAAGCCAGTGTCGGAGGAGATGGTTTCTGCCCACATTCAGTCATGTCCACCTTGGGAACGCTGTTTCTAGACACCACAACGTGTGTTAAATTCCACAGCGGGAGCCTGTGGTGGGTCAGCGTCCACCTACGTATTTAGAAGTTAATGTAATGGGAGAAGGGACGGCCTCCTTGTTCAAAGAACCAAGCTCTCAGGAGCGGCCCATGTATCCGGGAACAAGTGTCATGGACACCTGTTTCCCAGGAGTTCTGGCTACAAACTTAGAGAAGCTGCTCATCAAAGAGTTGACATGAAACTGAACACCCTCCCACAGGTGTACGGAGTAGCGAACACTGCTTCATTAATTACTGAAGGACTCTGGTCCAGAGAGTCAGTAAAACTTAGGCCCTCCATTCCCACATTCCAGCCACTGATGATCCTTTTGGCTTGTGAATTCCCTGTGGGAATTCCCTGACAGGACCTGCCAGTGTTTCGGCCTCCTTTTGGCTAACTCATCTCCTTCCTCCCCAGCCAGACTTGCCTGGATTTCACACTTCCTGGCTGATGTCTGTCTCTTCCATGGCTTCCACCAAGGCCTGAAAATGTCTAGGGTTCCTATCTCTTCTTCAGTAGGTTCTGCCTCATCATCTCCAAGAAGATGGGGGCTCTTTCCACTTAGCTCTGGGTCCCGAGTGCCTAGGACTCACTCTTCCATTACTGCTGCTCCGTGGTGACCATTCCAACCCTTTGGTGGCTTTTTCTTCTGGGTATACACCGACATCTCTCTCATCAGATAAAAACAAAAAATTGCCCATAACCTTCTGCTTTCCACTGACAGCTGCACCATTTCTCGTCTTAGTCTCTTTTCATCTGGCTTGCTCCTTTGTGCCATCAACTTCACAGCTACTTGTCTCCAAGATTCTCCATCCCCCCAGCCCTCAAACAACCAGGTCTGAGACCCAGGTCCCAGGGTCCCTAAAGTTCCACAGTGTGCCGGTGTTCATGGTAAAAGCCAGGCTTCTCTGTAGAACGTCTCCTGCCTTTCTCTAGCTTCCACTCCTGCCATCTGCACCAAGCATTCTCCCCGGACCAGCCTCACCCTGGCAGCTGACTCCTCCACAGCCCTGAAGAATCTTCCTCTATCAGCTGTCAGTCCTCATGGAAACTCACCCTAACGTTCCTAAGCGGTGCCAGCACTGTTTCCCACCCACCACAGTCCTGCACAGTCACCGCCATAATGCCTGCCCTGAAACACTGGCAGCCCTGAAAGGAATGCTTTTCTTTGTTACTATCGTCTGTCTGTCTGTCTATCTATCTATCTATCTATCTATCTATCATCTATCTATCACCTATCTATTCAAACCTTTGAAAAAGGAAAGGCCCAGTGAACATGCTAAATTTCTCACCAGAAAGTGTTTTCGCCAAGACACAGAGGTAGAGTTATTTGGTACTATGCATGTGGCCCTAGGTTTGATCTCAAGCCTGGAAAAAGAAAACACAGCGTGTTGCTACATTTTGTGCATTCATTTTCCTTCCCCATCTTTCAAGTTATTGAACTGGTGCTCCCCGATTATGACAGGGCTCTGCCTTGATAAAATCATCATGAGTTGAAAATATTCCAAGTCAAAATGCATTCAATTCACTGACCGACTGACTGAACATCAGAGTTCAAGGACATGATCTCGACCTCCGTCTCCATCCATATTGTTGCAGTTGACAAGACTTTATTCTTTTCATGGGTGAAAATAGCCCACTTGTTAGGTGTAACACGTTTTCTTTATCCATTCACCCACTGATGGGCATCTGGGTTGACTCCATACTTTAGCTATCATGAATAGTGCTACCATAAACATGGGCATACAAGAATCTTTTTTGGCAAACTGATTTCACCTACTTTGGATCAATAGTCAGTGGTAGAATTGATGGAATATGTGCTAGTTCTGGGTAGAGTTTTTGAAAGATTTATATCATCCTGTTTTTGTAACTTCTTAATTCCTCAGTTTATATATTCCAAAAGGAAAGACATTCTCTCATATAGTTACAGTATCACAATAAAAAAAGTTTACATTAGCATTACCCCATCATATGTCATAGAATATACTTTCAAACTTCCCAAGAATCTCAGGAATTTTTTTTTATAGCTAAAACAAAACAAAACAAAACAAAACAAAAAAAAACCCAAAACAAAACTAGGATCCAATCAAAACTCATTTATCATATTTAATCACCATATTTTTAAAGATTTATTTTTAATTTAAAACAAATATCTGTATACTTATGTATGAGTATGTGCACATGACGACAAATATCAATGCAGTCCAGAAGAGGGTGTCAGACCCCTGGAGCTGGAGTTACAGGTCCTGTGAGTTTTGTGAAGAGGGTACTCGGTACAGAACTCAAGTCCTTTGCAAGAGCAATAGGATCTCTTAAGAGCTGAGCCATCTCAGCAGCCCCTAATTACCATGCTTCTAAGACTCCTTATTCTTCTACAATAGCCTGACTTCTGTCATATTTTTCCTTTCCAGATATTAACTTTCCCCCCAGACATTAACTGCTTTAATGAGTTCAGTTGTCCTGTTTGTTTTCCCCAAATTTGTATTTGATTATCATTTTCTCTTGCTTAGATTCAGATTAAACACAGTTGATAAAGAGCTATGTCTTAGGGTTATCATTGCTATGATAAAATGCCATGACCAAAAGCAACGGGGGTTGTTATTTGGTTTACACTTCCACACTGTTCATCATCACTGAAGGAAGTCAGGTTAGGAACTCAAGCAAGGCAGGAACCCAGAGATGGGAGCTGATGCAGAGGCCGTGGAAGAATGCTGCTTATTGGCTTTTTCCTCGTGGGTTGCTCAGCCTACATTTTTATAGAACCCAGGACCATCAGCATAGGAAAGGTACCATCCACCATGGTCTGGGCCATCCCCCATCAAGTCACTGATTAAGAAATTGCTTAACAGTTTTATCTACAACCAGATCTTATAGAGGCATTTTCTCAATTAAGGCTCCTTTGCATCCAATGATACTAACTTGTATCAAGTTGATATAAGCTAGTCAGCACAAAACACAATGATGGTAGCATCCTGTAGTGGTTTGGAGGAGAATGAACCCCACAGGCTCAAGTTTTTGAATGTTTGGTTCTCAGTTGGTGGACTGTTGAAGGATTAGGAGGTTTGGCCTTGTTGAAGGAGTTGTGTCACTGGGAGTGGACTTTTTAGGCTTCAAAAGTCCACATCAGGCCTAGTCAGTCTCTCTGTCTGTCTCATTCTGTCTCCTTCCCTCCCTCCTTTCCTCTGTTCCTCTCTTCCTCCATCTGCTTCCTGCTTATAAATCATACATGAGTTCCCAGCGACTGATCCAGAGCCTGCCTGCTGCCATGTTTTCTGCCCTGATGATCACAGACTTGCCCTCTGACACTGACAAGTTGTCCTGGTCATGGTGTCTCTTTACAGCACTAGAACAGTAACTAAGGCAAAAAAGCATCAGCCTAATGGATTCCTGGATGGCATTAACAGAAACGGCCAAAGCAGAAAAATGTAGTTCATGGCCAGACAACACCTGTGGGATGGCATCTACTTCTTAATTTCATTCTGAGAGATGTAGGGACTACCTGACTCATACAAATGTCTTTTATCAATGGTGTTAAGAGAGCAGGCCCAGGAACCAGAGTGCTTGGTTCAAAGTTAGACTCTGGTACGTAAGAGTTGTATAACCCTGGGCACACTGTTTAACTTCTCTAGGCCTCATTTTATCTGGAAAATTGAGATACTATTTTCTTTATATTATTATTGTGAGATTCATATTAACACACATAGTCACATAAAAATACGCACATATATTGACTAGGATAACACCTGACATATTCTTCGGCACATTCTACCGGTATGTGCCAACAACTGGCATCATATCATAGTCTATACCCAATAAATGGTGGTTAATTCCTAATGTTGCTATCATTGATATCATTGCCACCATCAACAGTTTGTGAAAATGAAGCAAGGAAGAAAAAAAGACTCGTAGAGACATGCTTGGCCTCTTCAAAGTCTTGAAACACTGCCAAGAGACAGAAAGATTAGATGGCTTCTCCTTAACCCAGGAAGTAGCTATAATATCAAGAAGTATAAATTACAGGAACCTAGATTTGCGCTCCATATATAGGGAACATAATTTTAATTGTCAGAGTTCTTTGTAGATCAAAGGCTTGCTCTGGGATTTTGCTATCCCAGGTGGCTGGAATGTTTAATCTCACCTGGGATGGTCCTTTGGAATTTAAGAACTAGCTGGGCAACTGAATTAGATGAGCCAAAGGGATCTAGTCCTTAATGAACTATATCAGTGAACCCACAAAGCAAAGTTCGAGAAATGATTAAAATTCAAGATGCTCAAATAAAACCATCGCCGCTGCAATTCTGTCCTTCCTCTCCCCGGCTAGTCATCCTTCCCTTGTCCACCCAGAGCCGCAGGAAGGGATGAGAGTCAGGAATGAGGCTTCATTCAAATGGCGCTCAGATGCGTGTGTAGAAAGCACAGGACGCTAAATTCAGTCACTGTCTATGGTCAAGTCACACATGATCAAAATGGCCCCAGACAAATCTGTAGGTGGAACCTGCCTCTCTATTTGCCCTGCCAGATTCCCTGGACTAGGCCTCTGGTTTAGCACAGAGGAAGGCAGAACTTAATAAAGTGTGTGTGTGTGTGTGTGTGTGTGTGTGTGTGTGTGTGTGTGTTTACATGTGCAAATGCACAGATGTAAGGTTTTACCATGGGAAAATATGCTTGTTCCCCAAGAGATATTCATGAGGCCCCTGGTTTTCACTTTAGGGCACTCTCAGTGAGTAGGAGCCTGGGCTCCCAAGAGTGAGACCTTTATGTTGCTGCGTTGTTCACGTCTTCTCTTTTCCCTGGCTATTCAAGGCACTTCAATGAGTGAAAACACTAAAAGTGGGCACACTTGGAACACTGAGAAGCAAACCAGCTCTTCCTAGTCAGCTACTCTCTCTTTCTCTGTCTTTATCTCTTCTGTCTCTGTCTCTGTCTCTTCCTCTCAGTCCCACTTCTGAACATGACTTAACTCCCCAGCCCCTGAAAATGCACCGGGCTCATGCAGCAGACTCCCTTCTGGCACCCCTCGTGTGATGATGCTCTTCCTCCCTGCATCCAGTGGTTCTCAGAGGCCCCCAAACAATCCTAGTATTTCACTGGCCACACAGGGGGGCACATAAGCCCTTAAGCACATAAGCAGACTAGAGACGCCTTTGGGGATTTCTATTCGTCCAGACAGAGAGCCCTTCTCAGTTCCACTAGAGGGCGTGCTATATCCAGAGCCTCTGCAGCTGAGTTCCCAGTCTGTGGGCACAAAAAGGCAACCAGAAGAGAGAAAGGGTGTGGAAAGGTGGACAGTGGGTTCTTAGCTTCACCTTTGCCCCACATCTGGTGACCTTTGCTGTCCATGATATCTTTGCCCTTTGCTTTCCATTGTGAATCCACAAACTTCCTTTCAGTTTGGGTGAGTTTGCTTCACTTATAGTATAATATAATAAAGGGATTTTACTATAGCCCTCAAAGGCCCTGTACTAATGTCAATGTTCTCTAGCAAATGAGAACACACAGAAGCAGATTTGGATGCCTCATTTATGCTAGAGCACAGGCTTAGAAACAGTAACTTTTAGACATCCCAGAGTACCGCTGAACATGAAGAACCAATCCTGATCCTTTAGGCTGCATAGATGATTTGATGAAGGGGGTGGAAGGGAAGGGAGAGGAGAACATGATAACAAAACAAAACAAAGCAAAAAAAAAAAACAAAAAACAAAAAAAAAACCAAAAAAAAAACCTGTGCCTTAATGAAACCTTTCTGCTCTTTGCCTCCATCTTTCAAAGTCACTGAAAAAGATTCACTCAACCAGAGCAATCGTTGGCTAATTGCATATTTGGTGACAGGGGCTGATATGGGATGGGCAGCATAGAGATGCATAATCGTGGTCCCAGTTTTCAGAGAGATGGTCATATATGATATTGGAGGTCTTAAAGTACATCTCTGAAGTACTTCTCTTTTATATATCCAAATGTAGGATAATTTGATATTCATTTTCTCATGCAAGACCATTCTCCATTATGAGAAGTGGCTGCCATGCGATTATGTTCCTTGTCAGGCACGCCAGCATCATGCAGTTTCTACCCATCGAGAGTCTGGGAATAGGTCAAGGCCAGCTCATGCCCAAGACCTCATATTAATTATTTACCAGGTAGACCGGTGATATGAGCATCCCAGGAAAGAAGATCAACTGCTGAGCTGCTCAGCGCGGCTGTGAATAATTAAACTGTCAGTGGAGAACTGTACTTCAACAAGTCCCAACTTCAGTTTGCATGGTTTTAAAGATGATTTTTTTTATCACATTATGTGTATGTGTGTATCTGTGTGCATGTATGCGCATACCACACATGCACTTACACGTGAAAGTCAGAGGGCAACTTAGGGGAATTGGTAATTCCCCTCTACCATGTGGGTCCCGGGGATGGAGCTCAGGTCCCCCATGCTCGGCGGCAAGCACCTTTTCCTATAGCGCCATCTTACCAGCCCCGTTAATTGGTTTTGAGGTGTAAAATCTAACCCCAGTCATTCACTGATACTATAAAGCCCAGACATTTCATATTAATTATTAATCCCACTGAGACTGGGGGAGCAGAGCCAAACATTGGGACAAGCCTGGTAGCAAAGGCCAGTCATCCCATCACGTGACCAAGGCAGGAAGACAGAAAGTGTAAGTCCTGTCTAGGCTACCAAGTGAGTTCAAGGACACCCTAAGAAACTGGAATTTTTTTTTTTTTTCAAGATAGGGTTTCTTTGTGTAGCCCCGGCTGTCCTGGACCCGCTTCATAGTCCAGGCTGGCTTTGAACTCACAGATCCACCTGCCTCAAAACTGGAATATTTTCTCAAATAGTAAAAAGAAGCTGGGATTAAAAATCACGGAAACAGTCTCCCTCTTTCTCTTAAAACATTTCAGTTTGTTTGTTTGTTTGTTTGTTTATTTATTTATTTATTTAATTTGAGCGTGGTGGTGGAGTCACAGCTTGCATGTGGAGGTCAAGGAACAATTAGTTAAGAATCCACTCTCTCCTTTCTCCACATGGGTCCGAGTATCCAACTCAGGCCATCAGGCTTGGTGGCAATGCCTTTACCTGCTGGGCCATCATACTGTCCTGCCCCACTTAATTTTTTTAAAATTGATTTTATTTATTTATTTTGTGTGTGTGTGTGTGTGTGTGGGAGGGGGGTTATCTGTGTGCCATGATCTGTCTATGCAGAGGTCAGAGGAGGTGGTTCTTTTCTTCCACCATCTACGTCCTGGGGATCAAACTGGGTCATCAGGCTTGGTGAGCTTGGCGCCTTTTTGTTTTCTTTTGTTCTCAATTTCTTTCTTGAGTCAAGGATTTCTCTCTCCCATCTTTTCCCATTGTCTTTTTATCCCTTACCATACTTCACTTGTAATTGGATTATGTTTTCCATGGTGTCTGTGTGTGTGTCTGTGTGTACATGTATTAGATGCTAGGAACACAGGACTTCCTGCATGCTAAGCTCTTCCATGGAACTACAATCTTAGACCATGATATATATCTTGAACAGTTTCATGCTTTATGTTTTAATAAGATATAACTTGCTGGGAGGTGGTGTTGCACTTCTTTAATCCAGCACTCAGGAGGCAGAGGCTGGTGGACCTCTGTGAGTTCGAGGCCACCCTGGTCTACAAACAAACAAACAAACAAAAAAGATATACCATAAAATTCATACCTTAGTCAAGGGATTTTGTTCTTTTCACAAAGAAGTAAAATTATTACAAGTACCTAATATTTTCAGTTCCCCCAAAGATGCTGCAATAATAGTTACTTCTCAAATTGTGCCTACAGCTAGCCTTTAGCACCTGTGAATCTACTATTTCTACAGATTTGCCTAAACCACACATTTCATTTAAGTGTAATAATCATGCAACCTGTGGTCTTTTGTTTGTGGCTTCTGACTAACAATTTTTAAAAAGATTTATTTTATTTTTACTTATGTCTATGTGTGTGAGGGGGAGGGGTGTGTGCAGATGTGTGTTGGTGCCACAGGTTTCAGAAGAGGGCCTGGAACTGGAGTTCCAGGTGGCTGTAAGCTCCCTGACATGAGTGCTGTGGACCCCGCAAGACAAGCAAGCTCTCCTGACTACTGAGTCACCTGCCTGTCCTCAGCACGGATTTTTAAGGGTCCCTCCACACTGTGGCACATATCATGATTTCTTTCTTTGTTTAGCGAATTATTCCATAACTGCGGATATGCCACACTTAACAGAAATCTGGAGTCTTTTCAGCTGGAGCCATTTTGAATTACGCTGCTGTAAACAACCACATACACACTTGTTTGAAAGTATGTCTTCATTCTCTTAAGAATGTATCTGGAACAATTACTGCTCATACGGTAAATCTATGTAATTGCATTTTTCTGAGGACTCCAAGACTGTTCTCCAAAGTAGCTGCACAAGGCTTCCAGATTTTCCTTCAAACATTCAGCTAGTAAAAGACTTTTAGGAAAAAAAATTTAAGTGTGAATTAAGCTATTCTTTATTTCCATTTAGTCTTGGATGTTTAATGTAGGTAATAATTCCTCAGTAATCCCAAGACAGCCCCCTGCTCCAAGAACTGTGGCAACAGAACACTTGACACAATCACTTTTTTGTTTGTTTGTTTGTTTGTTTTGAGACAGGGTTTTTCTGTGTATCAAGCCCTGGCTGTCCTGGACTTACTTTGTAGACCAGGCTGGCCTTGGACTCACGGAGATCCGCCTGCCTCTGCCTCCTGTGTGCTGGGATTAAAGGCGTGCATACGTCACCACAGTGACCAGCTTTGACACGGTCACTTAATACAATGTGTGTCACTTTTTAAAGGTCAGTGTGTGACCCAGGTACATCAGTACAGGTCTTAAGTCCTTCATTTGTTCTTTGTTCTCAATATCTTTCCAGAGCCTATCAGCTAGGCATAGAGCTTTGTCTTTGTGGCTGTCCACACAAAGATGTGGTGTGTGTGTGTGTGTGTGTGTGTGTGTGTGTGTGTGTGTGTGTGTGTAAAAGGAGAGAGAGGGAGAGAGAGAGAGAGAAAGAGATTTTTGTAGCCCAGGCCAGGCTCAAATTCTATATGTAACAGAAGCTGGTTTGGCCTTGAAACCACTTGATCTATAACTGTGATACTATAGAAGTTAGACCCAACCCCCAATCAAACCAATCAGCTTCCCCATCTCCTGCTATTTTTAAAGATGGGAACTCAATACGTAGCCCAGCCTGGCCTTAACCTCATGCCCCTGCTGCCTCAGTTCCCAAATGCTGGGCTGATAGTCATGTACCATCTTGCCTCCTACAGTCAACATGAACATCATTTTTCTCTCCCTTTCTGAGGCAAAATATACATATAAAACCTCCATGAGGAAGTCGGGAAGGACTTGACAGTGTGACAGTTCTCCAGGAGGTCCCTAGAACACAAGGAAAATCAGGAGCTTGATGCAAGGTTAACTCATCCCTTACTCTAGTCCTCCAGGTAGGCAAAAGCAACACAGTGTGCTTGCTGGCCTAAGGGGATGGTTGCCAAATATTTTATAGGACCCAGAGCCGCTTTGGATATTTCCATGGCATTGCCAAGGAAGTCCACTGTGGCCCAACCCAGCTTCTTTCTTCCCTGACTTTAGCAAAACAGTAACTAACCATGTTCCACCCTAGTTCTGTAAAGCTTTCCACTGCTAAAAAGATTTTGGGTTAACCAGGCATGGTGGTGCATGTCTTTAATCACAGAACATGGGAGGTAGGGGCAGGGGCAGGGGGCAGGGGCAAAGGCAGATGGATCTCTATGAGTTTGAGGCCAGCTTGGTCAACATAGTGAGTTCTAGGACAGCTCTATCTATCTATCTATCTATCTATCTATCTATCTATCTATCTATCTATCTATCTATCTATCCATCCATAGAAAGAGAGAGAGGAGAGGGACAGCTCTAACAGAGGTGTGTGATGGCACTGAAGGGCCCTGACCCACACTCCAGATCTACTTTCTGCTCTCATTACCCAGGAGGCAGATGGAAGAAGGTCTGCTCTGAAAACCAGGACCCTGCTCCTCTTTGCCCTCTGGAGGATTCCACTTCCAGATGGTCATCTGAGGAAAGGCAGTGACGACACGGAGGAGGATGTAAGGGTGCTTGGAAGATTAAACCATCAGGCCAGTTCTCTTTGATGTCATGTTTAAGCTCTTCTCTAATGGGTGAAGTGACCCACACCCCAGGCCTCCTTCTGAAATGTCTTTAGAATCACCATCTCCAAATTTGGATGATGGTCTGTTTCTGTGTAGGGCTTCCCATCTCACTTCCTGGTCTGCCCCTTCCTAGCCTGGGCAGAGCTCCCCAACCTACAGATCATTTGTAACTGGACCACATTTGAAAACACTGCCAGCACAGGGATGCTCTATGAAAGGCACCATCGCCGCGCATCCATAACTAAAATCCTCCCTGATTCTAGAAGGAAGTTTTCGCCTTTTGAAGCACCTCCCTTTCTGCCACTCAGGCCCCAAGCGAAGGGGTAAGGCTCTGGGGTTGGAAGAGTAGGGAAATCCTGGTAATACCATATATGTATTATTCTAGGCACATTAAGGCCTCATGGGAACCACCAAGAGCAGCAATAAACTGAAGCTCTTTTGGCATCTTTATTTTAAAATATGGTGTAAGGTACAGAAGGCCAGCTTTCCCTAAGGGGCAAACAGCAGTCAAAGGGTTTCTCTTCTGGTGCCACCTTGTGGTTATGAGTGCAAATGCTGCAGCATTTCAGAGTGGAGGGGGAGAGGCATGGGGGGGGCGTGGGTGTGTGGAAATTCTTCAGTCCAGTGTAGCTTCACAGATGAGTGGAAACTCAGCCCGGAACCAAGGTCCCCTTACCACTCTCTCTGTGACACACCCATCACCTGTACACATCTGGCCTCCACAGTTGAGGCTACCCATGTGCCCCCGCAGCAAAGGCCAGCAAGCACAAATGCATGCCTGTTTCTTACATTCAGTGAAACATTTCCAAGGACATTCAGTCATGTGTGACTGGGCTAGGTCACCAATGACAATAAAGAGCTGGCACAGAACATTTGCTATAGACCGGGTGCTGTGCTCAGTACTTTATAACCCACTGAATTCATCCAGTCTCCCAAAGAACAGTAACTGTTGTGAGCCCTACCTTATTCTCAAGGCAGCTGAGATTTAGAGACAGAGTACCTTGTCCCAAGCCACATGAGTGGCTTTTTTTGTTTTTGTTTTGTTTTTTGTTTTTTTGTTTTGGCAGAAGGATAATTCAAACAATTAATTCTTCACTATTTTAGTCAGTGTTCTTAACTACCTCTATCACACTGACATTGCCATGTGCTGCTTTACGTGATGGTTTCAGATCAGGAGAAACCCCAAGAGCCCATTCACTTAATTACACCCTCTCTGTCTCCAGCCCATTCTGCTCTCCCCTTGCTCCGCTGAACTGACCTAATTTAATACTTGTGGTTCCCGCAATGTGGTTCTCAGACCAGCAGCTTCAGCATCATGAGTCCACTGATGCTTGGACCCTGGACTCCCAGCTTCTCTACGTGTGAAGGATAGATTCCTGCTGCTTACGAATCTCTTGATCGACGCTATTACATTATAGATGCAAGAACTAGGAAACACACACTCAGAAAGTTGAAGATACCGAGAGAAACTGGAGAAAATATTAACAAAAGAGAGCTCACACAAATGGATCAAGGGCACTATTGTTAAGATGCTGACATTCTCCAAATGCATCTACAGATTCAGTGCCGTTTCTACCAAAAGCCCAGTCGGTTTCTCTTGCAGAAATTGATAAACAGATTGTAAAATTCATATGGAAACTTGAGGCTACCTGGGAAAAGTCCTGAAAAAGAAAAAATCGGAAGAACCACACTTTCTGGTTCAAAATTTAATATTAATCTAATGCTCACCAAGACATTGTATAGCTAACCAAAAGACAGATGTTGATACAAGGGGATAAGATCCAGAGACAGATGTGGAGATTCACATTTAAAAGCAACTGTTTTTTACTGAGACAGGGTCTCCTTAGAACTCAGAATGGTCTTGAGCACCCTCCTCATGCCTATGAAGAAGTGGTGGAAGGCCTTGATAGCAGTCTACCCTGAGAGCCTACACTAAGTCAGTTCTCACATAGGTTACTTGGGTATCCAAAGAGACACCTTTAGATTTGTCTTCCTGACATTTCTCAGATCCCCTTAAGCCTTTGGTTTTTCTCTGTTTGATCAGACATGCACAATAATCTTTCCCTTTTCTTCTTTCCAACCGCTGCTGCCTAAAGCTATGTGAAAACGGCTTTACCACAAATTGCAATTTTGCATGTTTGTTTGTCTGACATTAAAACATGAATCTATGTTTCTATTGTTAATAGTCCCCTTTCGTGTCTTTACCCAAACTTGGTTATTATGGAGAAGGCAACGTGTTTAAATGTATAATTAAAATTATTTTATATAAATAGTCATAAACTAAGATAGAATATGGGGAGAGTACTATAAGAAAGCTAAAATTTCATCTTCTATTGTACAGTGTCAATTAATATAGCACCTACCCATGAAATAAGAAAAGTCCATAAGGCGGCATATAGTTTAAAATATGATGATAAATATGAGAAGGAATAGTTAAGAGCTACGTGGTTCCTTCAGGGAACTGAGAATGAGACAGGATGAGTGAGAGAACAGGCAGCCAATTGCCAGGCTGCTTTAAGCCACTGTATTCTACCTATGAATTCTTTCCTGGCAAGTGATTTCCCCATTACGGTGATTGATAACCACACACACCATTTCCTGATAACGTACTGCAAACCTACTGTGTGCCAGGCTAAATAGTATGTGTAATGTGTGTGTGTTGTAGCCACAGTAGGAATTCAAACCTGGGAAAAAAACATAATACTGGATCCGGGGACAGAGTCAAAACAGCAGTGAGAAGCTTGGCAGATGGCATAGGCCTCTAATTCCAGAACTTGGGAGGCAGAAGTAGGAGGCTCAGCATAAGTCCAAGGCCAGTCCAGTCTACATAGCAAGTTCCAGGCCAGCCAGAGGCATGTAGGGAATCTCTCTCTTTCTCTCTTTCTCTCTGTGTGCATGCACACATGCACTTTAAATTAGACATTATAAATGATGTATTACAAAATATTTAGAGTCAGTGAGATGGCTCTGTGGAGATGCTCACAATTGAGCCTGGACAGGCAACTGGAGTTGAATCCCCGGAACACACCCCGTTGAGGGAGAGAGAGAACTGACTCCCACAAGTAGTCTTTTGACCTGCACACACGCAACGTGGCGCTTCCACATACACACCGTCCCATAGAGAATGAAATGCTACGCTTGCTGTACATCCTCCCATGGCCACACGAGGGCACCAGTGCTCACCGTATCCACGATCTATAGTCAAAGGCTGAAGAAACCTTGTAGTCCTGAAGTGTTCATATGCAAGAAAATTTGGAAACTCGCAAATGTTTTTATATCCCATAGTCCACCAGCCATGTGAAGGAGGCATCAAGCCACGTTATCTGCCCTCTGCATTGTATGTAGTCTGTGGTTCATGGTTTTCAACAGGAGACAGTGATCAGACTTAGGGATGGGGGGATATTGTGGGTATAATTTGAAAAAGAGAGAGAGAGAGAGAGAGAGAGAGAGAGATTACTCTATAATACATCTTATATTTGGAAAATAGCTTATTGTTCCTATAATACAAATATTAAACAAAGGCATACGGTGGGTTTCTATGTTTAGCAAACAGAAGCAGAGGTGAGCCCTGCCTCTCTTGAATCAGTTTGTGATGAGCAGAATGTGTTACAGAGCATCAGAGCCTCTTACATTCGTCTCTTCCTGCCTTTTTGTTTTGTTTTGTTTTGTTTTGTTTTTTTCTGACACCTCCCTGTTTCCGGTCCCTGTTTGTCTAGTTTCTATGAGTTCAGGGAGAACACCAAGACGGAGGAGAGAATGAGTGCAGTAGATCCCAGCGCTGAGCCAAAACAGAAGGGGCATCTGGAGATATGTAACAGGGCTGTGGTCGGAGCCAGCACCCACTCACGGATTTTTGTTTGTTTGTTTTTGTTTTGTTTCCTGAGATGGGATAGCTCACATAGTTCTGACTGTCCTGGAGCTTATTGTGTAGACCAGGCTGGCCTCGAACTCACAGAGTCTCACCTGCCTCTGCCTCCTGAGTGTTGGGATTAACAGCATGAGACACAAAGCCCACCCACTTGTGGTTTTAAATAAAGACTTAAGAAGTTGGGACAGAAGGAACCTACCTTATCAATAAAGGACATCTACAAAAAGTCTCGCACAAATATTATGCTTTAGAATTTATACAATCACAACACAACACAGAAAAGATAATTATGTGTGTACGCAATGTCCAAAACAAATAGAAAAAAATCAATTTGTTTACTCAAGTAAATAAAATACCCAAGAATAAATCTAATAAATCATGTATAAGACCTTTACACCAATAACTACAAAGTATTACTGGGAAAAATTAAAGAAGATCTACAAAATGCAGCACTATACCATGTTCTTGGATTGAAATACTCAGTAGTGCTAAGATGATAATTTTCTATAAATCAATGTATAGACTTCCATAACCTAATAAGATCTGAGCAGTCTCTTCGGTGGAAAGTGACAGGATGTTTCTAAACTATGTACATAAAATGCAAAGGACAAAGAATGGCAATTGAGCCAATTTAGGGAGGAAAATGGAAAGCCAGAAGACTTAAATTTCCAAATTCATTACAAGCTGGATGGGACAGCATGCATCTGGAACCCCAGTTACTCGGGAGGCTGAGGCAGGAGAATCCAAAGTCGGAAGCATCGAAGATAATTTAGCAGGACCCTGTCTCAAAATAAAAAGGAGCGAGGGGTTATAGTTGCACGGTACGGCGCCTGTCCATCGGCTTCAACCCCTAGTCTCACTCTCCGCTCTCCTTCCCCTCTTCCAACAGGAAACAGAAGGCTCAGCAGCAGCCCCTGAGAGGACCCACACAGCTCAGCTAGACACCAGAGACCACAGCACGGTAGAGAGGGCAAGGAAGCCAAGTCTGACTGATGTCAAAGCTGGGCCATGGACTCAGTCAAATGCCAAGGTCCAAGTTTGGGTCTTCTATACACTAGTCACGAGGCATTAACACTACCTGCCTCAGTTTTTACATCTGTAAAGTGGCGATAATAATAATCTACTTCATAGCAATGGACAGCATGTGAGAGAACAAATACATGAAAAGTATTTAGGACATACGTGTCCGTAAGTGGTAACTGCTATTACTGCTTTAAGCTTTCTTCTTTACATATTCTGTGATCATTTCAATAGAGAAGTTCATTAAATTTGAAAACATGCCATCTTTTTGTGTAGAGAATCCCTTTCGACAGGAATGTACCCCAATGTCTCGCTGTGGAACCTCCTAAGGAATTTCTCCAATGTTACTCCCTCCCTGAAGAATTTGCTGAGCCTTTCATCCATACAAACATACAAAACCTCCTCTGTCCAAGCCCCACTTCCACCTCCCTGGTGTCTCCTTCCACAGTCCTCGCTGAATCACCAGCCGATGTGCATGTGTCTGCTCTTGTCCCCTTAAAAGCAAGAACATTGTGCCTGCAGTGATTGTTGAACTTGTTACACAGCCTCAGCCAATGCCTTACACCAAGGCCACTCTGAGCTCTTTCTGGACATAGCACACTGAAGACTGCTTGAAACAAGTACTGAGATGCCTGATCCTTTAAACTCCAAGATGGCTTCTCTTCTGCATCATCATCGGCAACAGCCAGCAGCCACTCACAACTACCGCTTACCAAGCATAGTCCCCGGGCCATCACATGCTTTGGCTTGTGCTTCTTATAACAAGCCTTCGACACAGTGACAGATGGGGAATATAGGACACACAGAGACCATGTCACTTGTCTAGGCCGCAGCAGCTATTACATGGTAGAGCTATGATTCCCACACACACCTCCTTGAAGCCTGTGTTACTACGGCACACGGCTTCGAGAAATCTGCACCGAGTCAGGTGTGAACAAACGCCTCTCTGCCCTATCTCTCTCTTCATTTGTCCAGCGAGGGAGGGCTAGGTGAACTCATGGCCTTCTCCTGGATCTGAATTGTGTTGCGTGTGTGTTTGAAGAAGCTGCTCTGTCTGTTTTAATCAAGGGCCTGTGCTAGTTTCTGCTTGGATGCTTCCTCCTCCACAAAGATGCAGGTGTTCTTGGTTTCCATCACACAAACCCGGGAAGCAGGTCCGGTGAAACTGCCCTCTGTAGGACTCAGGTTTCCCCGTCTTCAGTTTCATGGCTTATGGTGGAGTCAACAAGAGTATAATTTGTGTTTGCATAAAAACCAGAACACAAAAGAGAAGATCCCGGCCTTGCTGAGCACTCAGGGCAGAGCATCCCACAGCGAGAGGACAGAGCCCGGTCTTGTTACTCCCCTCACGTTCGGCAAATATGCCCCTCACCCCAATGCCAGCTCCCTCTACTCTTCTCACTGCTTTTGGGAGTGAGAACAAACCCCAATTTCTATTTTGTTAAACTAGGATGTATGTGATGAGGAAGGGGTTAGGATAAAGGAAGCAGCCACCCAACTACACAACTTCTGAATTCTGTATCTGTGAGTCACAGAAAGAGCCTGTAAGTTCTCTTCCACAGCGCCTGACAAAGGAAGGCAGTACCCCCATTTCTTTCTCTCTGTCTTTCCCTCCCACTCTATTATCTACTTGTCTTTAATCCCATCCATCTTGCCCATCTATCCACGCCCCACCCCCCCCTCCCACCCAACCTATCCTTTCTTTCTGTCTACCCACCATGTATCTTTAGGCTTCCTCTCCCTCGTGGTTCAGTCCAGACTGAAGAGGCAGGTGTACATAAATGTTATGATTAGGACAAAGCAATAGCCTCTATCCACATGAACACCACAGAAACTGCCAAGCACAAACTATCAGTTTACAACCTGGCCAAAGGAGCAACTTATCTCGTTGCACAAAACTTGATTTTTTTTTTCTACCTCCTGACCGAGAAAACCCAAACCTGCACGAAGAGAAATAGGAGAAGAAACTTGAGTTACACCACCCCTAAGAAACGAAGACCTCAAGTCATGCCACATTACCACTTGACACCCTGAAGTGGCTTCCCGTCACACCTCAGAGAAAGAGCCAGAGTTCCTAAATTGTCCCAGGAGCCCAGCATGCCAAGCTGCCCAACACCATCCTCACTGACCGCTTAGGCTGCTTCCCTGACCGATGAACAGATGAGGTGTGCCGTGGTGCCAGGCCCTCAGGAGTGAGTGGTGCAGCTGCCCTGAGCGCTCTTTCCCCAAACATCGCATGCTCCATTGCCTTTCCATGTTTTCCTATTTTACTGCTTCCTACTCTGATCTTTATTATCATTTGATCCATTGCAAAAAACCCATCAAACCACAAAGGGAGGTGACTTCTCTTGAAATTAACTACCTTAAGTAGCTCTAAGAGACATCTCTAATCCCAGGAGTTAGGAGGTGGAGACAGGAGGATTGGGAGTTCAAGACCAGCCTCAGCTGCATAAGGAATTTGAAGCCTGCCTGGGCTACGTGAGACCCTATCTCAAACAAGTAATCAAAAACGAACAAGCAATAAGCAAGAATTTCCACAAGAACCCTGTGGAAATTAGCCCAGCAAGTACTTCAAGGTTAAGAGCTGTTGAGCTGTTGAGGTGTTTGGCAAGCATGCTGTAAGTTTAGAAGTCACTTAATATTAAAACCCAAAGAGCTGAAGTGGTTTGTCCAAGACCATAACATAAGGGGGAACCAATCTAGGAAGAGAAGCGGATGCCTGACCCCGCCCCTCCCCCAACACACACTAATCAATTTGTTCTAGAAACATTTACTGAGCACATTCTTTATAGAGTGCACCATGCCAGGTACTGGGGATCCAGACAGGGTCCTTGCCCTTAAAGAGGTTACATTCCATCAGGTGACATAGGCTTGAGCAACAAATGACTCCTTTTGTTTGCCTCACTACACCTGTGCTAAGGCGCTGAAACAGGGTACTCCGAGGCCGTGTAAAAAGGAGAGGTCCTGTGACACTCAGGGAAAAGCCAGAAAGAAACAGTCCAGCTCAACCCAAAGCATGAGTGAGGATGATTTGAATGGGGAAGAACCCACAGAGGGAGGAGCGTGTGGCCTCTGCACAACACCGAGTTGTTTCTCCTGTAATGTCCTTGTCCCCCTCCCCCTCTCCAACCCCCACCCTCCGCCCAAGGGCCCTGTCAGCAAGGAGCTCAGGAAATAAGGAAAACAACCAGAAACACAGAAAGAAAAGTGAGAGAGTTTATATGGCTGAGTTCTCCTGGAAGGGAAATGTTAAAGATTGTCAACTAGTCCAAGAGACCTCGGGGCACCATGAAGATAGGAATATAGGGAATACTGAAGGTGTGAAGAAGTTTTAGGGTCTTGTACATCAGCAGGGAAACCTGTATCTTCAGTAATTTGTTTTTGCCCACAAAGAAGGGTGTAAGATTTGAGGGTGTGGGCTGGAATGTAGCTCAGCCACCTACTCCCAGGTTTTTGCTTTTTATTTTTCTTTAATTTTTATGTGCCTGCATGTATGTCTGTGTGCCACGTGCATGGAAAAGCCAGAGAGGGCATCAGATCTCCTGGAGCTGGAGTTAAAGTTGTGAGCTGCCCTGTTGGTGCTAGAGACCCAATTCAGGTCCTCTGTAAGATCAACCAATGCTCTTCACTGCAGAGCCATCTCTCCAGCCCCTGCTTCTCAGGGCTGTGATAGCATGCCGAAGAAAATGACGCTGCCATCCATCCAAGCTGGCTCCCCTCACAGATCTCATGATCGCTCATCTAGGCTGGCAATCAAATATCATTCCCACTCTCCATATCAGACTCCCAACTATATCCCCCATCACCTAGTCTGCCCTCCCTCCTCACATCAGGAGCCGTGAGTCCAAACACGGGAACCTTGTGCACTCCCCGCTCCTACACTGCCAGATCTTGGATCTCAGAAGTAGAGCCAGAGCATCACAGGGATTCAGAGGGATATTCTTGGGGGGATCCTGGAGGGGAACAAGGAGCCAGATGGTCTGGAAGTGGAGCTATGAGAACATCTGAAACTTGTTCTCAGCCTGTTCCCACAGGGTCCCTGCGGCATAAATAGCATATAAGGTTACTCACTTTGAGGAGAGAGGCCTCATTTTTAGTAATTAAATTGTTGAAGGCGGTCATCTCTGGAGGAAGGCACCTTTAGTCCCTAGAGTGTGGGGAGGTGAGGATGGCGGCACATGCGTTGTATAGATGGCACACGTGATAGGCCCGTGTTCAGTATCTAAGCTGTATCCCTAACCCTTCTCCCTATCTTTTATTTTGAGACGGGGTGTCAATAAGTTGCCTGGGTTGGCCTTTAACTTTTGATCCTTCTACGTCAGCCTCCCCAGTAGCTGGGATCTAGTCTTATGCCACCAAGCCTGGTTAGGAGCACATACATGCATCACCAACACCAAGGCACAACTTCCCCTGCACGCCCCCTCCACACCAGCTGTGAACTCTCACTTCTGCATTCAGTACTTCAGCAGTCTGCTAACGTTAGCCTGTGGGCTCCCAGACAGTGGCCATTCTTTCTTCCCAGCATCCCTAGTGCCTAGCACACAGACTAAAGCTAGCTGAGTGAACCTTGTGCTCACTGGTGTTTCCTCTTTTTTTTCCAAGACAGGGTTTCTCTGTGTACCCTTGGATGTCCTAGACTAGCTTTGTAGACCAGAATGGCCTTGAACTCACAGCAATTCACCTGACTCTGCCTCCCAAGTGCTGGTATTAAAAGCATGCACCACCATGCCCAGCTCATCGGTGTTTCCAAAAGGATTTTCAAGCCAGGTGGGTAAGAGTTGGTTGTCATGGGTTTGGTGGTTCTGGGGATTGAGTCCACCGCTTTGTGCATGTTCGGTAAGTAATCACAGAACTACATCTCCAGCCCAACCCCTGACCTGTCTTAAACGTAAGAGTTGATCACACTTTCAATAGATTGCACAGGTGACAAATTTCAGCAGCCCCCTTAGAACTGGCCTTGAGCAGTGACCTCCAAATGGCCTCTAAATTGTTCTTATCTCCCATACCTGGCATGAAAGACTCCAACCTAAGAACCACCCCAATGTGCTACACAGAGGCACCACAAAGAGCCCTCCTGTTACTCCCCTTACACTGAAGAATCAAAAAGCCAGGCTTGGGCATTAGGCACCCACCTGAGTGCCATCCAAAGGCTCTTGAGTGTGCAGTGCCCCATTCTTTCTCTTGCTACTTTTTCTCATTACTTTATTTAATCACTTCACAACCTGATCGCAGCCCCCTCCCTCCTCTCCTCCCAGTCCTATCTTCATACCCTCTCCCTCCATTCCCCCCTCCCCTTCCCTGAAAAGCATCCTCCCCACCCCCATGGGTTCCAACATATTGTGGCACATCAATCCCAGCAGGACTAAGCACATCTTCTCCCACTGAGGCCAGACAAGGCAGCTCAGTTCTTGCTACTTTTAACCTAAGGGCCTGGTGCCCTTGGATGTTTACCATCTGGGAGACGTGACATCTATGTCTTGAGCTCAGCAGCTCCCTCTAGTTCACAGGAAAGCACAGCTGCTCAATCAGAGGTGCTAAGTGATCTTGTTTGACAAACAGGAACAAACCAAGGAGTACACAACATGGAGACCACCCCTGCAATGTGGAGCCCGGGGCTGGTCTGCACAAGTAGTGGAGAGTCATGCTTTCTACTTCTGCAGAGATGTTCTCTGTGAACAAGGACTGTGCAAACTACTGAGTGGTGAGCTGAAATCAAATCCGAAAAGACCCGGAAAGCTAGGAAGGAATGTGAGAAATTTGGCGATCACTTTCCTGTTGAGAAATGGTCTACAGAGTAGGAAATCATCAATGCAAGGCACACAGGAGCAGAAGTCAGTTCAGTCAGAGAAAGGGCAGTAAATACAAAGAATGAAGATGACAAAGAAGGGCCAACCATTTGCTGCAAACTCCACAAGGATGAAAAAAAAAAAAAAAAAAAAAGACTGACTCATAAAGGATTAACATTTTCCCTTTATGTTAAGCCAGCCAGAAGTGAAAAAAGGAAGAGGGTAGAAGAGATTGTAAGATTGTACAGGCTAGATTTGTGTGCCAACCTGACTCAACAAGCTAGCGTCATCAGAGAGAAAGGAGCCTCGGATAGAGGAAAAAAACTTCCATGAGATCTGGCTGTAAGACATTTTTTCAATTAGTGATCAGTGGGGGAAAGGCTCAGTCTTTGTGGGTGGTGTCATCCCTGAGCTGGTGGTCCTGGGGCCTCTAAGAAAGCAGGCTGAGCAAGCCATGAGGAGCAAGCCGGTAAGCAGCACCCTCCATGACGTCTGCATCAGCTCCTGCCTCCAGGTTCTTGCCCTGTGTGAGTTCCCGCCCTGACTTCCTTCACTGATGAACAGCAACGTGGAGGTATAAGATGAATAGACCCTTTTCTCCCCAACTTGCTTTCGGGTCACGGTGTTTCATCAAAGCAATAGAAACCCTAACTAAGACAGAGATATTCAGAAGAGAGAAATGGTTCTCTTTCCTCTTATGTTTCCGGGGATGTTCCTCAGAATGCTCCTGGGGCATCAGTTATGGAGCCTGGAGTCCTCCATGCTCTTCCTCCACCCCCTACTGAGCAGCTTCTGCTAGGGCTGTTACCATCATGGCTCCTCCCAGAATTCAGGCTGACAGCTTAGCATATACAAACATATGATGCCCAGGTAAATCTGAAATTCAAGTAAGTAACCAATAATTTCTGTGATATAAATATGCCCAATGCAATTGTTGGGACATAACACTAAAATAAATAAATAAATAAATAAATACATAAATACATAAATATATAAATAAATGAATAAATAAATTAGGGAGGCCCCCTGAAGTCTCCCAAACAATACAGGCAATTGTCACTGCTCTTAGTTGCTCACCAAAACTAGAAGTTTAGAGTCTATTACTGAAGACACCACATACTCTGGGTCACAAGAGATGAAAACAAAATCAAGCTGCAGTGGAGATTGGAAGCCTCCTCCCTACTGCATAGCCTTCATGGCACCAAAAGATGATACGTAGGCTGCTGGGAGAAAATTATAACCAACAGCCCAACTTTGCTACGGACCCTGTGCTATATGCCACTGATATGCCAGGGAAGATGAGCTCACTGGTGCGTTCATGTCATATCTGACATGGGGGAACAACCGCTTCCTGACTGGACTAGAGACCCATTCTGCAGGAAGGAGGTTCTATCTGGTATTGTAAGCCTGGTCAAATACTAGTGCTTGTGAGTGTCTAGGGTGAGAAGCTACTGGTGCTGTTCTATTCAATGGACATGATATGTCCATCAAATTGCCTTCTAAAGAATTACGTTTAAGCCAGAGAAGCACCTTAAGTTAGAGATGTTTCTTTTGCACTGGGCAGTGATGACTGCAGAGAGTTATAACTGGTCAAACTGATGAAACTAGCAAATGAGACTCTGTATCGCCCTGTCCAAGGCTCAGGGAACACTGTTGAGGGAAGGGTGTGGAAAGCACTTTAAAGTCAGAACAAAGGGGAGAATGGAGTGGAATGCTGTCTTCTGGGCATAATATGGCCACTGCATTTCTAGAATCCACAGTAGCTATGATTATATGTGCAAGATCTGCATTAAGACTAGGCTGTCAGTATTCTATCAGGGATGGAAGAGGTGCTCGCAGGTCAATTAAAAGTTGCTGAGGGATGGGGAGATAGTTGATTTAGTGGTGTAGTCATTAGTAAAGTGCCCATGATGCTGTAAATAGCCCTCATCGGTGCTCCTGTGAGCAATCCTAATAAAAAAGAAAAATCACTGAGTCACAAAAAAAAAAAAAAAAAAAAAAGCAAGGAAGGAAAGAAGCATGGAAGAGAGATGAATGAATGCAGAAAGGCGGGACTAATTGGGAAAAGGAAGGGAATCAGTGGGAGTTGGAGGGGGAAAAAGAAGGGAGGTAAATATGACCAAATTATCCATGTTTGAAAAACATCACAACCCATTATGCAGACTTAATATACACTAATACAAAACTTAGAAAACAATAAGACTTTAAATCTGGAATTCAAACTAAACTAAGTATCCTACCCAGAACCCACCATCAAGTCACTGTTGCACCTGCAAAGGGATTACCTCCCTGTTACGGCATGCTCTGGGGCTTTGTTTTCAGATGTTAACTGCCTGTGCAAGACCTCCCCACAGCAGTCCCCCACGGGCACCAAAGTGCCTCCAGATAATCCCTGATTGGCTACATCAAAATGCCTCCACCGGTGAAGGACAGAAGTGAGGTAGGCAGAGCTAAGGTTCCAGGGCTTGGAGGACAGAGGGGAAGAGGAGAGAGAACAAAGATGGGGTAGATGTGGGGTGGAGGGGTTGGTGGGGAACAGGTGAAGGAGCGGAGAAGGCCAACAGCCATGGGTTAGTGTAAAGAAGAACCATGTGGCCTGGAGGAATTTACTCTGAGGATTGGCGTGGCTGGAGAGAAGCCGCCTGATGGAAAACATGTGTGGGTATTTACATTCTTTTGGATGGGAAGTGGCCCAGATAGGAATGATTAGAGCAAAGGGCATGGGATGTGGGACTGGGGGATAATGAGGTAGTTCAGGGCTTGAATATCTGCCCAGCCCCAGGTGAAATAAAGTTTATTAAAGATCTATAAGATGTCTGTGTCTTTTATTGATATGGTAGTGGGTTAGAACATAACCACTGTCGAGCTGGAGCGATGGCTCAGCGGTTAAGGGCACGGACTGCTCTTGCTGAGGACCCTGGTTCAATTCACAGTGCCCACACAGAGGCTCACAACTGCCTGTAACTCCTGTCCCGGGGGATCCAACATCCTCACACAGACATACATGCAGTCAAACACCAATGCACATAAAAGAATCATTAAAAAAGAAAACAACTGTTGTAATAATTACACACATTAATAGTAGATATTAAAAACTTATTTTCCACAGCACCTCCCTGTTCTGTGTGCATTCTCTTGAGGAGAAATGTGGGGACGATCTGCCCAAGCCAGCACCACCCAGAATGTGGGGGTCTCTGTCTTACTGAAGAAACTTTTAAGTTCATGTGCACAGGATTTTCACATGATTTAGTCATTTTCATTGACAAACATTGTTGCGGGTTGTTCTGATGGTAGCCCTCCAGTCTGGTTAAACCTATCCTTATATAAACCTAAGTCATTATATCTGGTTGATTAAACCGCCTATACCTGGGCAGGGTAGGCGTGGCTAAGGTTTCCGGGTTTTTGGGTTCAAGAGAATCACAGGAAACAGAGGGACAGGAAGAGAGGAGGTAGGAGAGCGCCACAATGGGTTAGCACAGAGAAGAAAGCCGAGAGGAAGGACTCCAATAATGGCGTGAAAAGGCCCAGATGAAGAACACAAGCAAGTACCGTGGGATCACGTATGTAAGGTAGACCAGATGAGGTTGATTAAGGCGGCTGGCATTGGATGGGGGCTGGGAGATGGGTGGTGAGGTTATTGAAACAGTGTAAGTGAAATATCTGCCGGCCCAAGGTAAATAAGGCAATTATAAAATCTAACAGGTGTCTGTGTTTTACTATTTGTGATAGAAGGTTAAGTAACACCGCCGTGATAATCTAAGGGCTAATAATAAACATTATATAGCCCAACACTAATTGTTTTATTTACAACAACAAAACATGAAAGCTTGGAAAGCTTAAACCATTTCCCCATTTTCCCAAGGCATCAGGGCTAGAATGTCCAACTCATGTTTTCTTCCTTCCTTTTGTTCCTCCTTCCTTTATGTATGTGTGTGTATGTGTGAGTGTGTCACGCACATATGCATGCCATGTGTGTGCAGAGGCCTGACGAGGGTATCAGATCTCCTTGAGTTAGAGTTAGTGTCATTGGGAGCTGCCCCAGATGGGCACCAGGAGCAAAACTTCAGCCCTCTGGAAGAGTAGCCAGCACTGTTAACTGGTGAACTATTTCCAGCCTCAGCATGTTTTCCTTTTCTCCTTTTCTTTCACAAGCATTTCATCACAAACTTCATACATAGCGCACAAAGCCTCGGGAGACCTTTGGTAAAGTTGCTACTACATTCTAACATAACTTTGAAACCTTAAAAGAATCAAGTGATGAGGAAAGTGTGATGCTTACGTCTGTAATCTCACTTAAGATGGATTCAGCAGTAATCTGGGCTACCTGCTGGGTCCCAGGACAGCCCAGAACAGCCAGTATTAAAAAACAAAAAACAAAAAACAAAAAACAAAAAATGTCTCAAGGGCTGGAGAGATGGCTCAGTGGTTAAGGGCACTGTCTGCTCTTCCAAAGGTCATGAGTTCAATTCCCAGCAACCAAATGGTGGCTCACAACCATCTATAATGTGAACTGATTCCCTCTTCTGGTAGGTGTTAATGCAGATAGAACACTCATACACATAAAATAAATAAATCTTTAAAAAAAGTGTCTCAAAAAGAAAAACCACCAACCCAAATCAAGTGAATCAACCTATCAAAAAGAAACGTTGCTAAAGAAAGTCGGGGTTTGTGCAATCTAATTTGCAATGTACTTTCTGAATCTCATTTTGAAGTACTGCAATCAGTTCCCTTTCAATCACCAGTCATTCAGCGCCTCAGACCAGCACATTCGCAGCAATTCAAAAAGCTTCACAATGCAGGCTGGTTCTTGGTTAGCACACATCTGTCACGTCAAACATGCCTTCCTGCCAGAAGATACCAGCAATTGCAGGGAAGGTGGGAAGAAGCAAAGGGAAGAACCAAAAGAGCACAGCTCAGAGAGAGGAGCATGCTTCCTGAGCCTGCTTCGGAGCTAAGGGTTATGGGGATGAGTCCTCTGCTAAGGAGCTTTCCCGTCCTTTGAGAAGTACATTGCAATTCTGAACCCCAACAGGGCTCTCACCCAGCAGCAAACAGGGTCTTGGCTCCAGGCCAGCCTGTCTACCCTTTAAGGACTTTTGTTTAAAAGTCCATATTTACTGGAAATGGTATCTGATATCTTCTCCCCTCTTTCATAGTTTTTATTATTTAAAAAAAACAAAAAACAAAAAAACAAATCCCAGTATTTGGGAATCTTTAGTAGATAATTGTAATGATCTCTCTGTATGCAGTATCTTTTCAAAATTAATGTCTAAAAGAGAAAGTAAAGCAAGGCTTGGTTCATGGTGATCCAGGATCTGCATAAAATCTGTCGACTTCGATGACCTGGTAACAAATAATGGAGCAGCTATGTTAAAAAGTGTTTGGTGGCTAAGCGTGGTGGTGCACGCCTTTAATCCCAGCATTTGGGAGCCAGAGGCAGGTGGATTGCTGTGAGTTTGAGGCTAGTCTGGTCTTCAGAGCAAGTTCCAGGGCTTACACTGTGAGGCCCTGTCTCAAAAACAGAAAAACAAACAAAAGTGTTTAGACAGTAAGGGTTTGTTGTTGTTGTTATTGCTGGTGGTGGTGATTTTGGGGTGTGTATATGTTTTGTTTTTGTTTTTCTGCCATAAAACAGAAGAGGAAATGGTCTGTCCCCCAGCCCCCACAGCTGGCTTCTGAGTCAGCTTCTAATATGTTGCTTTGATCCACTAAGATGTGAATGGCTGCAGCTTGGGCCCCCTAGATCCAATTCTTGTATTTAAAAATCAAAGCAAAAAGGGAGGGGGGGTTCTTAGGAGATTTTTTATTATCAGAAAGAAAAATCCTTCCTAGAAATTCATAGTTGGTATCCACTTGGGTGTCCTGAGTTTAATTAAGCAACTCTACAGAGCTTTGGCCTTCTACATTGTGGACAAAGACTCTGGTAGCAGGGACACAGCTGTTGCTCATCCCTTTAGCTGGACACACTGCCTGTGAGCACACAGCCATTGCCCTGCAAACACCCAAGACATCGCCAGAGCTCAAAAGACCAACTTTAGTACCCGAGCTCCTATTCCCATCATGGCCCTGCCACTCAGTACTGTGTCCCTGTCACTTCTCTGAGGTCTCAAAGTCACCATCGAGTCCTCTCCTCAGCCTATGCCCAAGCAGTGTCCGTGTTGCCAGGATCCTCTTCTTACTCATGAGTTTTACAATTCTCTTCTCCTCTGGTTCTGACCTAGTGCATTAATCAGATTCTCACTTCACAGACTAAAAGGCAAAAGCATGCCCAGCCACTGAGTCTCCATCCCAGATTTTTGTTCTTGTTTTCTATTTGGAAAACTTTCAAAGATAACCTCATTAGTCCCAGACGACATTCCAACCCTCATTGGGGTCTTTAAGGTCAGCACAAAGGGCCACAGTGAAGATGAAAACCGAACTTTAGAGTTAAAGGGCCATGTGACAGTTGGTTAATCCAATCCTGAAATAAAAGTGATGGAACAGGGGGCTGGAGAGATGGCTCAGAGGTTAAGAGCACTGGCTGCTCTTCCAGAGGACCTGAGTTCAATTCCCAGCAACCACAAGGTAGCTCACAACCATCTATAATGAAATCTGGTGCCCTCTTCTGGCCTGCAGGTGTGCATGCAGACAGAACATTGTATATATAAGAAAGTCTTTTTTTTTTTTTTTTTTTTAAGTGACAGAGTGCAAATGGTTAAGCGTCAATGCACTATAATGGGTGGGGGCTGAGGAGATGGCTCAGTCAATAAAATGCTCATCATGCAAGCATGAGGAACTGAGTTTGGATTCCCATCACCCAGGTAAACAGCTGGTCATGGTTGTATGTGCCTGCAATGCTACTGTTGGGAAGGCAGAGGCAGAGAATCACCGGAGCTGATGGCCAGCCATTTTAGACAAACTGGTGAGCTCTTGTTCAGAGTGAGACACTGTCTCAAAACAAAAGGAGGAGAGCGATGGAGGAGACACCTGACACCAACATTTGGCTTCTACATGCGTACATGTGCACACACGCACACAAACACATATGATGCATGAACCTAGCCAACTAATGCAATAAGTGAATGGTAATTGTAGTTTTGCTGCTGTTCTTGTACGCACATTAGGATAGATAGGTGGGTACAAATGCGCTTGTCTTCAACCAGTGACTAAGTTCCTGAAGCAAAATTCCTCTTCCATTGAGTAAAGGCATCTCCAATCCACCCAAGCTAAGCCCTTTATATTCCTGACTAAGGGGGCTCTCAAGGGCAAGACCATTGCTGTCTGTGCTCACTCCTTATGAAAGTTTTGTCTGTGGAGTGCAGTTGTGGCTCGGTGGTGGATCGCTTGACAAGCATGTGCAAGACCTTCCATGCACAGTAAGCATGATGCAAAATAGGGGAAAGTGGAGGCAACTCATTTTATCTTCAGGAAGGCCTCGACTTGCTGAGGCTACCAAGCCTGGCTCCTCTGTGGTACACCATCTTTCAGGAGCGGCTTGTAGCTCTTGCTCATCTTCATCAGATGTATGCACAACTTCAAAAAGCAGAAATGAAAAGACCTGCTGGGCCTTGGCCACGATTACATTACAATTACACCACAATTACATTCTTTCTTTATAGTTTAAGTACCCAGAAATCCAAATTCATGTCAGCGATTAAATAAAAATACAAGTTACTTCTTTCTATTTGGTAATGGTCTTATGACTTAGCATTTTCATATTAAAGTCCTAGCTGCTCTTTATTTGTTTTTATTTTTTATTTTTTACTGGTTTCCACAAACTGGCCATGCCACGGAAGAATTCCATGTACCGAAGGCACTTTTGACCTCTCAATTTGTCCAAGCAGCAAAATGCCAAAACAAAGCCCAAGCCACTGATTCATGTTGGCAAAGCGCTGGCCAGGAACCACGCCTCTTCATGCTCAGGCACAGACGCACTTCCAAGTTTCTGATCTACACGGGCACTTAGATTACCTGGGCTCACATCTTGACTATGTGACCTCAAGCAAGTTCCAGAGCCCGTCTGCACTTCAACAAGCTCACAGTTCCTGTGCTCCTAGGATTCCTGTGAGAATCTGCTGAGGGTAGGCCCACATGGGGTTAGTGCAGTGTCTGACATAGATGGAGAGCTAGGCAAGACTGAGCTCTTGTTATTACTAATACTCTTTTCCAGGCCTTGGCTACCTATCAATAGTCTTGATGGCTTGCTGGAACACTTCCTGAACATTCCTCATGGCTCTCTATTCAAAAACCTTGGGCCAGCCTGTGAATCAAGCAATTTTATTGTGTAGAAAAGAATCTAGGGAGAGTGAAACAGGGGGAATGCTGGCTTCAGAGGAGCTAACACTTCAAGTTCTCAAGATCTGGCAACTGTTTAGCTTGCAGGGAGCCTATATATTATTCTTCTCTAATGAGACAATGTTCCCTTTAGGAGTCAAATAGTATCCCCTACTACCATCAGGGAGTACATATCATTAGGAAAATTGTTAACACCTTCACAGTTTAAACAGACCCTTCATAACACCTTCACAGTTTAAACAGACCCTTCAAGACCAGACCTCCGAAAACATTTCAATTCTAAGATGCCAACTCTAAGATGAAATTCATGTCACAAACTCATAGCCTCGGTACCTGTGTTTAAAGTTAATATGAGGAGCACATTGTCTATTAAAAAGAGTCTGACAGTCCTTATTTCTACTTGATGGCTTGCTTGCTTGTATGTGTGTATGTGTGAATGTGTGTGTGTCTCTGTGTGAAGCAATTTGCCTCCAAATGATTAGCGATTGCTTTTATCACCTTAAAAATAATAACTTCGACAGCACTATAAAGTGCTGATCTAAAGGAGAAAGAAACGGGCTATGGCTTCTTTAGAGTTTCAAGAGGAAGGAATACAACATTCCAGGGTCATAAAAACCAAGACAACACATCTTATTCCACATTCTTTTCACCCAGAGACTATAAAAACCCTTGGCCTGAATCAACTGTGTTCTCCTAACTCAGTAAGTGGTACTGACGGAAAGCAAAGCAGCCAAAGAAAGAGGGATGGTGAGGAACTAAGAGAGCATGAGCCCTAGAATGCTCTGCAATTGGCTCCATGCATCCTTTGAGAGTTGACTAATGGAAACAGGGAACCTCTGTTTCCAGTCTATAGACCCATCCGCAGTGAATAACTGTCTCTGTTCCAAGTGCAGCAGCACAACAATAAATCAGGGTAAAGCCAATGTAAGTACGACCCTGTCCAATGAGGCCAAACATTTAGTACAATTCAATTCTCTGTGCTTCACCTACTGGCTCATAAGATGTGTAGGGCATGATGGGGGGGGGAAGCGGGGAGACTGGTGTGAGATGCTGAGGCTCCAGCCCTGTATACACACACCATGAACAAGATGGCTTTAAATACGGAGTGCAACCACACTCCTATGTACACCCCAGAGAACAAATATCCTCACAGTACTTTCTGAATGCCCACAGAAAGCATTATTCACAATAGGGGACTAGTGAAGGCAACTTACATGACTATTATCACATATGCAGATGAATCACGGCACAGCCATACAACGGAATAGGATCCGGCAGTAAATAAATAAAGTGTGATTATCTCCTCCTTCACTGTAAATAGATGTGAAAACACTGTGTTGAGTGGCAGTTGCTGTTCATAGAGGCCACACATTGTATGGTTCCGTTCAGATGAAATGCCCAGAACAGGCAAATATATAGGGAACAGAACCCAGACTCATGGTTGCCAGGAACTGGGGACAAGGGAAAACAGTGGATGACTTCTCAAGGGTTTGGGAGAAAGTGAGGAAAAAGCCAAATTCTAAGTTGATCCCAGTAATATTGTACTACTACATGAATATACTAAAATACTGGCCTGTATGTTTTAAACTGAGGACGTTTATGATGTCAACAGAGCATTCTTTAAGCAGCTTTTATCTTCCTTGTTCACTAAATAGATATTTACAAAGTAGTTACTCAGACAGGCTAAAAAGTTAATAGAGGAGCATATAAGATGCACAGTAGACCTTTGTCCCTCACAAGGGAAAGTTCTGGAAACATTTCCAAATTGGCAAATAAAAGATTACTGCAGAGCTGAGGCATTGCACAACCACGGGGGGGTTGGGAGTGGCGTCGTTCCTTCCGGAATTTGTGTGAATGGAGCCCCCGGGAGCCATCAGAGCAAAACATACATGGTCACAGGAGTGGTCCCGGCTGCACTGGACATACCAGTTCCTCCTCCAACCCTCATTGTTTCATATTCCTCCCGCATGAGAACATGTTACACTCTCCCCCATTCCCAGAACTGGATATGTGGCAACATTGGTATTTAGACAGTGGTCTGTCAATCAAGCTATAAATTCTTCAGCACCAGCTACTGCCAGCACTTACGAGGACCCCCAAGCTCTGGGATCAACCTCCAGCCTCACTCTATCACCCAGATAAGTAAAAACAAACAAACAAACAAAAACAAAAAAACAAGGAAAAAAAGAAAAAAGGTACATTCTGCCATTTTATAAGTTGACAATCTTGTCTACTTATAAATAACCTTTCTCCACCTACTTTAAATAACCTTTTCTAAATTTATTAACTTACCCTCTATCTGTAGTTTAAGTTTTGGTGTCTTTAAAAACTCAGTTGTGTTATGTAAACATGTTTTTGTTTTAATCCCAGGTGTGGGGTACAGGGCTGATTCAGATGGTCCACAGCAGCAGACTATGTGCTTCATGAAGGCTCTGAGAGGGGATCTTTGCCAGCTGCAGGTAGTTTAATTCTGAGGACTTAGGAGAGAGCATAAATGCCAGAGCCCAGAGGGAGAAAAAGGGGCTCCAAGAAAGAAGAATGCTGGTGCTCCCCGTGCTGCTTCTGCTGCTGTTGATGCAGTTTGATGAGAAGTTGGAGAGCTCCTGAAAGGAAGATTGGACTTGCCCCAAGGAACCAAATGACCCTAACCAGCAGGAAGTAGCTAAAGAAAACTATTCCCTGTCTTCCCACTAGCCACTTTTCTCTCTTATCTGGTTTCAGGGTGTTGGAAGGAACTGGGGTAGAGAAGGGCAGAAGAGGCATTATGGAATATAAAATAGAAAAAAAAATTTTTAAAGCACTTACAACTATCTGCACTGGCCTTTCTGAACTGTCAGTTAAATATACAACTAGAGACAGGGGTCAGCAGTTAACAGCCATTGCTGCTCTCCAGAGAAGCACATTCAGTTTCCAGCACCCACACTGGGCAGCTCACAACGCCTGTAACTACAGCCACAGAGAGAGGGGAATCTGACACCCTCTTGTGGCAGCTGCACTCAGGTGCATATGTCCCGCCCCCACACAAAAACACGTAATAAATAAATAAGGTAGGACGGCCTGAGCTTTTGAGATAGATAAACGTAGCAAAGTGAGTGTCCATGTGTGGGAAAAACCCGTGTTCATGTCTGGCCTGACCCACAGAGATGGAAGCTCCTGATCTTCATGTAGACACCGTACCTCCTCCTCCTCTTTCTCCTCCTCCCCCTCCTTTCTTCTCTTCCTCCTCTTGGGTTTTTTGAGAAGAGGTCTCTTTAAGTCGTCCTGGCTGTACTCGGTTAGACCAGGCTGACCTCGCTGGAATTAAAAGAAGCAATGAATCCCATCTAAGAATGATACATGCAAAAAGAAAGGAAGGGAGGCAGGGAGAGAAAGAGAGAGGAGAGAAAATCCATTAATAGTTGAATAGGAAAGCAAGAGGAGAAAAGGGAGCGGAAACGACCAAACCATGAGCCTGTTAGGGTCCAACACAGAACTGGTTCCTCAGCATCACCTGTTCCGTTTAGTTTGCTTGGATTCTTTCTGGGAGTGAAGTTGGGGGTGAAGTCAGAGACTCAACTACTAAACACACACTCTAACTTTGAGCTCCCCCCCCCCCGCCTGGTTCTTATTTAATTGGACTTTTGTTATTTTTAAAATCTTGACGTATTTCTGACAAATAGAGAAAATGGAAGCAGCCCAGGTCTTCTAAGCGATAAATACAAGTGGAGTCCCAGATTCCATTATTTTCCCTTTTAATTTCTTTCCAAATGTTTTTGGAAAGAACATGGAGAGGGTGCCTAATGTTCTGGGTCCATGGGGGAGGGATGACTGCTGAGAAGAGCATGGGTCCGGGCCAAGAGATTGTTCTCGAAAGTTGGAGCTTCTCGGACTATTGTCTGAAGGAGTTGCCTAGCCAACACTAGAGCTGCCTCCCAGGTCCTTGGTGTTACTAGTTGAATACCTCAGTTGTTCACCAGTGGTACCTCTTTTACGTACAGGCATCAGAGCCTCAATAAAAGGAGAACAAACCTACCTCACCCATCCACAGGAGACGAAACTATGAATGTCACAGGCAGAGCACCCCAGAGATGACTCCTGTCAGATGCCAGGGGGCCCCAGGCAAACAGAGCACACCTGAGGTGACCCCAACCTGGTGGTCACGTACAACATGAACTGGGCACAGCACTCCTGAGACAACCAGCCCAGATCCCCAGAGGCCCCATGCACCACTAAGATGAGCACATAAGTAGTGGAGAGGTGGAAGATAAAAAGAAGCAGAAGGATGTGTGCACAATAGAGAGGCAGAACTGGAGACTTGGGTAGTGAGGAACAGCCTGATGTGAGTAGCTGGCGATGCCACCTAAGGCCATGGTGGGGTCCTGGCCTGTGCTGCCATCAATGACTGGGTCTGTGGCCCTTCAACAGAGGGGGTCTGTTACCACCAAAAGTCAGGCAGATATCCCTGTTCTGGGCTGCTACTTGAAGTCATGTTGATGTCTGAGGGCTGTGCAGAGCTGGCCCCACCCCTTGCATTGCGGGAGAGCTGGCCCTGCCCTTCACAGGCTGCAGAACTTGGAGAGTAGGCCCTGCACCTCATCTGCGCAGCACAATAGAACTGGCCCTGGTTGTGGGGGTTTGCAGATGAGCCAGCCCAGAGGGCATGAGAACTAAAGAGCTGGCTCTGCCTCTTGCTGGCTAAAAGACTGAGCTTTCTGGTCAGTGCTGGGGAGCTTGCCCTTGGGTGTGGGTGCAGAAATGCTGGCAAGCTGACCAACTCAGCTATCGCCCTGGAGGGCTTTGAGTTGCCCCCCAACATCTGCCCCATTTATTTACTGCTATAGCAAGTGAAGAGGCCAGTCCTGCAGATCCAAAACTGCATGATCTCCATGGCAACAACAGGATGCCTGAGAGACATCCTATCGGGGATCCAGTACTGATGGTGTAGCAGAAGCCAGAGGCCTCGAACCAGACCAATGACTCATTGCAGTGAACACCGGCAAGTAAAGAAATGTAGACAGCCAGGTGGTCTATAGCACTTGGGAGGCAGAGGCAGGTGGATCTCCATGAGTTCAAGGATAGCCTGGTCTACAAGACAGCCAAGGCTACACAGAGAAACCCTCTCTCAAAAAAAAAAAAGTGGACAAAGGGGTATGTGCTGTGGGACTCACTGTGGCACACTATAACTTCCACAATGAGACACCATTTTTTTCTTTTGGGGGGGAAGTTGTAAGGGCGGAAGGTGGGCATGGAGGGACAGGGAGATGAGTGTGCATGGGGCGCATGATGTGAAATTCACAGAGAATCAATAAAAAGTCACATTTAAAAAAAAAAAAAAAACAAAAACCTAAGAATGTCTATATCCCCAGACAATTTCTTTCTAAACGAAAATGTTCCAGACAACAAAGAAAGGGGCTGGAGAGGTCACTCAGTGGTTAAGAGCACTGGCTGCTTTTCCAGAGGACCCAGGTTCAGTTCCCAGCACCCCATATGGTGGCCCAGAATCAGTTCACAATACACATAAATAAAAACGTTAAAGAATTAAAAGTAAAATTTAAAAGAAAAATAAAAAACAGATAGCTCTTCCCTCACAACCCATCAAACCTACTTACACACATCAGAAAGACCCAGACGCTTACCTCTTGTCTCTGACCCTCCACACCAACTTTTACCAAAAAGAATTATAAATCTTTATCACAGAAGAAGGGTATCTGCTGGCAGCAGGGACCAGTGAGGGCAAGAAGCTGAGGCCACAGTAAAGTTGCTAGATGGTTGGGCCCTCATTCAGTATTCCACACCTCAGGAACACTGGGCAGAAAACATATATTCACTGTGGCCAGAGAAGGGGGTACATTCTTCTATGACTGTCACTCCCACATTGGCCAATAACATTCTGCTACACAGATGATCAGAGGCTACTTTTCAGAGGGCAGGCCTGGCTGGACAGAGAAGAATGGATCTTTCAGAGGGAAGTGGAGAAAGCCGAGCAGGCAGAGAGTAGAGGCGGGAAAATGTCTAGGTGCTTTTTCTCAACTGCCAGGCCCATTTGTGGGGGCTCAGAGTTCAGATCATAATCCCATCTGCTAACAGATGTTGGGTCTCCACATCAACTGGTCTCAACCACGGTTTTGCAGAGTGAAATTCCTACTGTCAAAAAGGAGGCAAAGTCAACAGCTGCTTCTGCAGAGCTGTGCTCGGCTCTCTGAGACCTCTTCGTTTGCTTTTTCTTCTGTGTTTTCAACCTCCTTGTTCAGAAGGAGCTTGGGTGGTGCCCCTAATCTGGAAGAGAAACGCCGACCGACACTTATGAACAGAAAGAGAAGCAGCCTGCCCTCGACATCTGTTTTGGTTTGGGTTTTGAGGCAGGGTCTTGTTAAATGGGCTAGCCTCAAACTCACCCTCTTCCTGCTTCAGCCCCCCGAGTGCTGAGATTACGTGGTGTGTACCACCACGCATAATTTCTGAAAATGATTATAGATAACCTCATAAGAAATACGTACTTACTCATTTATGCACGTATCTATAATACTGTGTATTTGATAAAGGCATGGTAGCCCGTATCTGTAATCCCAGCATTCAAGAGGCTGAGGTAGGAGAACTGAAGCCAATTGGGCTACACAATGAAAACCTGACTCAAAGGAAAAAAGAAAAAGAAAAGTCACTTTGAGCATGTACACATTCCAAGCAAAATCAGAAAGCATTTTGTGTTGTGAGTAGTTTTAGAGGGGCAACGGTCTGAATGCCCCAAGGAGGGGAGGGGCTGCCTTTTAGTCTCTCTGCACATCAAATTAAACCCAATCCCATGTAGTTTAGGAACCACTCCCAGACTCTCTGTCTTGCTTCAGCTCTTAGAACTAGTGTGAAGATATTTCATAAACATTCTCTTATATCTTTAATCCTCACTTATCTCTCTGAACTGCCAGGACCTCCAGACTCACAGACACTGCAGACAAGCCTGTCCCAGATCTCCCACAGTTCCACATGTCACAGAAACCCTACAGCACATTCCCAGAGGCATTAGCCTAATGCATAAGGTTATACATGGAGGATTAAGAGATGAAAGGACGGGCTACAGATCCTAATTCTTAATCTTCTGCTATGTCTGCTTAAGGGGGAAAAAAAAAGGGCATTTCATTTCATCCAACGAAAAGAAGTAAAATTACATATAGAAAATATTTAAGAAATAAAAAGGATTATACAGGCTCTTTGTGGGCCAGTAAGTGAAACCGACAACCAAACGCATCTAGGAATTCTTTGTAGCTCTTCTTTAACCAAGACACAGGAAAACAAGAGGGCTCCACCAGAGAGAAGTCTAGCGGTGAATTAGATTTTGTTGCCACTAAGCTGGTTTACAAGAAGTGTAGTAACCTGATACTCAGAGACCAAGTGTCTTGATAATGGACAGATCAGCATTTAAAATGGTATAGAAAACATATTTCCGGCCAGCGTTTGGAGGGGGTCAGAGGACTGAGCCAAATGGCATTGGAGCTTAGCAAAGGGGTGAGAGGTGACTTCTCCTGTGTACTCAGCACACAAGCTTCTTGGACCTAATTAGGTCACCAAACCTTTTCAACAGTTTTCAACCCTAAGAAACCGACCGCTGCCTTCAGGTTCAAACCCTGCTGTCCCCACCAAACTTTCAACTGCCCCCATCTGTGGCCCTCAGCATGCAGCCCACTTCTTAGAGGTATCCTGTGAGCGCAACTGCTCTCAGACTTTGCTGTAGGCCCATGAGATTAATCAAGTTTCAGTAAAATAAAATGCTAACCATTTGGTATTGGATAATTAACTGGTCTGCTCTTACCTGGGAAAGACTATTTCTCCCACGCTTAGTATTCCTCGGTGGCCTGTAGTTCTTTGCCTCCTGTTGAGACCTTGTGACATATTTTTATTTACATATTTAGGAATACACACACACACACACACACACACACACACACACACAGATGCACAACAACAATGAAAGAAAAAGAGCATAAATTTGAAAGTGAGCAGTAGGGGTGCATGAGAGGGGTTGGAAGGAGAAAAGGGAAATAAAGCAATTATAGTCTCAAATTTTTTAAAACAATTAATTAAAAAGATAAAGTGCTGATATGGGGAGGGGTGTGTCAGAGAATTTATAAAATAATAATAATAATAATAATAATAATAATAATAATAACAACAACAACAACAACAACAACAACTTAGAATAGCTCTTTGGTTCTGATTAAGCCACAAGAGCTCCACAGAATACTGTAGAGAAAAGCAGAAGAGGTCTGGAGAGACGTCTAAGTTGTTAATGTGCTCGCTGTATAAGCATGAGGAGCCAAGTTCAAGCTCCAGAGCCACACTAAAACAACAAACAAACAAAAAGGAGAAGAAAACAGTGAGGCCGAGATGGGCAAGTCCCTGACATCTGGTGGCCAACCAGTCCATTTGGTGAGTTCCAGACCAGTAAACAACCCTGTGAAAAACCATGAGGCGAAGGGGTGGCTCAGCTAGTGGAGGGCTTTCCTGGCATGCAAAAAGCCTGGGTCTCCAGCACTGCATAAAGCAAGCACATGCCTGTAACTCCAGCTCTTGGAACGTGGGGCTAGAAGGATCAGAAGTTCAAGCCCATCCTCAGCTATATAACTAGCTGAAGATCAACCTGGGCTACATAACACCCTTGTCTGGAGAGGAGGAGAGGGAGAAGGGGGAGGGGAGGACAGGAGGCAGATGGGATCCAAGAAATGACATTAGAGGTTGACTTCTGGCCTTCACATGCACACACATGAACACATACACACACACAGCATCTCAGAAATGCACACACACACACAAATGAAACGGCAAGAAGATTCCCCACTGAATGTTTTCTTTCCTGTGACTTTTCCTTACTACAGGATGCTGGGTTGGGGACAGCATGGTAGACAGTGACTGTACATAGTGCCTGACCCTGGGCTTGTCCTGGAGAACTGTGAGAAAACTCAGCACGCCAACTCAGTTCAAGCCGTCTTGCTTATGACGATCCTACTCGATCTACAAGTAATATACCCCCACACCAAGGGCAGCCCTTATCACTAATACCAGACACCACGCCACCTCCCAACAGTGTTATGTTGGGGATTAAGTTTCCAACCCACAAATTTGGGGGACATTTTCAAACCACAGCCACAGACCAGCTTGCTAGCTGTATAGAAGGGCAGATTCGAAGGTCTTCGTACTTGTGACATAGTCATTGAGTTATGCTAATTCCCACTGAGACATGGCCTGAGACAACCATGTTCCCCACTTTCCAAGTTCTCCAAGCCATAAACATACAGTAGTGAAAACAATCAAAGCACACTTTTATATTTGAACAATATTTATCACCTCTTTCCTTTGGAATAGAGTCACACGTGTATGCTTTGTATTATTATGATAATGTATATAATCAATTTATTAGGCCAGTATAGTCCAGGTTTATTTAGGAATATTCTTTATCTCTCTTTTCATCAGGATCTTTCTATATAGTCCAGGAGAGCCTCAAACCTATAACAATTCCCCTGCCTCAACCTCCTGAGTGCTAGGATTATAGGCACACACCACCAAGGCCGGTTGTGTGTTTTTGTTTTTATTAAGATATAAATTGCCAACATGTTTCATTGCCAATATAGCACATACATCAAAAAACACATGGTGGGGCCAGCAAGGGGGCAGGATGAGTAAAAGTGCTTGTCACGCAAGCCTGACTTCAATCCCTAGAGCCCACATGGGACGCATGGCCCGCACATGCCCCTACATACATCCTATGTGTGCGCGTACACAATCATAGTAACAGTAAATACAAATAAGTTTTAGAATGCATAATGCGTAAAACAGAAACCTGTCATCCTCGCCAAAATTTTGGATCAGCTTGCTATTGTTATTTTAGAATATTTAACTCTGTGTATCTGTGTGAGGCCAGTACTATCAGATCCTCCTGGAGCTAGAGTTACAGGCAACAGTAAGCTGCCTGATGTCAGTGCTGGGAACCAAACTCAGGTCCTCTGCAAGAGCAGGCCACACTCTTAACACGGGGCCGTCTCTGCAGCCTCCTGACCGGCTCTCAGAGAGCCATTCTCCAGGAGAACTCACCATTAGCATTAATATTTTGTGGTGCTGCCATTACTGGCAGCCGTCACCTGACTCGCAAGGTTATTTGTCTCTTTCAGGGCACACAAAAGGCAGTGTATTAGGTGAATTAAATTCTGGCCCAAATGTGGCATGCTAAATTGCCCATGGCTGGCTTGGTGGCAAGCACTCTAACAAAATAACAGATTCAGCCTGGGCTTAGACAACAGATCCTTGGCAAAAGTTTCCCGGCATTTGCGGCTTCATTCGCTAAGTGGGGACATGTTTTCCAAGGGCTTCATTAGCAGCTGAAGGTAGGAGCAATCTATTAGGTCATACCATTGATTTCCTAGTTAGGCGGATCTTGTTCCAGAGAGTATCCTATAAACCGTAACAATGCATTCTCAGCCCCGGAAAACTCCCACCCATAAAAACAAAACAAAAAGCCACTTAAAAAAATGCTCTTGGATCTTCCTTTTCCTCAACCACTGTATTTTTCTCAGTACATCATTTACCACCCAAAAGTGTTCCTCTACTAAGAGGTTGATTTTACTATAGCTCTGACAGTGGCCTGCTTTCCAAGCTCTGTATTTAAAGAAGTGTCATGGAGCATAGAAGATAAGGTTCCCTATCTCTTAAGATGTTTTCCATCTTGGCTTTTGAGCATCTGGGGTTTTGTCGTTTCTCAAAGTACTTTCACACAAAAACTCCCTTGACCATCACAGAAACCCATGAGGAAGACAGGGAGACAGGATGTAGCAAGCAAACCTAGTGCGGGGCCAAATCCTCTGGCCTTTAGTCTCTTGAATTATAAAGTCAGAACTACTGCAGGCCCCACTTCATAGAAGGCTTTTAAGATATAACAAGCGAATGCAAAACAAGGCATTAAGGTAAGGCACATCCTAAGCACTGATTTTCACACACATGCATGCACACACACACAATGACGCAGGGTTTCATGTAGCCCAGGCTGTATTGAACTCACTCTCTGGCCATGGGTAACCTTGAATATCGTTCCTCTTGTCTCCACCCCCAGAGTGCTGGGATCACAGAGTCAAGTGCCACCACGCTGTGATTTATATGACACCCCGACACCCCCATTCTGTCCCCTAAAGCTTTGGGGACAGAAACACTTTGGAATTTAAATGGGGAACCTGGATGGCCCTACCCCTAACAGCTCATAATGTACCTCAACAGGGGGCCCCCACTGGTTCCTCATCCCCCAATTTGTCCCTTGGCAGAGGTAGGCTATAATCACAACCAAACTCATCTTCATTAAAGACCAAAGTGCTACCCTGACTCACTATAGCAAATAAAACCCTCCATGAGATATGGCTAATTTGGGGGTGGGGAGAGACTGGAGAGATGGCTCAGCAGTCAAGAGCACTGGCTGTTCTTCCAGAGTCTCTGGGTTCATTTCTCGGGGGTGGTTTACAACCTTGCTTGGCTCCTATTCCAGAAGACCGATGGTTTCTGCTGGCCTCTGTGTACCAAGCATGCATATAGCACGCAGACATACATGCAGGCAAAGCACCCATATATATAAGACAAAAATAAGTGAAAACCAACCAAACAACAAAAACAGCTTTAAGAGTATAATCTTGCCTGAACCAATACATACATGTACATACATTACACATATTTTTTATAATAAATGGTTGACTTTAGCTATCTGAATAATTACAAATTCACCAATCTTGAAGTTTTAGTTATAAAAACATCAGGTTTAGTTATAGAAACAACGTATTCAGTAGTGACAGCTACTGAAACCCCTAAGAAGGAACTTTCAAAAACGGTGCAAAAAATTCTACTCAAGAGACAAGCAGCTGTACAACCTGTTTTGTTCTCTTCCAGAATTAGGCAGTAATTTAGCTGCGGGTGATGGTTCATACCTGTAATCCCCATTCAGGGCGCTGATGCCAAAACAGCACAATGAGCCTGAGGCCAGCCTAGGCTACACGGTGATAGTGAATGGCAGGTTAGCCTCGACTACAGAGGGAGAGTGAGATCCTGCTCCCTGCCACAGACAGTGGACGGCTCTGTATCCGTGAGCTGACTGGTCCTCGCACTGAAACCCTGGCAGAGGCAGCACGGGCTTACAGGGATTGGGAACTAACAGTTCTAGCAGGCGCCGCCAGGAGACCTCTCCCCATACCTGCAGCAGCTTCGAGTTCCACTGGCAACATGTAGAAATATTATCTCAGTGTAGACCATTTCCCCTTCTTCAGCTTTGCCCAAATCTTGGTCTAAATTAATGACATTACCCCAAGTTGCTGAATCTTGTCCTTCTAAGATGGTCGCTTGGTGTTTGGCGCTTAACCAGCCTAACTCACCACCCCGTGTCCACTGTGTGAATTCAAATAATGTCTAACGTCTGCTTTCCCCTTGGTACCCTCTCCTGGGATAAGTCAGCCCAAATCAAACCCAAATTCTTCACTCCCGTGTCCAATATCAATCAGAAGAAAGTTGAACAAAGCCCTCGGAAGTCAGATTTATAACCCGCTCATTCTCTCATTTTCTTTTTTCTTTTCTTTTCTTTTCTTTTCTTTTCTTTTCTTTTCTTTTCTTTCTCCTTCCTTCCTTCCTTCCTTCCTTCCTTCCTTCCTTCCTTCCTTCCTTCCTTCCTTCCTTCCTTCCTTCCTTTCTTTCTTTTTTTTTCAGAACTCTGGTGCTAACATCCACAAGCCCTGGCAACTAAGGGTTCAGCGCATCTCACGGCCAGTCAGTTCTGACCAGGTTAAAGAACAATCCCTCCATACTGAGCATCCTCCTTTCTCCTCACTGAGTGCCCTGACCATCACCAGCGGCAGTTCCAGTGACTACCCTCAAAGGCCCTCAGAGCTGGTTGAAGCTGATTGCTCAGTCCCTGGACGCTGCCCACTGGTCCCCCGTCCTAGACCCCCTTACTAGTGTTTGCCTTCTCTTTTATATTCTACGATTCTTTTTCTTCTTCCCTGAAGTCACACGCTACTAGGTTTAGATCTTAGGCCGTGGTCATGTGATTATGGAGCCCATGGCCATAATGGGCTCCATAAAGTTCAGTGGCTCAGAGAACTTTTCTCAACTCCAGTTTGGTCACTGATAAAAAGGAGATGATGCTGGCTAGGGTGGTGCATATGCCTATAATCACAGTGAGGCAGGAGGATCATGAATTAGAGTGAAGCCTGAGCCACACAGGGAGGGCCAGGGCCAAAGGTAATACATAAAAACATGGCTGTAACATCCCCAGTAGCTGGGTGGTAGAGGCGCATGGCTTTAATTCCAGCCCTCAGGAGGCAGAGGCAGGTGGATCTCTGAGTTCAAGGCCAGCATGATCTACAGAGTGAGCTCTACGACAGCCAGGGCTACACAGAGAAACCCTGTCTCAACCCTGCTCGCCCCCCCACAAAAACATGAATGGAGCTGGCATTAGTCTCCTCCTCCCTCTGGCAGGGATGCGTGATTATCTTTCATCATTATCTTATTTCCATTAAGTCTATGTTGTCATCAGATGTTCAGGTCCCAAGAGGCCAATACTTTTTTTTCTTATTATTACTAAATTGTAAAATTAAACAGAGCTCTTTTTAATAGGATTTGGTCATTGTTAGTTGTTTTTAGTTTGAGCATTTCTTACGAAGTTCCTGTTGATTTGCGCTTGGGTTTTGTTACCATTTCAAGATGAGTGTTTTAGATTCTTTCATAATTAAACGCAGGGTTATTATTTAATGAGAAGCCGCTAACCCATCTATGAAACAGCAGGATCCTGACTTCTGTACTACATAAGAAGGAGTATTAGAAGTGACTGGCTTGAAGCCTGAGGATTATAGCTACTACTCATGGCTCCCGGCACACAAAACTGTCATCCGAATCTCCAGCCCACTAAAAGCAGTAAATTATGCCATCTTGGAAACTCACAGAGCAGGTTTAAAATGGATGAAAGATTGAGAGGAGGTGCTGTGGGAGAAGAGAAAAACGATTTGCCTTCAGCTGTTTGATTAAGCTGTGCTACTTCCCAATAATGCCTACTTCGGAACTGTCCATCACTCCTTGCTCCGGTCAGACAACAGTCTGACCCCAGAGCTAAGGCAACAAAGAACAAACAATGCCATATTCAATTTCAGCTCATCTCTGAAGGAAGGAAAGGGGTTTCTTTTCAAGCGGTCTGTTGAGAGCACCACACAAACCCCAATTTTCAATTTTGAAGTGCTAACACTTTATGATATAAAGCAAGAAGCAAAGCAAGAGTCAGGCCTCGGGAGCCAAGATGGATCAGTGTGTACACATCCTGCTCAGGGACCCGGGAATTCAACCTCTCCTCTGGATTCACTTTAAAATGCTATATTCAGTGGTCCAGAAGGGGTAGGAAAAATAACTCAGAGGCAAAGTGTGAACTCAAATCCCCGAGTTCAACCCCCAGCACTACCAAAGCCCCAAATAAAAAGAGTGAACTGTTGACTAGCAGTTAGACATTATAATAAAAATATTTATGCTCCCACTTAGGGCACATGTAATTTTTTTTTTAAGAAAATATGTTGTTGGCTGTGGGCAGTAATGTAGTTACTTCCCAAGCTCACTGCCTTCTTGCAAGGCACAAAGAAACAACTATTTTTTTTCCAAAAAAAGACTGAAAGGAAAGAAGAAAGCAAAAAGAGAGAGTGAAAACGATTATTAAGAAAAAGTAAAACTGTGCTCTTCAAAGCTCTGAAGCTTCCTATATGTCAGCAAACTAACCCTCAATGTTCTTCAGGCTCTCTCTTGCTTCTGTGCCACTTTAGGCTCGCTAGGAACAGACGCCTTGGAGCTAGATAGGCAAAAGACGCATGAGGAAAAACAGCTGTGAAGCACATAGGTGTGAGAGGTCAGGAAGGGGCATGAGCAGGGTCATGTGACTACAATGCACATCTGACATTTGAGAAAAGGATGCAGAGAAAAGAAGGACAGAGAAGGCACTGGCCCGAAGGGCAAATCTGAGAAAGTCTTGCTCAGGATGACGGGGAGCCCTGGAGCGAAGACTGCCTGTAATGATAGTCTGCTGGCTGGACAGCAGGGCTTCCATAACCCGCTGCCCTCAGCTAGCAGCAGCCCGGTTTGAGCACACCGTGGGTAGGCTGCCACAGACGCACAGGTTCATTAGTTGGGGGCTGTCTGCCCATCATGTTCCTCCCGGTGGAGTCTCTGGAGGCGAGCTCTGAACAGCCCGCCCTTTAAGTATCCTTTGGAATGAGCCGTGTAGCCACACATATAAACTCTCTCTCTCCATAAGTAAGCGAGGTAGATCAATTGTGTTATAAGATTCTAGTAAAGTCTTTACCTTCCTAAGGATGGAAACCAAAGATTTTCTAGACCTTTGATGAATTCTAGTTATTGGTTTTGAATGGATGCTAATTCCTGCACCCCAGACACCACAGGAGACAGAGAGAAGAGGTATAATGCTTGGGGAATGAGGTCTGGGCTCACATTTCCTTTTAGGACCAGCTCTGTGTTTATCTCCTCACTCTTTGGTGCATCCCAGATGTAAACATGCAGAGACTGGTCTAATCGCCACAGCAGAATGTGGAGCAAGGTCAAACTGAAGCCTCCAGGGGGGTCCCCAAGAACCCTGGTCATCACTGCAGACTAACGATGCAGGTGTTCTGGCCCTGAATATTCCCACTGAGCTGGAAGGGCCTATGCAAAAGGTGTATTTATCACAGGCAATGCAATGTAGACTCAGCCGCCCAATGCCGACTGCATCCGGTCCTCGAGACAGACAAGCTGAGGAAACCACACATGACAGGAATCCCAGCCACAGTAGATCTTAGGTTCCCTTCCCCTTCAAACCAACCTCGAGGCTCCCCACAGTCCACCTTCCTTTACACTCTTACCCCAGGGCTCTGCCAGGGCTCTTGTTTCTTATTATTATCCTAGTCCATGGAGGTCTGGACCAGCTCTGGCTAAACTGTGCCCATTCAAGACATGAACACCTCTATGCTTATTCCTCATGTTCCGTGCCTCTGGTGTAGGGCCAGGGCTGTACCTCAGTTAGCATGGCGAGGACACATAAAGCCCTGTGCTGAAGCCCTGGCGCGAACAAACCAGGCATGGTGTCACACGCTCCCATAATTCCAGCAATCAGTTGGTAGAAGCAGGAGGATCAGAAATTCATACCAAGTTTGAGGACAACCTGGGATGCAGGAGACCCTGTCTTATAGGATTCTGTGATGAATTCTAGTTACTGGTTTTGAATGGATGCCCACATGTATGCGTGTGTAGCACGTATTTTCCTGGTGCCCTTGGAGGCCAGAAGAAGGGGTTGGATCCTCTGGAACTGGAGTTGTGGACAGCTGTAAGCCGCTATATGGGTGCTGGGAAACACACCCAGGTTCTTGAGAAGAACTGCCAGTGCCCCCAACTGTTGAGCCACCACCCCAGCCCCTAAACAAATCTTACTACTAGACTCATACTTGCTTTTGGCAACTTCATCATTGTCTGGCTAATTTCACATTTCCTGTGAATTAAAGAGCCTCTATAAAATCTTGTTAAAGCTATAAAGTTCCAACTGTCATGATCTCAGAATGTGATTATAAAAAAGAATTAAGTTATAATGAGACCATGAAGTCGATTCATAATCTAATCTGACTGCCCAGGGAAGTGAGTACCCAAAGAAAGACCATAGTGAGAAGCCGCCTTTTGCCGTGGGACTTGAAGAAAAGCCAGTCTGCTGAGCCTTGTCTTGGATGGCCGGCCCAAGAGCTTCAGGAGAATCTGTTATTGTTTATGATGCCCAGTCCATAGTATTCTGCTTTCCTAGCCCTAAAAAAGCAGCGAATAGCCTCCAAAGTCAAAAGATAAGATGGCTTCAAAAGCTTCTAGTAGTGAGGGGCTCCAAGACAGGAGTGAAAGTGCCTTTGCCTTTGTGTCCATTTCATTGCATTTGTGTGCCTGTCAGTCTGGATTCCTGTGTTACCTGTCACCCTTCTGCTAGTGATGACTCCTTTCTCCATCTGTCCCCAAGCCCCTTCCAATTAACAAGGCAAGCCTATGGTACTCACTGTGATAGTTACTGTTCCAGTAGCTTTACCTCTGTGAACTGCTCTAAAGCTCACAATGACCTTAAACCTAATCAAGGTGCCACTTTGTTTGTTTGTTTGTTTGTTTGTTTTTGAGATAGGATGTTATGAAACCCTGGCTGACCTCAATCTATGTAGCCAAGGGCGACCTTGAACTCATCTTCCTGCCAGGAGTTCTGGGGATTCGATACTTAACTGCTTTCTATCCCATCTTTGTACACATGGAATGGAATGGAATGGCAGAGAGGTTACATAACTTGACAGACATCAGCTGTTAGCCCAAAGTCTACTTCTGCAGCTTGTGGTCAATTACTGTGCTATTCCAGATTTTACAGAAAAAGGAAGAGTGGCTGTGGATGCCTCCCATAGTCTGTTTATGCTGCTACAACAACAAAACACCCAAGACTGAGTGATTTACAAACAACAGAATTGCTTTCCCAGAGCTCTGGAGACTGAGAAATCCAAGATGGAGGCATTGGCAAGTTCACAGGCAGAAGCCATTCCTCACTGACCATCCTTTCTGACTGTCCTCTCATGGCAGAAACAGCAAAAGAGCTGGCTAGTTCCCTTGGGCCCTTTTAACAAGAGGACGATTCCCATTCAAGAAGGTGGTGCCCTTGCCCCTACTCTCTCCTATTCAGGATGTTCACAGTGGGTCTCAGGTTCCAACATCTGAAGGGCAGGGGGTGGGGGTGGGGTGGAGGGGTGATTAGTTACATTGCTATGATGAAATACCTGACAAAAGCCACTGGAGAAAGAAGGGCTTATTTTGGTTCATGGTTTGAGAGCATGGTCCATGACGGAAGGAAAAGACACAATAACTAAGTACTGGGACAGCTGGATAGGTTGCGTCTGCAGCCAGGAAACAGGAAGGGGAGGGAGGAGAATGCTGATTCTCACCGCTTCCTACTCTGTGTTTTGCTTTTATGCAGGCTGGGACCCCAGTCAGTGGGATGGTATCACCCACATTCAGAGAGTCCTCCCTCTGTGGTTAAACTTTTCTGGAAATGCTCTCCCGGGTGTACCCAGAGGGAGGTCTCCTGGGTGATTCCTTAAAAATAAATAAATAAATAGATAAATAAATAAATATATATATATATATATATATATATATATATATATTTGTATTCATTCTTTAATCATGTGTGTGTAGGTGGGGTATATGTAAATGGAAGGCCTGAGGTGCTCAGAGGGATGGGATCTTCTGCAGCTTGGAACCACCCGATGTGATTCTAAATCCAAGTGAGATGTCAGTCAAGGCAACCGTCATCACATGACGGACCCATGATCCAAAGCACTGCATTCGCCATCCCCACATACTCCATCTTTACTGCGGAGTAGGGAGTAGAGTACTTTACCTTATGCCTAAAGTCCCCTTCAAGTTAATGTAACCCTCTGCCCTTTCCTTTGTATAAATTCTATTAAAAAAATCATCCCGTTTGGTGGTAGCTGAAGTCCACACACACACACATATCATCCAGAAGCGGCCACACTTCTAAACTTCTAAATCTGAATTTTGCTTGCATGCTAATGAACAGGAGTCGTGACTTCCTTGGTAGTGTAACACCCTTTCGAGTGTGTGCGATGAACCCGCGGCGGACCCGCCCTCAGTGCTGGAGAATGAGAAGTCGAGGTACCTGACCGGCACATTGCACAGATAAAGTGAAAGAGTCTGGGAGAGATCGGCAGCCAGCTGGATTGTGAGCGCCCCCTTAGCAAACGCTCTCTGTGTCAAGGGCAGCCCTCCCAGCCCTCCGAGCGTCTGCTGCTGCTCAGGGAAGGTGGTTAGCACACCACAGTGTTAACGCTAGCACTAGCAAGCTGACGGATGACGACGACCGGCTCTCTGAAGAAGTTAGAGCTAGGTCCTTAAGCCTCGACTGCATCATGACTCAGCATTTGTGAAAGGAAACGGGATGCAAAGAGCTGGCCGTGTGACATTTTCCTCCATTGATGATTTTTTTTTTCCCTTTTTGGTCCTCCATATACCGCTCCAACTCCATCCTATTTGGTGAATGCAGCCTGACAGAAGGCTGAATAAAAGCTCCCCGCTCCCCGCTGAAGCGCTGTCACAGCGGCTCAACCTAGGCTCCAGGGGAACTTTGGCAAGCGGAAGAATCCTTTGTCTCCGGACTGTGACAAGAGGGGGAAAAATCCCAAGTATTCAGCTGTGTGGCATCGCTCAAGCATGCCTTAATGGAGGAAAGTCTAATGAGGAATGTAGTCTTTGAAAACCCCAGCGTTAAAAACCTCCCGGTGCATTCCCGCTGTACAACGCTACACGATCATAATTAATAGGATTCAAACGACAGCCCAGAGATGATGTTACCACTTTCCCCGGTTTAACCAGCCACAGATGCCGCTTTCCTTTACTGCCCGTGTTCAAAGAGACGTTGGCCTGTTACAATTAAATGCACAAGAGAAAACATTCCTGTTCTTCGTGGATTCTATAGCCGTTACAGGAATAAGAATAAAAGGCAATTTTTAAATTACCAAATGAATCACGGCCATGCAGGGCTCTCTCTACCCCTGCCCCGCCCCCCCTGCTGTTGACCTCTTAATGGATTCTTGCTCCGGAGCTTAACTCAGCTTTCGCAGGACCTGGACTAAACCCTGGTTTTGAACTTCCACGGATTTTCAGCAGGTAGCATCCCTGTAGCGCCCCTCCCCCCATTACATCTTCCTCAATTGCTCCAAAAGCATTCACCTCCTACACTGTGTCTCACGGCTGGCAAAAATGCTTACAGTTTTAAAAAAAAAAGGGAGGGATAGGGTTGTGGGGACTAGGGAGATGCAAGCCGCAGGACCGGAGTTCAGACCTCCAGGACCCGTGTAAAGCCAGACACAGTTGCATGTATCTGTAGTCACAGCAAGATGGAAAAGTGGAGGCAGAGGCAGAATTCCCAGGAGTCTGCCAGCCTGCTGACCCGACATATACAGAGGCAAACAACAGAGGTCCTGCTGAAACAAAGTAGGAAGCAAGGACTGACAGACAGCCAAGGTTGCCCTCTGACCTCCAAATATGCATCACAGTGCCCACGCGAATATGCTTTCATACATATGTACACCTCATACACACATAGGATTTTTCTTTTTAAAGACAAATAGGGCTATAACACTTCAAAAATATATGTGTATCTCAATGAAAAGCTGTCTTCTTTTTTTAAGTATATGTATGTGTTGTTGGGAAGGGGAAATAATGGATGATCACTAAATACTAAACTTTCCTAATTTTCAGCCATCATTATTAGGTGAGAGATTGCTGAGTGGAGAGGAATTTTAATCCAGGATATGGCTGCTCTGGCAAGAGATCACATCCAAAGACCTTCTAGGTCTGTGTGATCTGGCTAGAATACAAACACACCAGGAATACAAACAAATCCAGGAGGCAGAGGCAAGCAGATCTGAGTTCAAGGCCAGCCCAGTATACAGCAGGTTTCAGGTAAAGAAAAGCTTAGGTGCAGACAGGCATGGGGGTACATGCCTTTAATACCAAACAATGAAGGTAAATTTAGTTTGCAGAAGGAAACAGCCATGTTTGAGAGTGATGTCTAATTGAGTGGCAGACAAAGTGATGAATCAGAGAAAGATTTGACAGAATAGGATAAGCCCAACTCTCATGAGAACAGAGAGGAAAGGGAAGCTACTTAAGGGGCAGTGCAGAGAGAAAAAGGAGGCAATTTTACCAGGAAAGTTTTACAGAGAAAGGTTGAATGAGAGAACAAGCTAGACACAGGTGAAGGCAGAACTAACCAGAGAATCAGAAGGAGCCAGAAGATTAGAAAAGATTGCTGGAGTTAGTTTGAGGTCAAGCAGTGCATTTCAGGGGCTGAGAGAGATACCAGACTGAATAAGTCAGCTGGGAGAGGAGTTTAAGCCAGAACAGCTGAGTTGAACCAGCCAGCCAGAGTTCAATAAGAACAAGAAAGGACAAGTCTATTCAGCAGTAAGTCTCACAGGCTAAAAACATTCTAGGCCTAGGTTAGATTGTATGCAGGCTAGACGCTTCCAGGACTGGGCCTATGTTAGCAGACAGAGGCAATAAGCCTCCAAGATGGCAATTACCTCAGGAGAATAAAAGTTAGCTTTATAGCTGAGGGAGAGGGAAGTCATTACGGTAACCAAAAGTTATTGCTTAATGTGTATGTAAGTGTGTGTGTGTGTGTGTGTGTGTGTGTGTATGTGTGTGTATACAAAACAAAAAACTGGATTTCACTTTACTTTAAAAAAAAATAAAACCATAAGCTAGACGTTAGTGGCACACACCTTTAATCCCAGCACTCAGGAGGCAGAGGCAGGTGGGATCTCTATGAGTTTGAGCCCATCCTGGTCTACAGAGTGAGTTCCAGGACAGGCAGGGCTACATAGAGAAACCCTCAAAAAAAAAAAAAATCATGGTTTGTTTACTTATTTATTTGTGCATGCATGCATGTTCACGTGCAAGTGCATGTGCCTGCCTGTGTGTGTGTTGTGTGTATATACACACACTAGCCATGGCTCTTGTGTGGAGGTCAGAGGACAACTTGTGGGAATCAGTTCTCTCCACCACGCAGGCTCTGAGGATCAGGCTTGGCCGCTGATCCCTTTGCCCACTGAAGCATCTCTCCAGCCCTCCCGCCCCCCCCCCTCTTTTTTGGGTGGAGGTTGTTAGGAAACAAATAGATTCACATTTTATCTTTTCTGGTCCCAGAATTATCTAAACATACTTTTGCCTTCATTAATTAAAATTAAAGTTCTATTGGGCTGGGGAAGTAGCTCAGTAATAGAGTATTTGCATAGCAGGTGTGAAGTTTGAGTTCAATTCTCAGCACTGTGTGTGTGTGTGTGTGTGTGTGTGTGTGTGTGTGTGTGTAGATGGGTGGGTGGATAGGTTACTAAGCAGGAGAAGAGGAAAAGGAGGAAAAGAAAAATAAAGTTTCTCATCTTATATTAAATTCCTCTCTTTAGAGTAGGCCTACTCTTAATTTTTTTGTTGTGTTTCATGCTTTCAATGGCTAGTTAATTTCTTCTTTTGTTTAAAGTATCCCACTTAAGTATGACTTATATGCAATAAAATGCACAAATGTAAGGTTACAGTTTATTTTTGCTTTCTTGTTTTTGAGACAGGATTTCTCTGGGTAGCCCTGGCTGTCCTGGAACTCACTCTGTAGACAAGGATGCCCTCAAACTGAGAGATTCATCTGCCTCTGCCTCCTTTACTCTCATGTGTTGGGATTAAAGGCATGCACTACCACCACCCGGAAAGGTCACAGTTTAGCTGCTTTTATTGTGAATATGACGAAATAACTGGCAAAGGTGCTGAAGGAAGCAAGGGTTTTCTTTGGTTTACACTCGGAAGATTCAGTCCACAATACTGGGGAAGGCAGTGTCGCAGGGATATGGACCATTGCTTCTACAGTTCAGAAGTAGAGAAGGATGGGCGTCAGCACACAGCTCAGTTTCTCCTGGTTCTTTTGATTAGATCAGGAGCCCAGCCTGCCGGCTGTTGTCACCCACACTCAGGGGGGATTTCCTTCCTCAGTTCAACCTCTAAGGCAAGCCCAACGGTGTGTCTTCTAGGCGCTCCCTAGTTTAATCAAGGTGGCCACCATGTATCCAATGACTTTAAGCAAACACATATACCCAGATAACCCAGATAGGAAGACACAGAATATTTCCATCACTTCACCAATCACAAATTAGCCCATCGTTGAAGGAGGCTCCAACTGTGTTTTCAAATGCCGATTTCAGTGCCTTGAGAGTAACCACCCTGGCACGGGTTGTTATTAATGTTGAATTATCTCCTGCACCCTCATGAAGAGAAGAGTACCCAATTATCCCTGACTGGTGGATTAAAAGGCCTACTCCTGGGCTGGGCAGAAGGTGGTAGGCATGGCCAAGGTTTTCGGGCTTGGGGGACAGAAAGATCTTGGGGAGGAAATAAATACCAGAAGAGAGGGAGGAGAGGGCTACCACAGGTTAGTGTGGAAAGAAGCATATGGCCAGCATGGATGGAGGAAGCAGCCCAGATGAAGAACAAGCAGGTATTTCTGGAGTTATGGATTGGAGGAAGCCTGGGATGGGCCTGGAAGGAAAAGGTAGTTTAGAGGTTAATATCTGCCTGCCCCAGGTAAGATAAGGCTATTCTAAACTCTTATCAGGTAATCCCTTTTATTGATTATAACTGCAGGTTAGATAAAACAGCTGTAATAATTATAGGACTAATAATAAACTTTATTAGACCATACTTTTAAGTTAATGACAAGAGCCCACTGTTTTGATTTTTGTCACCCGTGATCAGTTTTGTCCATTTAAAAATCCACATAATTAGAATTAAGCATGCTTGCTTCCATTCAGCACAAGGCCTTTGTAATGCATTCACTGAACAGAACAACCATATCTTTCTGGTCATCTTGAAAAAATTACACCTCTATGATTTCTTTCTTGAGAACTTCATTTAGGTCATCTTTTTCTCAAATGTTAAATTTCAGTTCATTAAATAAATTTTAAATGCTGAAGATGGTGGGTAAAATTTTACTTTATGATTCTTAAATACTTCTAGCTTTCTTTTTTTGTTTCTAATTTATAATCAGAATAGGGCATTTTTTTCTTGCATAATTCAATGCCTTTTTAATTTGTTTACAGAGTTGTATAATCTACTTTCTGAGTGTAAAATTATCAATTACCTTCATTTTGAAAATAATATAGCCCTGGGTTCAACATACCCAGGATAAAAGAAGAAGAGGAGGAGGAGGAGGAAGAAGAAGAGGAGAAGAAGGCAGCAGCTACGTTGTAGGTAGATGTATTCTTTATTCGACTGGCCCAAGTCTGAGGCCACCATTGATCTACTGTGTCTCTTTAGTTTTGCCTTTTCTGGGCCTCTACTACCACGGGTTATATGTGTCCTTTTGTGCTGGCTTCTTTTAGTAAGCATCAGGTCCATCTATATTCACATTTCACCATATTTAGTTCCTTTTCCCTGCCAAGTTGTATTCTATTATTCTATTCTATTATTTATATTTTGTTTATACAGCCAATGGCTATTTGGTTTTTTTTTTATATTTATTGGTTTGTGTGAAATCAGTGAGATCCTGGGCATTCAAGTACATATTTTAAAATATAGGTCACTGGTTTTACATTTTAAGAATTATATTATTTTAATTTACATATATGTAAGTACCTGCACGCATGTATGTCCATGGGCACGCGGAGGGACAGGGAGTTGTGATCTGCTGGCTGTGGGTACTGGAAACTGAACTCAGATCTGCTGCTGCTGAGCTGCCTCTCCAGCCCCGAATTTCCTATTTATCAAGTGTATATCATCGTACAGAGGGATGGGCTTCATCAGGACATTTGCATAGAAGTATATTGTGTATTTGGCTATATTCACCCCTTTACCCTCTCCCTCCTTTTCCTTAGCAGGTCCTGAACACACGGTATGCATGTAGTCTTTACACTTATGTAAAATCTAGGTTCATACGAAGGCTTTAGATTTTATGTTTAGCTGGTACATAAACCATTACAATTATACATATCCAGGGTGCCATGTGACATTTCAATACGTGTACATATTATAAATGTTTAAATCAGGTTTAACATCACTCCTTCCCAAAATTTACCACGTCCTTATGGTAAAAACATCAACCTCTTTTCTTGTTGTTTTTGACCTATATGCGGTACACCAGCGTTATCAATCCTCCTCCCCACTGTGCAATAACATACCAAAATTCATGCCCCTGTCTCTACCTTCCTCCCTGCCCACTTCTTCTCTATCATCAGAGGCCAGACTGTTGCAAAGGTGCTGTAAGTGACCGCATGATTTCGTTCAGCCATGACGCAGAAAAGTCTAGAATCACATTTAGTTTCTATTCAATTGCCTGTTTCATAAACTTAGTAATGGATTGTGTGGCAAAGAATCTAGTCATTATTCTGTCCACTTAAGTTTAAGTTGAGGTTTAAAGCAGGCTAACCGCTGGCACAGGGAGCAACTGTGTTTGTCAGTCTTCAGCGAATGTAGCAGCAACAACAAAAGACTAAATTGGGAATAGACAGCCTAGTGGGTTGAATCATACCCATGCTGTTTGAAAACCAAACTCAAGTCCCCTGCAGATCTTGCTTTTGACAAATGAGCCAGCCCTCTATCCTACTGTGAATCTTCTGCTCGAATCTCATGGCTGAGGGCAAGGACCCTGAGCTTTAGAAACAAAGATCTCCATTGATCCAACTTCAGGTCCTCCTGCCTTTCCCCTTTCCCTTAGTTAGCTTTCTCCCAATGGTAGTTGTATTTGGGTTTTCTTGGAAGCAGACCCTGAGTCTAGACTCCAACTGGAAGTCGTTTATGGGGTATAAATACATTAACAGGGACGTGGGAACGGTATGCAAAGGAAAAGTGTTTAACAGAGACATAGCATCAAGCCAGCTCTAACTGTGGACAACCACTGCTTCATTCTGCAGAGCACACTCTAGGAGTTAGCACAGAGATATGTCAGTTATCCTATCTGAGGTGAGCTACAGCAACTCCAGTCTACCTTGGCAGGAAGCTTGTTCCTGGTGGCATCCATTCTGCTGGCAAAAGGGAGGCAAAATAGACTTTAAGCAAAGAGTTTCATCGCTGACATTTGGAAGTCCCAAGTGAGAAGAACAGGAATGTGGGCATAGCAGCAATCGGGAAGGTCAGCTCATTAGGTTAAGATCAAAGCGGAAAGCATTTGGTCTATGGTGCAGGGCCTCATTCACTGAATGTTTCCCAGGCCATCACGTTTTCACACAGTCAGTAAAGAATGTTCTGACTAAATATAGCAGTGAGAGAATGAAGTGACCTCGCTTTAAATCCTGGCTCCATCAGGATTTAGGAGAAAGCTCCTTTCCTCCTATATACAAACAAATCTCATTCTAATACAATAATATCCTGCAATAGTGCCTGACCCACAAATGGAAATCAATATATATTTCTCCTCTTCCTATTCTAGTTCCTCTGTTTTGAGAAGCCAGGTAGCAATAACGTTTAGTACCTGGCATCAGGAAGGAGCCAGATAGCTTGTCCCACTAGAAAGAATCTAAATAAACTGTTCTTCCAAAAGGTCATATCCACTGACTTCCATGTGTAGGAGAAAGTATGACAGGAGTCCTTTTGAGAGAGTGCCAACAACTTGTTGAATTGTAGACTCCGAGCCAAGAGTACCACCATGCAACCATGAAGGCAGCCCTAAAGAATATGGCTAATTCTTTTAACCTTCCCCTGCTGTCTTATTCTTAGGTCAATGGCCGCCTTCTTTTTTGGCTGGCTGCTCATTAGTATACACTCAAAAGCAAAAAATATGAAAAGCAAACAACACGGACAGGCATAAGAGAAAGGCCTGTGCTATTTCCCCTTACCATCCCAAAGAAGGTTATTCACTGTCCAATTTCTCAATTATTTATCTCAATACCAACATGTGTATTCGTTTCTGGATGCCACCCAGATGCTGGGTCTGAATTCCAGCAGCTCATTTCCCAGTTTCCATGAGACAAGTCTGAAAACTTTGAACTCCCCAGAGAACACACACAAGATGATGAAAGCTTAAATTATACCCATACATATTTATACATTGCAAGCTTTACTTTTCAAAGGAAAGAAAGAGGGCTGAGAATACAGCTTGGTGGCAGTGTGTTTACCTAGCATGTGTGAAAGGAGAAAGACAATTAGTTCGACAATCAGCAAACAAGTGTATTCAGAACAGCATTTGATACCTAAAGAGCTAAACACTTAGTCCAACTAACTTCACCTCAGTCACCTAGCTTGATTGGTTGATTGGTTACTTTTGTTGCTGGCTTTTTTGGTGCAGTTTACTTTTTTTTTTTTTTAAGATTTATTTACTTATATGTATGTCTGTGTGCCTACGTGAGTTTATGTGCTCCACACGTGTACAAGTACCCACGGAGGCCCGAAGAGGGTGACACATCTCTGAAGTTGAGCTATAGGTGGTTGTGGCTGCTGAGAACAGAACTCGGGTTCTCTGAGAGAGCAGTGTGTACTCTTAGCCGCTGAGCCATCTCTCCAGCCCCTCGGCTTCCATCTCATACCACTTTCTCTCTTGCATAGCAAGTCTATGTGATATATAGTTGTATATGTGATATATACTCAGTTGGGAGGATGGCAAACATGTTCATGTGAGCTCACAGAGGCTGGAGAAGGCCTTTGGTTCTCCTGCTCATTCACCTTCCATCTGATTTTCTCGAGATAGAGAGGGTACCTCACTGACACTGGGGCTAGCCTGGCGGCTCTCAAGTCTTTGAGATCCTTGTGCCTCTGCCTTTACCAAATTATAAGCCTGTGCAGCCATGCTCAGCTTTGTGTGTGGGTGCCTGGGATTTGAACTCAGGTCCTCACACTTGCCAAGTAAGTGCTCTTCCTTGCTAAGCCCCTGCCTTGCTGTCTGTTTATGTAAGGTGACAAGACTTTGTACCTCCTACTTACAAGTCTCGAACGTCTGATTCTTATCCACTAGGTCTTAGCTCAAGCGTAACGTGGGAAAATGCTCCTCCAGCCACCTGATGAAGTGTAAGTCCTGCTCTCCCTCTCCCCCATGGATACCATCCCTCAAGAGCACCCTGTATTGGTTCTTACTAATACCATTATCACGGAATTGTCCTGCACAAACACGTCCATTGCCACAGGGCAGGGTATCTGTTCAGCGTTTCACTGTGAAGTGTCAACTCTGGCCTCTCGGGGACCATCTTTAGTACATGAGTTACAGGAGAGGCCTTCGAGTTACAGGAGAGGCCTGCTGCTGTTGCAGTCCTACCGTCCTGCCATCAGCCCATACCTAACATCTGGAGCGATGCTTTGCCATCCCACTATCGCACAGCTTAACTCGCTGGATGTTTATCAAGATCACATTGGGTAAGGATGCTCAAGTTTTAAAGACAAGAAAACTGAGTTTCAGGGAGGCTGAATCCCTTGAACGAGGTCACATGATCAGTGGTATTACTCTTGTTTATTCTCACTCCAAGCCATCCACCATCTGGGATGAGTATTTTGCTATATTTGACAGCCTCACGCCAAACGATGAAAATAACAGAAATTACAAACATACCAAAGAGTACTTTTTAAAAATAAAAATTTAGATAATTAAAAAAAAATGCAGTTCAAAAGGGAGAGGGTCACAGCAAATAGGTAGGAGGAATGAAAACTGCAGTTGATGGAAGTACAAGTTCAGGCTCTGAGGGCCAGGACAGTGTCCGGGCACCGATCCGCCAAGTTGGCAAAGCATCCTGGGAAGGCAGGAAGAAAATGTCACTCCCATTCTGTAGGTCAGATACACCAACTTTGTTTTTGTGGGAAAAGTCACTAAAAGAGAGGCATGGCTCTTGATTTATCCGAGACTCTGCATCATTTTGCTGTAACTGCAAAGTGCCTGGGAGGTCAGAGCGCGGGAGACGGATGGACTCCCAGGATGCTCCGAGCACAACAACTCTGCAGCCCTCTGGATAAGATGCTCACTGTCTTGGAACCACATCAAAGGCAGCGACGTGGAAGCCCCTCTGAGGGTTAGGCGGATCCAGAGTGTCTTTTGAGGTATTGTGGTTTTTTTTTTTTTTTTTTTTTTTTTCAAAGACAGATAGAAAATCTCTCATTATGTGTCTCCAATTGCACTGTGGGCTCACTAAAATGAGACGAATATTTCTTCGGTTAAACTGCATTCTCTGTGTAGGGAAAGCTTTGGAGGATGTATTAGTTTTAAAAGAAAGCAGGGTCCGCACTGATTTTTAGATCTACTTGGCATCGAAGTTCAGCATGGTGTTTAAATAAAACCCTTCTCCACCCAACAACAGCGAAAGGAGCACAGCTTTAACCTGTTTCTCAGAATGTGTTACACTTTAACCAAAGCTTGGGTAACCCATTAAAAGTTAAATAAAAGAACTTGTTTCCCTGTTTTTAATTCAATCTAAGAGACATTTGCCAAACACTTTATATGTGTAAGGTATATACATATATATTTACATATGAGTAAAAGCTTGATTGCTTTATATTTCTCAGGCAGAAATTTATTCATTTATTTATTTCTAATTTTTTTAAATTTTTACTTTTAGGGATGGGGTCATTTGTAGCCCAGGTTGGCCTCAAACTCAGCTATGCAGCCAAGGAAGACTCAAACTCCTGATGGTCCTGCCTCCACTTCCTGAGTATGCCACCATGCCTAGTTTTTGCAGTGCTGGGTTTGAACCCAGCTTCCTGCATCTTAGGCAAACAGTTCACCAACTGACCTATGCCTCTGGCTTTCAAGCAGGGTTTTCTAATAGTCTGTTTATACACTACCCTAGATATTCTTCTAAGAAAAACAAAAAACAAAAACAAAAACCTTTTTTTTGAGATAGTATGTACCTCAGGTTGGCCTTGAACTTGCTATGCAGCCAAAGCTGGCCTTTAACTCCTGATCCCCCTGCCTCCACTTCCCAAGCACTATAATTACAGGTGTGTGCCCCTCCACCCTGAATCAATTTTGCAATCTGCTTTGATATTAGTCATTTCCTCTCTACTCATGCGTACATTTCCATAATCGCTACTTCTAATTTCAGCACTGTGGATAGCAGGAAGGAAAGACAGCGGCGGAGGGGGAGAGTAAGAGGAGGGGAGTACTCAACCCCCTTAGCTTCCGGAAGTTACAATCTAAAAAGAGATTCATACAAAAGCAATAATGGCCTCAGCATAAAGCAACGACCAACTCACTAGCTGAGCTTTACATACACATTGAAGACAACACACACACACACACACACACACACACACACACATACACACACACACTTTGTCAGCTAAAACAGGAAGCACCTTGGCAAATACATACACTCTTTGTGATTCAGGTTTTCTTTTCTTTTTTTTCTCAGTATAATACGGAAGCTGGGTCACATGACTGCCAGGGTTCTTTACAGCTCTGAAATCCTATAAGCCACTTAAACTGAGAATTTGCTGTGTGTGAAGCGAGAGGTATTTCACCAGAGAAAGCAGGATTTACGAGCACAAGTAAAACCCATGAGGCCTTAAGGAGACCACAGTTCATCCACAGGAGGCTAAGGGCAAAGGACTGTTTTATGAGAAGACCAGGAAGGAAACTTCAGCAATCAAGAGGAGGCCAGCAAGATTGGAACCTGAACAAGGAAGGGACACACACCTATTTAAAAGCAGCTGAGGGGTGGGCAGATGAAGGACAAAGAGTGGGTGTCAAAGGAAAAAAAGAAAGAAAACTAAGGAGAGAAATTGAGAAAGCCTGGGCATTTGAACATGTAAAATAAGTATGGTGGCACACTTCTGTAACCCCAGCACCCAAGAGGCTGAGTAACAAGCACAGGCTTGCAATACTAGCACGTAGGAGATAAAGGGAGAAGGATTAGGAGTTCAAGGACAGCCTTGGCTCCAAAGCAAATTCAAGGCTAGCCTGTGCTACATGAAACCCTATCTCAAAAAAAAAAAAATTTTTTTTAAAGGAATGGTGGAGATAGCAAGCTGATATAATTTAACGCTTAGAAGAAGACAAAAAAGATGGCTACAGTGAGCCAATTTAACCAGCCCAGAGTTGGAAGGAAATGCTTAAAAATCATTTTAAATTGAACGCAGGGACCATGGTCTGTTTTACTACAGAAGAAGTGAACCAAGAGAGATTTATGGCTGAGGCTTGTATGACAAAATCCAGGGCTGCCTGGAAATCTGGAAAGCCAAAAAGTACCGATTCTAGACAGACAGAGACCATCCAGACATGATAGTAACTGTCTCACAGTCACCTGGACAAGTCAATCCCTTCACATGGAGGCCTTGGTTCCGAACACTGCACACAGTGTCCCACAGTACAGTAAAGCACCTTGCTTCGCGTCCAAAGAGTGCTGACTGGAATGTTCTCGACAAGTCTCTATAGAGGCAGAATTGTAAGGAGAGCATCTATGGCACTTAGAACAATGGTTTTCAACCTGTGGGTCATGACCCCTTTGGGAGTTAACCGATCTTTCACAGGGATTGCCGATCAGACAGCCTGCACATCAGATAGTTACATTACAATCCACACCAGCAAAATTACAGTAATGACAAATCCTTCCCATGGGTGAGGCTCAGAGGGATGGTAGCACCTCACTCTGATCCGAGTGCAAATGTTGGCAACCCCAGGTTCCTCCTCCTGGGTGACTGCAACCTGAGACTGCCCCCCTACAGAGACCTGCTAACCAGACCAGCTAACCCCTGACGGCTCCATCAGAGAGAGCACAGCCCACCCAACCTCAGCTTTCCTGTACGTCTGTCGGTCACTTCTTCATTCCTTTGTCACCCCAGTGAGGCTTTCAAGAGCAAACCATGCTACCACATTGGGACAGAATATTTGGGGAGATCTAAATATATGCTCTCCGGCCATAATCACTCATATTTCATCCAAAATAAACCGTGCCTTTTACTCCTTTAAGGTCAGGTTTGTTCCTTCCCACAACACTAGCTATGGAAGCTTCCAAGAGTTGCTTAGATTGTGGCCCCATTCCTCATGGAGGTCACTTGCATACTTGGTTGACCTTCTTTACGGATTTCTAGAACATGAATGATTAACACGTGTAGCTATCTTGGAATACACCCTTGAGCACAGCAAGCTCTCGGCAGCACCCGCTTGCTGTGGTTGTTGTCATTATTTAGCGATGCTCCCTAGGAGCAGGTGCCCGCCTGCAGCAGGTGGAGCTGCTTTTCCCAGCTCCTGCACCGAGCAAATGACTCATAATCAAATCAGGCTGCCAACTTACTGCACAATGGCATTGTCTGAGCGTCCACTTACAAACCACCATTTTATTTAAGGTACCCTTTCTATTTGAAGCTCACAGATTACAGAGGCTCGTTTTTCGACCCCACCTTTCCTTTTCAAGGACATTAAATCCCAAAGAAAGCAATTAGAAAATAATCTTTTATGGCCACCCCTTTGTAGTCCTCCCCCCATTCATTTTCCTGTCTCGTTTTGTACCAAAAGAAAAGCGATACTTCGTGCATTATAGTGCCATCTATAAGCTGGTTGCTAAAAACTGTGAGCATAAAGTGTACGTGCTTTCCTAACACTCAGTATGTACCATCTCCTCCCTTCCCCTGCAACTGGGAACTGCCCTACCTTTGGAGAATAGGGTATGTCTGCTCAGCAGTGCATAAGTCCATGATGCACGTTTCTCATTGGCTCAGAGAGAAGACCTGAAACCAATCTCAGCTGCTAAGTTTCACTCTAGAGCAGCAGCGGTTCTCAACCTGTGGGTTGTGACCCGTTATGGAATCCAGTGGTCACGTATCTGCATATCAGATATTTACATTATGAGTCACAACAGTGGCAACGTTACAGCCATGAAGAGCCATGAAATGGGCTTATGGTTGGGGGTCACCACAACATGAGAAACTATATCAAAGAGTTGAGACCCACTGCCCTACCTTCTTCCCTGGTTCTGCCTTCATTCTATAAACTTTCACCAACATCTACACTCTCTAGGGTAGATAAAATAGCGCTCTCTCTTCCCAAAAGGCATCCGATTTGTAATCCCTGGATCTCGTGATTATGCTAGGCTAGATGGCAAAGGAAGAACCAAATGGAATTGGAGCTATTAACCAGCTGGATTTACAAGCAGCACATTACCTTAGCAGGCCCAATAAAATCACGAGGGTCTTTAAAGGTTGACAAAGAGGATGGGGCTAGAGGCATTTTTTGCCTGGCCTCTAGCATGATGCCGAGTTCAATTCCCAGAACTACCAACAAACTTAGCGACAAGGGAGGCAGAGTCAGAGGGTATAGTGAGAAACGAGACTTAAGCTGCTGTGGTTGGCTTTGAAGGAAAGAGGCGACTGGGACACTGGGGAATGTGAGCCTTTAGAACTAAAAGAGAGAGGAAACAGACTTTCTGCTGGAGCCCTCAGAGGGAGAGTCTGGCCCTACAGCCACTTTGTTGCTCCTCCCGCCTACAGAACTATAGGTTGGTAAGCTTGCATTGTGTTAAGTCAGCAAATCTTGGGTGATTTGTTACAGCAGCAACAAGAAACGGACACATACCTAAACTCTGGAAATCTGTCTAGCTTTCTCCCATCTTAAGGGAACCCTGCTTCCCTGCTTAAACTGCCCACTGCCTGACTCTGCCTTTTGCTGCTTGATCCAGTAGACGTTATTAAATGGTAACTATATCAGGCACTATGCTAGGTCCCGATAATTTAAGAGTTAGACATAGCCATGCCCTTTCATTTACTCAACATTTGTTTTCAAGCAGCAGGCAAAGAGCCTTGACTTCTTCTAGAAAGGTTAGATCCCTATTACAGGCTCTGGGTTAGACATGGCAAAAATGAATGAAATACTCCCTGTGCCCCACAAGTTAGTGAACATAAATAAAACATCGTGATTCAGTGAGATAAAGATATGATACAGGAGTACAGAAGTGAGACCAAGTAACTCAGCTGGGGACATCAGGGAAATCTGACATGGAGGCATAGGGGAGCAGGGCTTTGCTCGCCATATGAGACGGAGAAAGATGTTCCAAAGCCTTGGTGCAAGGAAACACTTCAAATGTCATCAGTGCGAATGAGGGTCAGAATTTTAAATCTGATTGCATTTTTTGTTGCCATCCATTGAAACAGAAATGGAAATGGCTGTTGGCTATCATATTGGACAAAGCAGACTGAACTAGATTACACTCCTGTGGATAGTGGATATTCCCTTCTCTTTCCCCCCTGCATTTTTCTTTCTTTCTTTCTTTCTTCCTTCCTTCCTTTTTTTTTTTTTTTTGGTTTGGTTTTGGTTTTCTTTAAAACAGGGTTTCTCTGTGTAGCCTTGGCTGTCTTGGACTCGCTTTGTAGACCAGGATGGCCTTGAACTCACAGAGATCCATCTACCTCTGCCTCCCAGAGTGCTGGGATTAGAGGTGTGCGCCGATCTGTGTTGGTGGTACAGTGGTGAGCATAGCTGCCTTGCTGCCTGTTTCTTTTCTTTTTTCTTAATTTTAATTCTTATTTATGCATTTTACATCCCACTGGTAGCCTCCTCCTTCCTCTCCTCCTGGTCCACCCTCCCTGCCTGTTTCCCTTATCCCCCATCCCTACTCCTCAGAGAAGGGGAGTCTACCCACCCACCCCAGCACAAGTTGCATCAGGACTGAGCCAATCCTCTTCCCCTGTGGTCTTCCTGCCTATTTCTTAATGGCTGGAAATTAGACAGGGTACCAGGTTACCTTGGTCATGCCAATCGGACATCGCTCTGGATTGGAGGTAGGAAAATAAAAGGAACTTGTATTTGGTGATATAAAGAGGCACATTCCAGCTCATCTTATGTTCAGACTACCAGGTGGGAGAAATGTAAGTGCTGCTACTGTTTAAAGAGTTGCAGACAAACTTCCTCCAATCCCAGCTGGACTATGAATTGTCCCCACAGGGTCCGGGGTTTGAATACTTGGTCCTCTGCTCTTTTGAGATGTTACTGAACCTTTGGGACTGTGGCTTGGCTAAGAAGAGGCCTTGAGATTGATTATCGGCTTCTGGTTCTCATCTTCCTGTTGAGATGCGAACAAGGCCATGCTGCAAGTCCATGCCGCCAGAGAGGGAGTCTCCCTCGCCACTATTCCACTCTTGCCCGGATGGACTGTATTCCTAAAACTGTGCACAGACATAAGTCCTTCCCTTAAGTCACTCCTGTCAGGTACTTTATCACAAAGCAAGAAAAGTAGCAGAGAGAACACAAAGGTCTCCGAGGATAATGAAGAGCAGCAGCCATAATCTTTATGAAGATTTAAAAAACTTTCTTTATAGCAAACATTCCACTACATTTCACAGTCACATCTCATCTCTACATCGCAGTCCACGGACATACAGAGCGGTATACCCACAACCTGCAGTCACCAGTGGGTTCCGGCAGCTCGGCAGAAGTGGGATTAGACCTGTCCCTGACCCGCCAGCACTCTCGTGAATACACACATAGATTTTATCAGTAAAAGACGGGAAGGCCAGGCAATCGGTTTTAAAATGCACACATTTTCAAACGCACTTAACGATAGACATTCTCAGTTGTTTACCCAACAGTTAACTCTGCTTCATTCATAGAAAGAACCACTTTTTTTGTTGTTGTTGTTTCTCAAATAGTAGCAAAGAATCCTTGACTTCTAGAAGGGTAGGACCCTATTCAGAATTCATGAGAGAAACCCTAGTCCGTCCAAACTAGTCATGGTCATTAATTTCCTTTTACTATCTACAGGAGAGCTGTACAGTGCAGTTCTGGCCAAAGAGAATTAAGCAAAAGTCTGATGAGAAAGCAAAAACCTTCCAACCTGCTTAGAACGAAGATGCAATACCAGAGGTGCAGGACTGACCCTGCAACCATGAGGACAGAGGACCACAAGGAAGAATGGCAAAACGAAAGATCTGTGTGGAATTCCTGACTTGATCAAGCTGTTGCCATGCCCAACAGCTGACTTCCATCTAGACTTCTTGTAGCTGGAGAAAAACAAGCCTCCATTTACCATAAAGGCCGTGGTTATGTGGCTTTAGTTTTCCAGTAAGTGAAATCCTTCCTAGTGGATACGTATACACACACCCTCTGTTTTCCTTCAGGAAAGCTCACAGCCTGCAGGATGTCCTGCACACCTGGCACCAGCTGCTGTCACTCCAGCTCCTCTCTCTCCCCTCAGCTGAGGGGCGAGGCCGATATGAAAATCAACCTCATAAGACAGCAGAGTTCAAATTCATCACACAGCATTTCTTCCTCCACCCTCAGGCTCAAAAGAACGCCCTCCCTCAGTCACAGATTCCTTGGGGGATGTGATTGCCTGAAAGCCCTTAAATAGCCTACTGCCCTCAACTCTTGCTGATCTGTCACTTCAAAATAAATATGATAGCAAGTAATATGAAAGTCTGAAGTTTCAGAAAAAAAAGAAAACTAACTCTAAAGCCTAAAATACAAAACAAAAAAGAAACAACCAAACAAAACCCCCAAAAGATCAGTGAAGATTGAGTGGTATATTACAGGATCCCTTGGTTTCAAAATCAGACCTAAATAATGCACAGAGGAGCAGAAGGTTGTGTGTGTGTGTGTGTGTGTGTGTGTGTGTGTGTGTGTGTGTGTGTCTGTCGGGGGGGGGGGGGAGGGGGTGTCTGTGTGTTTTGTTGTTTCCTGTTTGTTTTTGTCCATGCTAAAAGCCACTCTATTTCCTTCTGTGTATAAAGCAATGAGTTCTCCAAAAATTATTTGTACGTTTCCTTCCTTGGTTTTTTGAGACAGAGTCTTGCTAACCTGCTCTGGGCTGAAGGTCTTGCTTCTGTGCTCCTGCTGGGTTTAGTGGGCTAATGACCTAAAATTAAAAGAACACAAAATATCCCTAATGCTGGGTATTCTTGGTTGAAGGGCGAGATTTTTTTTTTTTTTTTTTTTCTGACCCCGTACTATGCCGCGGTCGTTTGAGGCTGCTGATCTTTAATCTGATTTATAACGGAAGGCTCGTGTGGGAACTGATCTCGCATTTCATACACAGAAAGAGGAGATTAGCCATCAAATGAGCACATTTTCCTGGGGATTTCACAGAATAAACGAGCTAGACACACTTCTCTTCCAAACACCAAGCTATCCCAAAACATTTCCAGATAATCAGAAAGGCACGAAACAACAAATTAAGTGTTAAGTGCAATTCAGGCAATGCCAGGTAATTGTCCTCCCCCCTCCCTCCTCCCCAACCCCCGCCGCCACAGTTTTTGACAAATCTGACACATCTTAAAAAGTTGCAAACAAAACCCGGGTTGTTTGGAAGACGGCACTGAGAACAGAAACTCACCTTGGAGATGATGAGCGGTTCACCGTGCTCCAGACCGCCTTTCAGGGTGAAGCCCCAAGGAGCCCCTCCCTTCAGGAGCGCTTCCAGATAAACGAACCTCTCCCCGGGGGTCCCGCCGGGGTTAGGCGGGGCGCTGGGCTCCTCCAAGGTCTCGGGGGTCCTCATCACGCCCGACGCACGGTCAAGTCGGCTTCCGTTTAAAGGGCCCCGACCCGAACGGAGGCGAGCGGAGCTTCCCTGCTGGGCTTCGACCGTCCAGCGCGCTACCCGCGCGCGGGGAGAAACGCATCCAGCCCGTGGCTCGCGGCAACCCGGGGAAGCGAACCGGGGGGGTCCCGGCCGGCGGGGTGTGCCCACTGCGTCCCGAGTCACCGCAGACCGCTCTCTGCTGGCACGCGCGCCGCAGCCTTGTCTTTTTTTTTAAACCTAGAAAAGTAAAAAGCCTTTCACCCTCGTCTAGGGAAAAAAAAAAAGCGGCGGAACCCGCAAAGGAGTACCTCCTTTGCGATTGATCACAGCCCTTTTCTTCTCGGGCGAGTGAAGTTTACCATGACAATAGCCTCCGCCCCTCCGCGGGAGCCGCGTTTAAAGAAAGCGGGCGCTCGCGCTGCCCCCGGCGCCTCCGGAATTTCGGTCCTGTCCGCCGGGGGGCGGAGAGGCCGCGCGGAAACTTTGTAACCCATTTTTTTGTCAAGCCCTAAGTTCACGGTTTTGCTTCTGGGTGTGTGTATGTGGTGGGGGGGGGGGGGGGGTGGCAAGAGGCGACACGGGGTTCGGAGCGCGTAAATTCTCAGTGTGTGCGGGGAGGAGGCCACCCCCACCCCACCCACCCCCCAAATCTCAGCGAGGCGGCGCGCTTCTCGGGCGTTTTCGGCGATGCTGGGTCCCTCTGCAGCCGCCCGGGGTGAGAGCGCGGGTGGCAGGGGCCCAGCAGCAGCGGCAGCGCGACCTGGCGGCGCACGGAGCGCGCTCTGCAGAACTCAGCCACAAAGAGCCGGCAGTCAGGGCCGGCCTGCAGCCCGTAACGCAGAGGAAGCTGAAAACGCACTACAGATGGCTAGAAATAGTTACCAGAAAAGCCCCGCCTCTCACTGATCAAAGCCCAACTTCGGGCAGGCGTTGGTATTTTGAAAAATCCCTCCCGGCACTTCTGCTGGGCCGCCAAGTCTGAGAAGCAGTGCCTAGGCGGTTTGGGCTTTATTGATTTCTTTGGAAGAAAATACCGCATGCTACGGAGAGGCTCGGTCTCTCTGGTCAAATGCTCTCACTATCCAAACTGAGGAAGGCTTTTTCTGCCTTTACCTGTTGTCTGCCCCAAGATTGCCTGTTACCCACTGTGAAGTACTAGGCGCTCATGTCTGAATGTTACTCTGACTTCAGGTTATTAGTGTAAGTTTGTAATAATAATACCTAACGTTTAACATTACTTTCCACTTGGAGTTTGAGCAATATATGATAGCTATTTGTCCGCTCTGAAAGTTTTCTAACACATTAGAATTCTCTCCAAGGAATATATTTTTCTACTTAAATTTGTAATAAGATGAGTTTCATTTTGGGGGAACTGAACTTAAACACTATAGGGGTGTGATAAAAATGTTTGATCTCGGTGTTTTTACTTCTCCATAATGAAAAGTAGGTAGTGAGAAGCAAGTAAGACTGTGGTTTTGAGTCACTGTAATAAATACTGCGACAGGCAAGCCTAACGACCAGGGTTCAGTTCCTTGAGACCCGAATAAAAAGCCACATGCAGTGGGCTGTAATCCCAACATGCCTGCATCAAGACAGGAGGCCCAGGCAGGAGACTGGCCTGGAAGTTTAAGGTCCAGAGAGCCTGAGTAAGGTCCCAGACACAACAGAAGACCCCCACCTCATGAAGGTGGAAAGCTAGAACTAAGTCCCCAAAGTTACCTACTGACTCCACACGCACACCATGGCACTAGTGTGTCCAAATTCATACAAGCATGCACTCACACCATACACACACATGCGCGCGTGCACGCACAATAAAGCAATACACAACTTAAAGCGACGGTGATGCTAAGGTGGGGGTTGGGGAGGCAGATCGTAGCTCAGTTGATAGAGTGCTTGTTTGGCACATAGGAAAAGCCCCAGTTAGCACCGTAGCACCAGCATCTGAAGGACGAGGTCATCCATAGTTACAAAGGTTCAGGCCAGCAGGGGCACCTGAGACCCTACTACCCTTCCATCCTTGGGAAACTAACATTTAATGTTCAGCACGGAGCCTGTAACTCCACCTGAAGGGCCCAATGCCAGAAAGAAAAGAAAAGAAAAACCCCCTTATTTTTACGTAATGGTGGTGTTCTATGGAAACATAGGTATGCCACATGAAAAGGGTAAAATTTTGTTGCTCCTGAAGCATAATTTAGGTTATTTCTATTGATATCCCCTTTGGCAGACTCTTTTTGCAGATCAAAGGCTAAAAGGAAAGGCGGGCGTGGTGGTGAGTGTCTGTTCATAATCCCACCTACTCTGGAGGCTGAAGCGGGAGAACCCTGAGTCCTAACACACTTCAGCCTTAGTAACGTAGCTACATTATGTCTCAAAAATAAATAAAGAGGAGTAGGGTGGGCTCAGTAGGGTAAGCACTGCTGTGCAATTGAATTCAATTGCCCAGAACCGTTGTATAGGCCAGCCATCGTGCACGTGTCTGAAATCCCTGTTCTCCCATGGGGAGAACAAAGTTGGTGATGGAGAACCCAGAAGCTGCTGAGTCAACTAGGAAGCTCACAGGCCAGCTAGCCAATTGTGTAAAGCAGAGACCAGAAACCCGGTCTCAAACAAGGTAGTAAGCAAGTAGTGACACTTAAGGTTGTCCTCTGACCTCCATATGTGTACCCTGCCAAGTGTATCCTGAAGGCAGGCCCGCGCGCGCGTGCGCGCGCGCGCACACACACACACACACACACACGTTATAGTATAGTGTTTTCCCATTGTCATCTTGGTTTGAAGGTAATTTGACCTGGCAGCCATGGTGTGCCTGTGGTGGTCAGAGACAGACTACAGTGTGTCTCAGGAATCAAACTCAGGTTGTCTGTCAGGTTTGAAGGCAAGAACCTTAGCCACGTCATTCCCGACAAACTACCGGGGGTGGGTCTCTGCTGTGTTCAACCAAGCCCGCCCGGCTTCTTCCTGATTTGGAAGCTAAGCTTCACCATCTCTTTCCTCATTTCTAGTACACCGTTCCTTCTGCCTCTTCTTTAGAACTGCCTCCACTTTGGTGATAAAAAGTCTTTTCATAACAGACCCACCCCATCGGGTGGCAACTGCACTTTGCGTGTACAATTGGCAGATTCTGTTTCTGATCAAGATCGCTCTTACCAGTCTCACACTATGTCCTCAGAGGAGAAACGTAATCCCAGCGCCTTGCCAGGCCTAACGTTTCCACACTCAGCTCCTTCAAATGTCATTTGCCTAGCCACAGTGGGTTGTTCTGGAAACCACACGTCTCTCTATCTGTTAACATTGTGCAAGGAAAATGAAATTTGTTCTTCGTAATATACTTTATTTTTTTTTGGGGGGGGGTGGGAATGAGTGTATGCGTGTCAGTGATCCAACCAAAAGCCTTGCACATGTTTGACAAAAGCTCTGCAATCAAGCTCCAGCCCCATACTGTTTTTGCTCACATTTCTAATAATGCGTTTTGTTTATTTATTTATTTTTGTTTTGTTGAAACAAGGTCTCACTGTGTAGCTTTTGCTAGCCTGAAGAGCAATATGTAGAGCAGGCTGGCCTCAAACTCACAGATGATCCGGTTTTGTCTGCCTTCCAAGCGCTGGAATCAGACAGTCAGTGTTTCTGACTGATTTTCAAAGTGTTGGGTTTTGTTTTTGTTGTTTTTAATGGCTCAGTAGTCTCTGAATATGAAGCCAGAGCGACATCTAGTGGCACTTCTGGTTCAATAATTATTAAAGTCAGCTCCGACAAGATAGGTTGGAAAAATTATTTAGTCTTAGAATGCCTCTGAGAAATCTAAAACAAACAAACAAAAAAAATCCATCTATTTTAAAGTTTGTCCATTTCTCTAGGAATTATTTCATAAGCAAAAAGAGTCATCTCTTCATGGGTCTTCTGAAGATGGTAACTTTTGGAGCCGACATCTCCTAACCTCAAAGGCTTATACACTGTCCCTAAAAGCAGTCACTTGGAAGAGACTTGAAGGCACAGACACTAGTTTAAATGACTAGGATCTTCATGCTAGAGCTTTCCCTGAAGTACAAGAACTTTATAGAATGTTAAGCTGGGTACTTCCTCATAACTGGGATTCAGTGAGAATGAAGAAGGGGAACGACGAGATGAAATGTACAGCATCTGCTTCATGACCTGCAGTACAGCTTGTCACAAAATGATCACAGCACAGTCAGTCCAGAGTTTTTGGAAATGATCGACAGTGATTATAATTCAGACAATTGCATAGGTGTATGTACACCTGCCGCAACCCATGGATGGTGTACCGCAAGTGAATGCAGTTTGTTCAAAGGAAATTTTGCCTCGATAATGTTAGCTTAAAAAAAATAAAAGCCAACTAAGCCTTGTGGTGCACATCTGTCATTCTAGGACTCGGCCAGAACAGGCAGGAATATTCCAATTCAAGGCCAGCGGGGCTACACATGGCATTCCAGGCCCGTCTGGGCTAGGTAGGGATACTCTTGTCTCGTAAAACAAACAACAAAACCCAGACAGGCTGTGGTGGTTTGGTGGTGCCCACAGACTCATGTGTTTGAACGCTTGGCCATAGAGAATGGCACTAGTAGGAGGCGGAGTCTTGTTGGAGTAGGCCTTAGTGGAGGAAGTATGTCATCATGGGGGTGTACTTTGAGGTGTCCTATGCCCAAGCTATGAAACGTGTGGCACATAGTGTCCTTCTGCTGCTCTTGGATCAAGGGGTAGAACTCTCAGCTCCTTCTCTGGCACCGTGTCTGCCTGGATGCCACCACACTTCCCACCATGATGATAATGGACTAAACCTCTGAAACTGTAAGCCTCAATTAAATGTTTTCCTTTATAAGGGTTGCCTTGGTCGTGGTGTCCCTTCACAGTAGTGAAACCCTAAGACAGAAGTAAACAAGCACATGTACTTACTATTCAAGGATTTCAAAGATTCCAGGAACCAATGAGTGAAAAACTAAAATGTGACACACACAATAAAATGTTAATTAGCCTTAAAAAAAACAGAATAAAATTCTCTGGGCATGGTGATACCCACCTATAATCCTAGCATTTAGGAGGTGGAGGCAGGAGGATCGGGAATTCGTACTCACCCTTGACTATGTAGTGAGCCTGAGGTCAGCCTAGGCTACCCAAGACTGTATATATAAAAACCAAACAAAAGGAATGAAACATGTGTGTAGAAATTAATCTTTAAAAAAACATTAAGTAAGCCAGACATAGAAAAGCAAACACTGGGGGCTGGAGAGATGGCTCCCTGGTTAAGAGTACTTACTGCTTTTCCAGAGAACCCTGGTTCAGCTCCCAGCACTCATATTTGTGGCTCACAACCACTTACTTGTAACTCCAGTTTCAGGGGATTCAATGCCATTTCCTGGCCCCCAGGGGCACTAGGTACCCATGCAGTACCCATACACAGATGCAGAAAAAAACACTCACACAAAGAAAATAAACAAACCTTAAAAAAAAGTTATGCATTTATGCTTATGCGCAGTGCAAAGCCAACAGTAGACAAAGTCATGACACAGAGAATAGGATGATGGGGTTGGAGGAAGAGGCATGCAAAATTGGTGTTCTGAAAAGCGTTGAGTTTCAGCTGGGGGAGGACAAAGCTTCGGCAATGGACGGTGATGACGTTTGCATACAGCTATGTGCTTGAAAATAAAAGCACAAAATAGGAATAAGTTAATCCCACGTACACTTAAAAACACCTAAAGTGGGGCCATGAGACAGGTGAGACCGCTCAGCGGGTAAATACACTTGTAGCCAAATCTGACTGACTGGTTTCATTATCTGGGACACACATGGTGACAGGCAGGAACCAACTCTGACCTCCACAC
>NW_026585690.1:612825-634368 GCF_907164565.1 Psammomys obesus
TATATATATATATATATATATATATATATATATATATAAAATTTGATTCCTAGCACTAAAGGAAAAAAAAAAAGGTAAACACACAGTAACTGGGGAATGCTGGCTGTTTGTGGGATTTGATTGCCAGCACCCACATGGCAAATCACAACTGCCTGTGACTCCAGTCCCAGGGAATATGACCCCCCCCCCCTTTTTTTTTTTTTACCTCCTCAGTGCAAATACGTATATTCAGGAAAACCACCCATACACATAAAAGTTTTAAATTTGAAAACTGAAACAGAACTCCATGTATGATACTATTCATCGTTCATCACCTACCATGGTGCTATCAGTACTTGTGCAGTAATGAATGGCCGCTTAAGGAACTCTAGACCCTTCCTTCATCTCGAAACTCCTTGTTTTAAAAGGTAAGACGGTATTGCTTTTATTTGATTCCTCTAAAGATGTTACAAAGTGGGACTGGGAAAACGGCTCAGTCAGTAAAGTGACTGCCATGAGTTTGGGTCCTCAGCTCCCACAGTCTTAAAAGTTGGGGAGGTCGAGACAGAAAGCCCTCTGGGTCTTGCTGGTGGGTCAGTGTAGCCAACTGGTGAGCTCTAGATTCAGCAAGAGGCCCTACCTCAGAAAACTAAGGTGGGGCCTGCGGGTTGGCTGAGCTGGGAAAGGGGCTTGCCTGGCAAGCTCGCCTGAGTCTGACCCCAGAGGCAATGTAAAAGGGCACAGGGAGAGCTCCGCTCTGAGGAAGACAGCCCACGCCGACCTCTGAGCTCCACTTGCACCCTTACTGTATCAGTTAGGGTTCTCTAGGGGAACAAAACCCACAGAGTGAATAGATATTTAACAGAGGCTTTATTAGACTGGCTTTCACAATAAGGTCTGTATCCCTCAGGAGAAGCTGAGAACCCAGTAGCTATTCAGTGCAGGAGGCTGGGTGTTTTAGCAATCCCAGGCTGCCCCAGGAGGTCTGGGGGAGCCCGGGTCTTCAGTCCATAAGGGAAAGCTGAAGAAACTGGAGAAACTGGGTTCTGATTGCGTAAAGGATGGTGGAGGCAACCAGGAACTTATCTTTCAAAATTTCAAAAAGAGAGCAACAACAAAAAACTCTATTCAGGGTACAAACACAAAATGAGACACCAATAAAAAAAAAAAAAATCATGTATTAGGTAATTAAAATATTTTTATGCCGTAAGAACACACTTATATTTTGATAGAGATAAAAAAGATTAAAAAAAAAAACCGAATTGGAATTTGTTTTCGGTCTAGTCACAGGGGCTAGTCATTTAACTTTCTGCTTGATATTTATGGCTGAATTTGCTGTTTATGTGCTTGATACTATAATCCTAGATGTCTGTAAGGCAGTAAACGGGAAAACTGAAGGTATGCTAAAAACAGTCTTTAATGGTACTTCATACACTGTTACAATTTGTAATGAAATATTGTTTATCGATATTTACAGTCAATTTGTACATTAATGTATTTATTGTTGTAGTCTGCTTAACGTTGATAGTTAACAGAATTCAACACAACAGAGTCTACCAGTGCACATCTGTCAGAGCAGAGTCTAGGGCAGAAGGGTCCCAGTCTGTGGGCAGCCTAAACCCTACAGTTTGTGTCCCGTAGACTCCAGGCCTGTCTGGAACCCTTCCAATGGAATGCTAATTTGATCAGCACGCTGGAGTCTGAGTGTGCAGTCTCAAGCTGATAAATTCCACGTTAGAGTTAACGACAGAGTAACCGAAGCACGGCGGAGGAAACAGCTCTCCGGAGGCAGAAGGGTCAGCTACCCCGACACCACGTCTGGACCTGGGAAAACACTCCGGAAGGAGGCACAGCTTATAAAAGTACAGGCTAAGCACAGGCGGGCTGCAAAATGCAAGTTATTCTGTTAGCTTGAACACGCGGGGAGTGGGGAAGAGCTGCACCGGTGAGTAAGGGTGTCAACCTGCCTCTCCCTCAGCACGTGTGTTAACAGGGAGGGTTTGTACCGTTTGGCATAGGAGAGGATTTTTGTGTGGCGTCTGTGAGAATGACTGGAGAGTGAGGCTAGGAGCCGGGTTGCGGGGCAGTAGGGAAAAAGAAGAAAAGTGGCTTGTCCGGCCCGCCTGGTTGCCTCGGCAACGGCGTAGGGGCGGGGGAGCGCGCCGGAGCCAGGGGGCGTGGCCTCGTACTCTGCCCGCCCCTTCCCACAGCTCCTCCCCTCGCTCAGCCCCGCCCTCTCCCACGCCCCGCCCACTTCCTCACGCCCCGCCTCTCCTCGCGGTGGATTCTCCGGCGTCAACCGTCTGACCGAGCTCGTGCTGGGCAGCAGCCGGCGGCGGCGGGAGCGGGTGGCGAGGCCGCCCGCGCGGTGCTGGGTCGGGCGCCGCGGAGGGGCAGCTGCGCGGGCCGCGGCGGCCTCGGGGCACAGTGGGAGCCGGCGGGTCCCCGGGTCGCGCAGGTGCGGCCGCGGCCCCCGCGGACATGCGGCCGGTCTCTTAGGACGAGGTGTTAGTTAGCAGGTATGGGGACCGGGTGCGCACAGGTCTGGGTCGTTCCTCGGAGGACCCGGATCAAGTCCTGGTACTTCTGGAACCTTCCATGGCCTTGTGCTCCCACGTGGTAGCGGCTCAGTAACTTTGTACAGCTGGTTTGGGAGAGTTCTCCGGGGACAGTGGAGGGAAAACTGGGGCTTCGTGACCTCGGGTCGGTACAGACTTCCGTGGGCACAACGGGGACTGCTCACTGCTGTTCTTTCCTGGCTCCCGGGAACCGCTGGAAGAGAAAACATGAGGACAGACCGGAGTGGGCCTCGGACTGTCGCCGGTCCATCCCCCAGGAGACTGTTAAACACTGTGTGACTGGAGTCTTGGTTGGTAATCCACTTCAGGTCCCGCCTTTTCCCCATCAGCAACAGTCCTCATCCATCCTTTCCCCAAAACACTGGCACAAGTCCCCACTCCAGCTGTCCTAGATGTTCCTGTTTCTTGTCATGCTGCTTTAAGGTCATGGGAATGTAGGAGACAAGTGATGGGGCCTGTTCCTTAGGGAGTCTGACGGAGAACTATTTTTTCCCGCATAAGAAAAAAGGTCCGAGTTAGACAGGACTGCTTTTGTGCGTGAGCGTGGGCAAGCTGTGGCAGAGATCTGAAACTCCCACCTCCGTGCCACAATCGTTAGTTTTTAAAGATGTGTTTTTATTGTATGTGATTCAGTGTTTCGCCTGCCTGTGTGTAAGTGCACCCTGTGCGCGCCTGATGCCTGCCTCTTCCTGGAGGGGTTGTGGGATCCCCCGGAACTGGAGTTCCAAAAGGTTTTGAGCAGCCATGTGGGTGCTGGGAACCGAACACTAGATCCACTGCAAGAGCAGCAAGTGCTCTTAAGGCTTAGCCGTCTTTCCAGTCCTGCATTTTAAATTCTAATACAGTCACCTGTTTAGTTGTATGTAAAACCGTTTTCATGTAATAGTGCTATTTAACCTCTGAATGTAGCAGTTGCAGATCTGCTGTATGTACAAAGCCTTTGCTTGCTGTTGTAGTTCTTTGGGATGGCTCTCTTCGGTATCAGGGCGAGCCACTCTAAAACTCTAGAATTTAAAGCTGATCGTGGTGGTACACGACTTTAATTCCAGCACTCAGGAGACAGGCAGATCTCTGTGAGGTCTATACAGAGACCAGGCCAGCCAGGGTTATGGAGAGAGGCCCTGAGTCAAAAAACAAACACAAACAAAAAACCCTATAGCATCTATTAAAAAGGACCTTTTTCTGAACCACCTGTCTCCAAAGCTGAATAACGACCACCTAAAAAATTAGGTCCTGATCCCTGGAGCCTATAAATGTTATGGGGGGAAAAAAGTCTTTGCGTATGGAATTTAAACCAAAGATTTGTTTTTAATTTTTAGGTTTATTTTTGTGTATGAATGTTTTGCCTGTATATATGTATGTCTATCATATTATGTTAGTGTCTGATACTCACAGAGGTCAGGAAAGGACATCAGATCCCCTGGAACTGTAGTTACTGATGGCTGTGTACCATCATGTGGGTGCTGGAAAACAAACCCAGGTCCTCTGCAAGAGCAAGAGTGCTCTCAACTGTTTGGATCTGTCTCTCTAGCCGGAAAGGCAAAGGAAGGATTATCATAAATTATGTTTGTCCTAACGCAGAAGGAAATGGGGAAGGTGGTAAGACTACAAAGACAGAGACTAGAGTGATGTGGCTGTAAGGCGAGGAATAGTGGTGATCCACACAGATAAGAAATGGGTTCTAGGAGAATGGAGCCTGCTCATGTCTTGCTTACGAGCTCTTGGAGACTGATACTGAACAATCGCCTCCAGAAAAGATGTCTGTTGTTCCAAGCTGCTATGTTTGTGGTAATTTATTACAGCCACTGTGGACACCGAATACACAAGGCAGTGCTCCTAAGTCACGCGGAACCCCGCATGAATGAACACTTGAAAACTACAGCTGTGGGAGCAGTGGGGGTAGTAATGGGGTCACTGTGTATTTTCTTGAATTCTATAAATCTTAGGAGAATGAATAGGGAATTCTGTTAAGAAAAAGGTGGTGCATAATGAGGTAATCTGCCATTAAAGCCAGTTTTTAAGACTTCTGTTTTTCAGTTGATATGTCACTGTTCACTTTTGCTAAAGAGAGCAAATAAAAAGTGACGGACCACACGATGGCATGGCAAGATAACCTAATGGTGTAGTAGTGGCTCTTGTACCTTGAGGGTAACCAATCACTGTCTAATCGGACTTAAGGCCCAGACAATACAAGGGAATTCATGTCTGTTACCATAAAACCCAGTCAACTACCCACGGCTGGCGAGGTCATGGACCCTAGTGAAGAGCACACTGCTACCACTTTCCTAAGCCAGTGTACTTTCTGTGTTCTAGATGCTTGTCCTTATACTGACATAAGTGGAGCGGAGCTATCACCCCTCATCAAAAAAGCTTTTATTTTTTTTCCTTTTTCTGCAGACACCATTAGCAAAAGCCACAAATGCCATATACAGTGGTGCATGCCTTAATCCCAGCACTCAGGGAGGCAGAGGCAGGTGGATCTTTGTGAGTTTGAGGCCAGCTTGGTTTACAAAGGCTACACAGAGAAACCCTGTCTTGAAAACAAACACAAAACAACAACAAAAACCCCAACAACAGAACCAAAAGGCCACACATGGTTAAAATGCAGAAAACAACTGACTGAGGCATCCTTGATAAATCCGTAGTACAACCCCTACATCTAAGGCTCAGAATATTCATAAAGAGGAGGTGGAAAGATTGTAATAGCCAGAGGATCAGGATACGTGCTACAAGATTGTGTCTTCTATGACACAATGTATCCAATGACAGGCTGTATCCATTAAATCCCAAACATATGGTTGCCTAAACAAGACCTTCAGAATGAATGAGAACACCAGTTGACATGAAATCTCTCAAGGCCCTAGATGAAGAGCTGCAAGCAACTGATGGCTTTAGAGAGGCAGAATCAGTCTTGTCCAGGGAGAAGGCCCTGGCAGGTTTTCCAAGCCCTAAACACGTACACATCCGAGCAACACCGAATGTACTCAGCAGGCTGTGTTTATATGTGTATGTATATGAGAGAGAAAGTGTGCGTGTGTGAGAGAGTGTGTGTGTATAATATTTAACGAAGAGGTCATGAATTTGAGAGGAGCTGGGAACATGGGGAAAGTTGGAGGAGGGGGAGGGAGGATTAAAGTACTCACATACGAAATTATCAAAATGTAAAAAATTGAAATGTTAAAAATTAGCATAAGCATACTTCTTAGGCATTATTAGATTTCTATCAGGTATCAAAGAAGAGTTGGAGACTCCTGGGTGTCCAAGGTCAAAGTGCTTGCATGGGAGAAATATAGCAGCCTGGTTGAGAGTAGTCTCTCTAAGGCAAGAGGGATGGAGCCGGTTTGTTGTTCCAGGGGTTCTGGAAAGAGTACTGTTCAGGTTTAGCTGACCCACTTCTGGGCCCCAAGCAGCTATTTCCCATTCCCACTCTTCAGCCTTTTGAGATATAATTTACATGTTACATACTTTACCTATTTTAAGTGTTCAGCCCAGTAATTTTCAGCAAGTTCTAGAGCTTTGCCCCCTAGTCTTAGAGCAAGGTTGGAACCATGACATTGCTTTTAAGGGAAACAAGAAATACCTTTCAAGATATTTTATAGTGGGTCTGGCGAGAGTTCATGAGTGCATTAACAACAACAAAATCAATAGAACTAAAGTTAGATTGCTCATTCAAGGATTCTTGCCCAGTGACTAACCACATCTAAGACGTCTTATTGAGCTCTACTGTGTAACAGAGATATAGACTCCACAGAATACACTGATCAGTTGTATGCATTAGGCTAGGTAAATGAAGAACAGCTGAAGATACTAACGTTTCTAATGCAGAAAGTGAAGTTCAGAGCATCGATAGCTAAGAACACTAAAAAGCAGGTATAGTGAGGAGATGAAAGCAAACTTAGGCTGACATAGATTTAATGTAATTGCAAACATATAGGTAAAGATATATGTAGAGATGATAAGCACACTGTATTACAATTTATCTGAAACGACTTGCTGGAAGACCATCTACCCTCTTTTGCATTTACCCTTAACTAAAATCAGCCATGAGAAATGTCTTCTGTGTGTTTTCTGTGGGACGTCATGGGATGCTGGCACGTTGCCCAGCTGAGGGTCATCTCAGCAAGCTCCTTAGCTTGAGCACAGCAGAGAAGGCCATCACATGTACACTTGGGATTCGGGTTGGCAGAAGTCCCACTACTCACATAAAAGCAGCAGGGAGCTGACTCCAAAAGTTGTCCCCTGACTTCCACACATATGTCGTAGTACATATATGTCCCTCCTACCACAAACACACAGGTAATAATAAAAAAAAAAAACTTTTCTTGTGATATATAAATATTTCAAAACCGTAAATAATAAAAATGTATAAATTAAACTTTTAAATTTTAGTTAACGAAATATATTAATAAGCAAATTTCATTTTTCAGGTATTAATAGAAGTAACTGAAAATAAGAATATCCAGAAATTAAGGTATCCTTTTCTAACTATTGTTAACAGTTCTGCTCATACACAGTTGCTGTCTCAGTTTCTTGTGTCTGTATGCAATTTACCTTAGAAACTGTGAAGCCTTGAACTTAATGCCTGCTAACCTGGGATACCTAAAGCTAAAGCAGCGCGAGCTTTGTATCTGCGGTTCTCAGACTGGTCAGTGGAGCTCTGTTTTTATAGCTGTGTCTCATGGACTTGAGAAAAGCTTTTGGTAGCTAGGGCTCAGAACACTTCCCAGCTTCTGCAGGGTAGAAAAACTTTAAAAAGCTCAGTGATCATCTCATTTGGTATAGGTGGAAGTTGAAGCTCAGAGCTGGTAGAAGTTATATGTGCTCTCTAACAGTTATGCAACAACAGAACGAGGCTTCCTTGTTCTAGGTTATGTACTATTCCAGATTTGCTTTCTGCTAGCTGGTGTGTACTGATGACGAGTAATCTAAATAGCCAATTCCTGTATACATTGTGATAGCCCTGTCTTTACATTTAGTTGAACAGGTCAACTGTGCTTTCTTCTATGTTCATGGACTTATAGAAAGCTTGTATCTTCTTTCTAAATGAATAGAAAGATAAAACTACTTATTATGGGGAAGTAAGTTGCTCAAATTAGAAAGATACATCTTAATTCATGTTGTGTCTACCCTATTAGGTAGTATTGTATGCGAGTATTGAGGCAGGTCCTGTATAGGAGGGCTTATGCATGAGTTCTTTTAGCTAACCCTTGCGCTTACAAAGTGTTCATACCACCTCCATATCATAATCTTGGAGGTGCCAAATGCTGTTCTCAAGATTACAGAGGTCATGCTTTACAGATCTAGGGCTTGAGCCTGGATGACAACATCTATAGAAAAAGAGTGATTAAGAATATAATGCAGATCAATGTGAAGTTAATAAGCAGTTCTTAATTAATTAGGCATTCTGGCAGTAAGTGCTGTTCAATATTAGCCTCCTTATAGGTTCAAGGTGGTTTTAGGGGCGCATATACCAACCCCATGAAACCCTCAGTCTCAAGTTTCTATGGAAGATAGAATGATTTATCATTGAGGGTGAGCCACTACTGAATAGACTTATATTTAAGTGACATAACCAACCAAAATAGGACTTAAACTGTAAATCACCTTGCCACAGAGCTATTCTATCATAGTCAGGTCCACCTTAATGAGAGTTCTAAGGAAAGAAATCAAGATGGAAACTTTGGAAAGGAAGGAGCTGCATACCCCCTTTTGGAGTTCAAGGAAGAGGAGTAAGCACTCAGGAGATAGCGCCAAGTGCTTCAGCTCAGCTGCACTAATGCTACAAAAGCCCTGTGTATGTGCGGTGCGATGGCAAAGGCCCTTTCTGCACCGTTCCAGTCATGACCGCATTGTCAGAGTTTTAAGGCTCTTTTCAGTGTAAACATATGCATGGTTTTAAATGGTGTAGAAGTGTTGGTAGCAGACCTCAGGCACAGCAGAACAAGCCAAGATCCCACTGCTGTATTTCCCTTGGACTTGAAATGGACACTTGCCGTTCTGGGGAGCATGCCATGCTCTGTGTTTGCTCCCCAGTGACACAAGAATAAGTAAGTAATAAAGGGAATCAAACTACACATTTCTAAGGAAAATAAGACTTGTAAGTTCATATTGTTATGATCCACAAATTATCCAAGGGCAGAGCTCAATAGTATTATGATTTCCTGAGAAAAGTCCTTTAATTATAGAAATTCTTAACAATCTTACAAACTTGTGCCTAAAAACAGAGCATTTCAGTGCTACTGTGTCACAAAGTAGAGGAACACAGAATCTCTGTTCAAAGTGAGGAATATGGTCATTCTAAAATAGTGCAAACTGGATTGCAGGGGCTTTGCTGGTTTTTTTGTTTTTGTTTTGGTTTTGGTTTGTTTTTGTATTATGCAGACTTCATTACTGTTCATTCTGTTCATTTCAGAGCAGGGCTTCTGGGCTGCAGCACCCTCTTCCTGTGTGGCTTTATGGGAATGGTTGGGATAGAGGTGGGAGGTGTAGAAGGAAGGCTAAGTGTCTTACCTCTGTTTTGTTCCTACTGGGTCCTTAATTTTCCCTCTCCTATCCTGTTCATTTAGCATATTGTATCCAGGGAAAGCCACCTCCTTTGAAATATAATCTCCTCACGTTGTTTCTCTGAGGCTGCTAGCCCATACTGCAGGCTAATGGGGCTCAGTGCTTTTACTTCTGTTGTGTCACTCTCTAGGAATACATTCGTCTGCCCTCTGAGTTTGTGGCTCACCTCTGTTCCTTTTGAATCTTTCTAGTGTTTGCTTCTCCCATTTCTCCATAGCAATGGCTCCCAGCAGAATGGTGGGAGCTGCCTAGGGAGGGAGAATTTCTCTATCTAGATATTTGAAGGGTTCTTTCCCTAGGGCAGTGATAATGTGGAGTACACATAGTTTTGCTTGTTTTCCATCTTGATTTTATGCTTGTTTGAGTAAAATTAAGGAGAAATTTGGGATTAGGCCACCATTCTTATTTTCCAAACTTAGAAACACTCTCTTGATCAAATATACAACTATAAGCATTATTTAACATCAAATACATTTTTCAGCTCTTATTAATGACATCTAATTTGCTGATTTGAGATCTTTGTTAGGGAGATAAGTCCTGTTCTTTAGCAACATAATTTTATAAGAGATTGAAAGTGCTCCCAACCAGAGCACTAGTCATCATCATAACTAAAGAATTAAGTCATCATCATTATTATTATTGTTGTTATCATTATTTTGCTTTGTTTTTCAAGACAGGGTCTCTCTGTATAGCTCTGGCTATCCTAGAACTCACTTTGTAGAACAGGCTGTCCTTGAACTCGGAGATCTGACTGCCTCTGCCTCCCAAATGCTGAGATCAAAGGCATTTGCCACCACAATTGGCTTAAAGTATTAAACTTTATTTAAGCTTATCTTTAATAACCCTTTGGGGGCTGAGTGTGGTGGCCCATACCTTTAATCCCAGCACTCATGAGGCAGAATGAGGTGGATCTCTGTGATTCAAGGCCAGCCTGGTGTACATAGTGAGTTCCAAGCCAACAAGGATACCTTGTTTTGCCTGTTTGACCCTGTCCAGACAAAAGTAACAAAGCCTCCTTTGGTCTTAAAATCAAGCTTTACAATAAAATTTGATCTACACATTAGTTTTACATAGCAGTAAGGTATTTTTGTATACATAAGCTATTTTTCTAGAGGAAAACATCAAAGGTGTTAACAAAGTCGGTTTGATTCTCCTATGGGCTTTTTCAGTAAGTATTGTGGGCTGTAGAAATGACAGTACTAAAATTCTGCCATCCCTTAGCTCTCTGCTGGTACAGAATTAACAGTTGAAAATACAGAGACACACCTTCACACAGTGTGGAGGAAAGTCACCCCAACAAACAAGGCTGTAATAAAGGTTGAATACCTTATCTTTCATAGATAAGAACTGAACAATCCAAACCGGGAAGCACTCGTGTTTCAAGATCTCTAAGAAGAGGCAGAGGTAGATAATATGGAATCAAAGGCTGATAAATCAAGTAGTGACGATCTTTTACCAAGCAGCATCACAACCAATGGAGGTATGCTTTTCTAAAACAAAATGGGGGTTAGAAATACAGTCTTCTTAACACCCACCTCGGCTCCTAGTTTTTAGTGTGCTTTGTCTTACAGAACTGAGTCGTGAATGTCTGCTGTGCTGTTTGTAACTCTAGTTTTGAGTTAGAGCTTAACTGAGAGTATCTGTTTTTTCAGCTTGTTTTCATTATCTTTATTTAATCTAAAAACTGTTTCTGTGCTGAAGTACTTCAACCTCAGCATATTAAAATATGTCTCCCTAATACCATCCCTTCCTCCAGCATTTCTTAGTCCAACTCAGCTCCTGTCAGATTGTCTCTCCTCCTCATGTGTAGCATCATTCTTAATAATAACTGGCTGGCCTCATGGTGGCCCATCAACTTCCTGACCACTAAAGTTTTGACTTATTTTTCTAAGAAAAGTTTTGGCTCTTTTTACTCTACGTGTATGAGTGTTTTTGCCTGCAGGTATGTTGTGTACCATGTGTGTGCCTGGTGCCCTCTGAAGTCAGAAGAGGGCATCTGATCCCCTGGATCAAGAGTTACAGATGGCTTTGAGCCATGATTTGTGTCCTGGGGAACAAACCTGGGTCCTCTGGAAGAGCAACAAGTGCTCTTAACTGCTGAGCCATCCTTCCAGCCCCATCCTATCCCTGTGCACACATCTCATCAACAAGTGCTGGAGTTCTGTAGTCAGTCTCTTACCCCAGCCCTGTCCCATATTAGTACTATGGAGCTTCTATTTTCCTGCCTAATGCAAGTGGCTTTCAACCCTGATCCCTGTCAGTGCCACCAAACCCTAGCCGTTTCAGGTCTATACATTGAAATGTCTTAGATTTTGATTCAGTAGGTCCAGACTGGGGCTTAGACACACTGTATTTTTTTTAATTTAAGTTTCCCAAGTGATCCTGATATACTACAGTTTCATAAGGGCTGTCGTCGATTCTGCTATCACTCCTAAATTACCACTCTCTGTCTGCCTGTCAGTCGATCACTTGCCAGTGCCCTTTCCTCTTCATTGTTTTCATTCTCACAGAAACCCAAATACTTATCAGTCTAGCTAATATCTCTACTTTTGGAACATTTTTGCTGTGGCTTTCTCACTAGTCTGCCACTTATAGTCATGGATTCTACCTTAGGATCCTGATGCCATTGAGAAATATTTCCCATGAGCAGAGCTCTTCCCAGTTTTAAAATTATACCATACTAGGTGAGATCCAAACCCCTTAGCGTGACTACAGGCTCCTCAGAATCTGTGTTTCCATCCTTGAATGGCAGCAGCTTTTCTCCCGCCCAGAACATCCCAGATGTCTCCAGCCACTTCAGTGTGCTTTCTCTCTTGAATGTCCCTTGTCCTTCCTGTTCTCTAGACCGGGTATCACTCAAACATGCCTCAGAGCTATTCAGTTCCAGGGGCGCATGTTCTCTCTTCCCTAGCCTGTTCCTCCTTTGTATCTGGTGCTTGTCTCCTAGTGCAGTGCTCTTATCTGTACTTAATTGTTTTTCCCATGAGACCTTGTGTGTGCTCCTTCACGGTCTGATAAAAGAACCCCCTGAAGTAATGTTTGCCACAAAGTTGTTTTATGAATAATTAATGAATTCTCTAATGTTTAGGTTCTTCAAGCCCATTTTTAATGTCATCTATCCGAAGTACAGTAATTGAAAACGCAACTGGAACTTTGACACAAGTTCCTTTTTTCCCTAAATATGAAGTGGAACTTGATTCTCATAGAAAGGTCATCCCTTACCCTGGAAAAGAGCATATTGAACGTGTTTTAGAAGAATATTCACAACAAGTTAAAGATTTGCAGAGAAGACTAAATGAAGTAAGTTGCATTTTTTTTTTCTAACACCTGGCATCATTAGGCCAAGGAGGCATGTTGCCTTGAAATAAAACTCAACCCCCTGAAAGAAAACATTAGTCATGGGTCTATCAGCTAAACCTGTTAATTTGATCTCTCCTTTCTGTTGGGCTAATAAGAAGTTTACATGTCATATTCTTTCTGGTAATTATAATGTCTTGGTTTCATGATATAACTTTAGTAAAATATGAATGCCTCAAAGTGTTACAATTGATGACATTCATCTGCTATTAATTCGTTTAGGCCTGCCCACCTGCTTTTATGATACCTGGCTTCCCTTTGCAAACAATGGTAGAAAGTAGGATTTTACGTAAATGCACATGCATAAAGGTTAAAGAGAATTTAGAAGGGTGAGCTAAAAACTTCACGTGTACTTCATGCAGAGATCTAGTCTTCTTTCTCAAAGCCCGACTTCTTACCACCATACACAGGCTTCATGCTGCCTTTGTTCAGGACCTGGTCTCTGTATGTACCCTCTGTTCCAGCAGCACCGTACCACTTGCTCCTTCTGGTGGACCTTGTTAATCAAGATTTCCACGCCTTTCTACTTGACTGCGGGAAGACTCTGTCTATCAGGGCTCAGCTCAGGCATTCCCTTCTCTGAAGCCCTTCCTCTCGCTAGCACTGCGGGTGCTCTCTGCTCTCATTGCTCGCATGCCCTGTGTCCATCAGCAAGTTACTGCCTCATCAGGCTAGGTGAAGACTTTAGGAGGTGAACCTAGGGTTTTATTAAATGTGAAAAACTATGTGCCATTGTGTTACACATGGTGTATAAAAATTAATAAGCCAGGGCTCTCAAAGGAGTTTGGAGGTGAGCTAGCTGGCTAGTAAACTAGTAGTGGTGAGACCTAGTGATAAATATACCAGGAAGACATGTAAGACAGGAAGCACAGGCATACTAGTAGAGAAAAGAAACAGTGATTGAGCTGGCAAGGCGGCTCAGTGGATGGAGCTGCTAATGCACAAGCCTGACAGTTTGACTTCAATCCCTGCATCCCACAGGAGAAAATGAATGCCAAGGAGTTGTCCTCCCAGAGAGGGGGAGAGGGCGGAGAGAAGGAGAGAGAGCCTTAATTTATTTTCTATGTCTAACTTCTTTCCTATGACCTCCTGGTAGAGAATGTCACCTTGGCTGTTTCTCAGTAAAATCAGTAATAGCAGCACTGTTTGGGCGCCTCTAATATTTATCAAACAGTGCTGGTATTGTATTCCTATGTAACAGAAATGTGCTAGGTACCAGACAGATAAAGATGGGAGAGACATGGTCCGCCTTGTATTGTGTTTGAGATATTCGAAGCAAGTAGGAGGTATGCTACAGGTGGGACAAATAAATGGTGATGCTCAAGCCACTTGATACTCGATGCCCGTCTCCTAACTCGACTCTGCAGCGTTTGACACAGCACTGTCTCTGGCCCTCTGACAGTGTAGAGCTAGACATCAGCTGAGGCCCTCATGCGCATGAGGCAAGGACTCTCCTGCTAGCTGCTGCTGCTTTCCCCCTTCTTCTCCTTGCCCTTTATCAACCCCCCCTTCTTTATTCTTCTTCCTAAAACAGTTTAGGCTGTCTGTAAACTTGGACTCCCCCTTCCTTCGCCCCTTAAGCTTTGGTAATTTAGGTAGTGCCACTGTCACCAGCCTTCCCATCTTATTCTTTATAATCTTTGTGTATGGCAATGGAATCTCTGCAAGCACATATCCCTACATTACCTTTGTTTCCTCTAGATCTTTCTTTGTCTTTTCTGTTTGCTTAATTTTAGTCTTTATATTTTAGAATCTTCTCATTTTCAGTGGTTTTTGTTGTCTGTTCAGACTCACAGATGAGGTAATAAAAAGCTAGTCATCATACACTGGTCACCAGCTGTTATCTGGGAGATGCTTTAGTGCCTAGCTTTGGAAATCTCAGGACAGGGTTTCTCTGTGTAGCCTTGGCTGTCCTGGAGCTCACTCTGTAGACCAGGCTGACCTCGAACCCACAGAGACCCTTCTGCTTCTGCCTTCCTGAGTGCCAAATTAAAGGCATGTACCACCACATAGTTTTCTTTTTATATTAAAAAATGTATTTATTTTTATTTTATATGATAAATGTTTTCCCTGCGTGTATGTATATGCAATACTCACAGACTCCAAAAGAGGGCATCAGAATCCCTGGAACTGGAGTTATAGATGTTTGTCAGCTGTTATGTGCGTGCTGGGAATCAAACCCTGGTCCTCTGCAAGAGTAGCTAGTGCTCTTAACCTCTCCAGCCCCACCTTTAAAGTTTTAGATGGCAGTGGCCGTTGCCAAGAATTGAAGTAGGTTGAGGATAAGGTTTATGTATAAAGTTTCTTTATACATAATTTCAACCAGTCTTCTAGTTTTAAGGGACAAAACATTTTCCCATTTTGCTTTGAGCTGGAAGGCAGATTTGTTTCAGGAAATAGGGAAACAAACAAACAAAAACCAAGCCAGGGAAACTTGTTGATGTCTTCTACTTACCTAGGTGAGAAATTATTCACTGTGTGTGTGTGTGTGTGTGTGTGTGTGTTGGTGGAGGGTGTTATATATATAACACTGAGCTACTAATATAATCCTTGGAAAATTATTGTCTACTGGATCTATATTTTGATGGTGTTATATATATATATATTATATATATATATATATATATATATATATATTAATTTGCGTGTTTTCTTTCAGAGCAATGAATTACATGAGAAACAAAAGTTCTACTTAAGACAGTCAGTCATTGATTTGCAAACAAAACTTCAAGAAATGCAAATGGAGAGAGATGCCATGGCTGACATCAGGTTGGGATTTGTTACCTGGATTCTTCTTCCTCCTCCTCCAGTAGCAGCGCCAGAGCCTGAACCCAGGGTCTGTGTGTGGTGGGCAGATGTTCACCAGTGAGATACTTCCTAGCCCAGAACCTGTTCTATGGTTTTATTCTTTACACTGGTACAGTCCTACCTACTCATAGCCTCAGCATTCCGGTGGCTGAGATAGGAAGATTGCTTTGAGTTCAAGACCAGCCTGGGATTTATAGGAAAATTCTGTATCAAAAATATTTTTTTTTTTCCTCAGTGTAGTAAAATTGAGTGAAAATGAGTTTTATCAATGTTACTTCTTTTCTTTCATTTGTTTCATAGACGAAGGGAGAGTCAGTCTCAGGAGGATTTAAGAAATCAGCTTCAAAATACAGTCCATGAGCTCGAAGCTGCCAAGAGCCTTAAGGAGGGCATGCTGAAAGAGAGCAGCAGCCAGATAGAGCAGCTACGAAAAATGATGCTTAGTCATGAAGGCGTGCTTCAAGAAATCCGATCAATCTTAGTTGACTTTGAAGAAGCCTCAGGCAAGAAAATATGTGAACACGACAGCATATCTACCATGCACTTCCGCAGCCTGGGCTCAGCTATTAGTAAAATCCTAAGAGAATTAGACACAGAAATCTCTTATCTTAAAGGGAGGATATTTCCAGTAAGTGGTGAGAACACTACTTTATATTCAATGCCTTGAGAGATAGTTTGTAAAGTCCTTAGAAATAAGCCAAGTTGTCATTTTTTCTTCTCTGAGATGATGCACAGTGCTCTCTTCTGACAGGAAACTAGCTATTCTACCTGTACAGCTTGATGTAAGCGTAGCCAGAGCACAAGTGTATAAAGTACGGGTGTAGAGGTTCTTTTAGTGTTGTTTCTATTTATAGATCTCTAAAGCACTCCTTTCATAGAAACTCTACATTTTCTAAGCTTTAGGATTACCAACACCCAAATTGGTATCTCTATTTTAAAACCAGGTAGAGGATCAGCTTGAAACACTGAAATCTGAGTCACAGAACAAAATAGAACTGTTACTTCAACAACATCAAGATCGGTAGGTGTCTGTCTGAGGCATGAAAAAAGACTGCCGTGAAACTGTATTCCTTTTTGACCTGTAGCCAAATTAGGTTAATCTTTTCCTGACACCTTTTGAAGATGTAAGGAAGGCTTTACTCAAGACTATAGCACTGTTAAGGTTTGCTACAGGGAAGACAATAAGCTCAACTCCCAGCACAATCAGGACAGGTGGAAAAAGGCCAGGTGATTAGTGAATGAAACATTACTCACATAAGGGTTGAAGAGTTGACTAAAGGTAGGCCATGGATACAGATTTTTAAGCTCAAGGATAAGCTACTTGATCAGTTGTCAATGTTTGATCAGATAGCAAAAATGAGACTGTTCTTGATGTGGTTGGCCTGGATGAAAGACCAATCAAAGACTGGTCAAGGACTAGGGAGAAGAGCGTGAGTTGACCTAAGAATGATCTGTCAGGTTGGCCTTGAATTCCTGTATTCCAATGATCTTCCTGCTTCACCTTCTCAGGCACGATGCTTTGCTCAGCTCTCATAGTTTATTGCCACTGAGACTCAGGTTCGGAATTCTGGAAACCTAGTTTGTTTTAGGAAAATGATTCTAGAGTTGTCACTCAGCATGGTGGTGCATGCCTTTAGTCCCAGCACTCCAGAGAGAGGCAGGTGGCTCTCTGTGATTTTGAGGGTAGTCTGGTCTACACAGCAAGTTCCAGGACAAACAGCTACATAATAAGAGAGACCCTGTCGAAAAAAAGAAATAGTTAAAAAGGAGCGGGGGTAGGGGCTGGAGAGATGGCTCAGAGGTTAAGAGCACTGGCTGTTCTTCCAAAGGTCCCGAGTTCAATTCCCAGCAACCACATAGTGGCTCACAACCATCTATACTGTGATCTGGTGCCCACTTTCTGGCTTACAGGCACACATGCAGGCAGACTGTATAAATACTATGTAAATAAATATTTTTTAAAAAGGGTGGAGTAGCATTTACAAAACCAGGGATGGTAGCTCTTGTCTGTAATCTAAGCACTTAGGAGGCAGAAGCAGGAAAATTGCCTATAAATTCAAGGCCAGCCAGGACAACATAATTAAAGTCTGTACCAAATAAGCAAACAGATAGATGAAAGAGTAGCACGTATAAAACTGAAACAAAATATTAAGTTTGAAGGTGCTGCAAAACATTGTCTTTTGAGCTAAGTCAAAGGGAAGACTCTCATCTAAGTCATCACATTCTTTCTGTAGGATCGAGCAGTTAATAAGTGAACACGAAGTTGAAATAACAGGGCTTACGGAGAAAGCCAGCAGTGCTCGAAGCCAAGCCAACAGTATCCAGAGTCAACTGGAAATCATTCAGTATGTGTGTACTAACAGTTTGAAATTGATGTCATTTATTGTCACTTAAAAACTAGTATCTTAGGCTGGAGAGTTACCTCAGCAGTTAAGAGCATTTGTTGATGTTGGAGAGGACCTGGGTTGAAGTCCCAGCACCCACCTGGCAGCTCATTACTGTTATCTACTCTAGTTCCTGCAAGGGGAGGGGCGTCCCTGTAGGCTTTATGGCTGTCAGGGAAATGACCCAGGTGAGGGAAGAAGGAAACTTGGTTCAGCCTAATGTATGTAGCCAGTGCTGGGCCAAACTTCTAAAGTCTGATACCAGGTGGTTTATTTTAGCCATATTTAAGCACAGCACAATTTTGGAAAAAAGTTTTCTGATAATGATTAATTCAGTCTCATGAGTATAGCAGAGCTTAAGATGTGTTTACATTGAAGCTCTTCCCCCCCCCCTTTTTTTTTTCGAGACAGGGTTTTTCTGTGTAGCCTTGGCTGTCCTGGACTCATTTTATAGATGAGGCTGGCTTTGAGCTCACAGCAATCCACTTGCCTCTGCCTTCCCGAGTGCTGGGATTAAAGGCATGTGCCACCATGCCCTGCTATATTGAAATTCTTTACAGAGTACATCTGGCTTTTTAAACAAAGATGGGTACTGTTGACTCAGATAGTGTACCCAAGATTTAGGGTCTAGGGAGCTTGATGAGGTAAACATAACTCCCGTGGGTGTCAGTATTGGCAAAGAAGTCTCTTAGGCTGTAAAATACAAGTGACATCACTCATAAGGATGAGTTTTATGACCTAGAAACAATGCTCAAGATATAAGAGAAAAGCATCTAAAATAAGCAAAACATAGATTCTGAGGGCTATGTGTGGAGCCTGGCTCACCAGGGTGTAAAGTATGTTCTTTCCCAGCATTCCAGAAGAACAGATGAACATCTTCTTTCTCTGACTTGACAAGCCTGCATGTTTAACTTTTCCTGGCTCCTTCAGAGCTTATCTGTGTATGCAAGGAGTTTTTGCCCTGTACAAATTCCAGGAATCCAACGCCATTTTTCTCACCATTGTGGGTACAAGGCATGTGCATAGTGCACATACATACTTCCTGGCAAAACTCATACATGTAAAATAATAATTCAAAACTATTATTCTGACTAACATGCTGTCCCAGTAAGTTTTTGAAATTGCTTAGGAATTGTATCATGTAAAAGTGATAAAACTTTACCAACACTTGAACAAAAAGGCAACAGTAATATTTCTTGGGTGTGTTACCACATAGAAGGTATTATTGCAAGTATTCAGGCTCCTGGGAATTTTGTCTATTTATATATAAATAAATACATTTATGTCTCTATATAATTATGTGTGCGTATATGAACAGTTTTGCATAGGCATATATGTTCAAGTATATACATAAAATATATATGCATGTGAAATTTTAGAATTTGAACTGATGCATAACACTATGCCTAGACTTTGTTTTTAAAGGTTTATTGTGTTTGAGTGTATGTATACCTGTTTGTGCAGATGGAAGCACCAGTGGCATGGGGACCAGAAAAGGGCATCAGATTCCTTGGAGCTGTAGTTTTTCAGAATGTTCAACGTGTTACATAGGTGCTAGGATCTTGGCTCTGTGATTGCTTAACAAATACTCGTAATTACTGAGCCATCTCTATGTCCCCCGGTGCTGTTATGTTTTAATAATATGCAGGAGTAGAGAATAGTGTAATGAACCCATGTGTATGTGTATATGTTTGTCCATCCAGCTTTGTCAAGTAAATTTTTTCAAATCTAAAACTGTTTTGGGTGCTAGGAATTGAACAGAATTTTACATATAGTACACACACATACCTGGTATCTCGGAATTTTGTCCACAACCCTGAGCTGAAACTTTGAAGAAGCAAGTTTGCATAAAGACAGTTGCTCTAATGACTCAATATAAGATAGTTCCTGGTAGTATTTAAGAGATGTGAGGGCCCCTTGAGGTATCGAGAGTATTCTTAGTTTGCTGTTTGCTTTTATACCCTCTCATCCCTCCTTAGAGAACAAGCAAGGAACCAGAACTCCATGTACATGCGCCAGCTCAGTGACTTGGAGTCTACTGTCTCTCAGCTGCGTTCTGAACTGAGGGAAGCCAAGAGGATGTATGAAGATAAGGTAAGTTTAGATGGCACTTCCAAGGATTATTTTACACACTGACTCAGTAATGTATTTTTAATAGTTTCTTTAAAAATGAAGAATCAAAATAATTTATAATTGAAAATAAATATATTTTTGAAAGAATATTTTTAAAATCAGTGCAAGTTGGTGTACAAACATGCTAAATTATATATTATGTTACAAACTATTATTTAAATTGTGTGTTCAAGTTCATAAAAAATTGAGAAATATTTTTCAAGTAAATTTCCTGTTTTTGCTTTGAACTAATTTTTTTCTTTTAATTTTAATTTTTTATATTAATTACAGTTTATTTACTTTGTATCTCAGTTGTAGTCCCCTTCAAGTAAATTTCTAAATAATAAATTGAGTAGCAGAGAATGTAGCTCAGTGGAAGAACACTTGTCTAGCATGCCTGAAGCTCTAGATTAAACCTCATTACCACAAAAATAAATAAAGAATAAATTAAAGAATAGGACTATGAGCTGGGCATGGTGACACGTGTCTGTGATCCCAGCACTCAAGGAGGCAGAGGTAGGCGGATCTGTGAGCAACAGGCCAGTCTGGTGTACAAAGTGAGCCCAGGACAGCCAAGGCTGAACAGAGAAACCCTGCCATACACACACACACACACACACAAAATAGGACTATGCTATTTTTTATAAGGCTTGGCTTTAGCAAATACTTGGTACCAGTTTGTCTATATCTAACACAAGTGTCTGGGGACTTTCTTCCTTCATCTCTTCAACTTCTAATTGTTTTTGTGGCTATAAAATTAAAATTTAAGATTATCCAAAATAATTAAAATAAAAATTAGGAAAGTAAGTCTTTATCTTTCATAACATAATTTCTCATAAAAGCAGGTAATATTATGGGGGAGGCAGGGCTGGAGAGATGGCTCAGCAGTTAAGAATGCGCACTGCTCTTGTGGAGGACCTGAATTCAGTTACTGGCACCCCCAGCAGGGTTCTCAGTTGTCCATAGCTCCAGCTCCAAGGATGTCCAGCATCCCCATGGGCTCTGGCATTCACAGTCACATACCCACTCAGAGATACACACATATACATGTAACTAAGATTTGTTTTAATTAAAAAAATTTGGTACTATTTCTATTTTCTGGCTTTCCATAGCTAAAAAGAAGTTATTCCATATTGTTATCAAGCATTTATTCAGAGTTTAGATTTTTGTTAATTTCAACCATTTGAAAACAGTAAAATTTCTAAAACTAGAAAAACAAGAGCTGCCTTTCAAAGGAGATCACTTTCTTCATTCCCTGAGAAGAGCTGGTTGATGTTGGTCTTGGTTTCACTTTCTGTACCAGTGTCTTTATTTTGTGAAAGCTTGGAGGATAAATCCATTTTTAATCACCCCATAGAGGAGTGCTTCTCAGCCTGGGGGTCATGACCTTCATAGTCACATATCAGACATCCTACATATCAAATATTTATATTACTATTCATAACAGCAGCAACATTACAGTTAGAAGGCTCAGAACCACTGCTTTAGAGTCTTGCAGAGATGATTTAAGTATAGTTTTTCCATCATGTTTACTTAATTCCCCATACCTTAGGTATTTGAGTGCTGATTTAGGAGAACCAGACGTTTTATAAAGTAAAAACAGTTGTTAGGCTGCAGTAGAAGCCGCTGGTCTGTGTGTAGGTAGACTTGACTGGATGGACGGGGCAGCATTGATTCTTCCACGCCTTTATTTACACACCTGTGTGCAGGCTGACGTCCACTGTCACTCAGTGAGGACCACAGGAAGGCAGGCTAACGTC
>NW_026585690.1:634378-644334 GCF_907164565.1 Psammomys obesus
AAGGCAGGTTAATGTCCACTGTCACTCAGTGAGGACCACAGGAAGGCGCTGTCTTTCTTGTCTCCACTATGTAAATTAACCCTGTAGCAAGAGAAGGAAAATGTGATGTGGCTTTATTAAAGTCAGCAGAGAAGACTCTTAGTACATGGAGTTTTCCACTGCAGTGTCTTCGAAACATTTTGATTAGTGCTTACAGAAAGGTAGTCCATCCAGTTACACATACAGCTGAAGCAACAAAACTATTTACCTCTATTAGATGTGATGTGAAAGAAAAACAAACAAGCAAATAAACCATGATCCCAGGACTTGGGAAAGGCAGAGGCAGGCAGATCTCTTGAGTTTGAGGCCAGCATGGTCTACAAAGTGAGTCCAGGACAGCTAGAGCCACATAGAGAAAACCCTGTCTCAAAAACAAAAAGAAAAAACAAACAAACAAACAGTGATATTTTCTCATCTTAAGATGTTGACTTTAAGATCACTAAACTAGTCTTATGGTTGATTAGGGGTTTAGATGTTTGAATAACATCCTCCTCTGTAAGCCTCCCTGCATAGCTCTTAGCCTGAAGGCAAAATCCTTTCAATCACTGTTACCTGGAAGCAGCCCTTGGGACCCAAGAAGGACCTCACTGCTGTAAAGCTCAGCTCCAACACCAAAAGCCCAGAAAGGCACACTGTTGTGTTCTGGTTTCTTTCTCTTGAGGATGATTATCCCCTGTAGACACACCGAGCCTATACAGAGGACATGAGCTCCCTATGAAGCCAGAACAGAAGGGTGTTCCTGTTTCCATGCCTTATACCTGGAGGATGTGGTATGAGAATCTGACAGACGAGTATTGTATTATCCTCCAGGACAACAACTGTTATTGATGACTGTTGGAACCATCTTGAAAAGACAGATATTTACTGACATCAGCTGCCCAAAAGTCACAAACTACTCAATTAAGCTCCATTCACCTATGTTTTCTTATATAACTTGTACTTACTACGGCTGTCCATTATATTATAGCTTGGAAAAACTATTTCGTCATAAGCTTCATCCAGTTCGCTTATTTATCTGGTCTACTATATCATGTTGACATACTAGGGCCATTGTCTTAATGTGCTCTAATGTAAATAATGGATCTCCAAGACTTGACAATCTTAAATAGCAAATACTAAACGAGGAGGGCAGCCAGCACATGGGAGGCTGATTTAGGAGGATCACACATTCAAGGCCCGCTTGAGCTACATTGTGAGATGCTATCTCATAAAAGGGAAGGGGCATATCAGTTTCAATCAGATCAGTAAAATATTGATAAAATAAGTCACAGTGAGCCTAAGAGATTTGGAGCTGATGGTGGTTAAGTGTGCTCTCCAGAGGAAGCAGCTCCAGCTGCATTAGCTGGGCAGTACATGCTAATACAGAGTTGAACACGCTCTGTCCTGGAGTCTTAGTAATACTTGATCTAACCGAGCAACAAAATCAGGCAGGTTAACAACGAGGATTTGATTTGGATGAGCACAAACTATTCTATTATGAAATGCTTATGTCATGAAGAATTGGATATAGGATTTAAAAAGCATATTCTTGTGCATAGTTTGTTTCATTTTCATGTACTGTGACTTCACATTGCTAAAATCTTAATATATATTTTCTCTTTCACTGTTTCAGTGCAGATCTTGGTATATAATGTTCAAAAACCAAGGGAAAAATCAATGAAAATAATACATAAAGGCTGGGGATAGAGCTCAGTTGGTGGAGTGCCTGCTTAGCATACTTAGTCCTGAGTCAACCCCCAGCACATACCTGACAGAGTAGCACATGCCTGAAATACAGTAATCAGGAAGTAGGGGTAGGGTGATCAGAGGTTCAAGGTTTTCCTTGGGTACATATTGAGTATAAGACCAGCCTGGGGTACATGAGACTGCCTTAAAAACAAAAGATGTTTTTGGTAGGCCTGAAAAACTTTTCTACCTTGAGTATGTAAATTCAGAAAAAATCCATTATGGAGGATAATTTTTTTTCAGGTTAACAAAAAGTATTTCATATTGGTGAAAGTAGAAATTGTATTTTTAAGAAAATCTTAGATGTAGCCTTTTAAGAGCTGATAAAAGTGTTTTACTATAATGCTGTCTTCTATTCTTTTCTTTCCATTTAGGAGAGCCTCCAGAATTCCCCTTTATGAATCTGGACCAGTAGAAGCTGTCACTATTGGCTCTGTAGACTTGGCTTTACTCTTAACTTTCGCTTTTTGACAACAAAAACTATATTACTATCTTGGCTCTAAGTTGATTTTCTTTTGAAAGTAGTTGGGGCTGGGTTTCCTAGTCCATTGTGAAGACTTAGTAGCACTGGCTAGAGCTGTCCACTATGCTGGCAGAGTGTGCAAAAGCTTCGCAGAGTTCTGTGAGGCTTCACGCTGAGGCATGACGCCCTTCTTGGGCCACATCTGTGTCTTTTTGAGCACAGAATCAGAGCAAAACCATCACCGTAAAAACAAAAAGCATAGATCCAGTGTGATTGGCTAATACCCTTAAAATCAGTGAAATTAGAATAAAACCCTTGTACTGATTTGTATTGATCCAAAACCAAAAAGAGTCTGTCCATGGATGGTGAAAAGGGAAAACCAGTGCTGCCATATAAAAAGAAAAGAGAGAGAAAACCTTTACGTCTGTCAGGCGTCAGTGTTCCCTGGACACTCCAAAGGCTTTCCTTTGCAGTGTTTTCTTTTTATAGCTGTTTGTATCAGCCCAGCTGCTACGCCCATGGTTTTCCCTTTCACTGTCCATTTATTGATTTGATGGATTAATGCATACAGATGTTTTTACTTTAAAAAGTGAAAGGTAAAAGCAGAGCTATAGCAGCTGAGTCAGTACTGACAACTGCAAAACTAGGATCCTGCAGGGGTCTGGGGGCTCTGAGAGTGGGAACAGAAAAGACCCTTCTTCCCTCCCTCTTCTCTCTCTCTCCAGTTTTGGTCTCAGATGTTATTATTAAGTTTGATATTATGAAAGAGCCAGGCTGTTTTGTTTTTGTTTTGCTAAAACAGACCAATTTTTAAAGAACATATATAAGCAGTTCTTTGCTCAAGGATGAAAATGGCTTGTGCCAAGCTAGGAGTAGAAAGTGTTTGCTTTACTCACAATTCAAACTGAAAGATTCTTGTTAAATTTATTGGTCCAAAAGGACAGAAAATATAGAATCTAAACTTTTTTTGATACTGTTCTTATAAATCATGAAAAATTTAAAGAATAAGTAAAAAAAAAATATTTTTTTTTAAGAAGTGAAGAAACAGAATTGAAGGGAACACGAGAAACCATCTAGAATACTTTAAAAAGTTGTACCTTAGCAAAATGGAGGCAGGGCAGCCTATGACGGAAGCTCAGCCGGAACCCAGCACAGTCTCCCTGATCCTGCTAGGCCTGTAGGATTGCCCTGGGACAACAGGAAAATGTGGTGGCTTCTACCTGAGCGTTCTTGTTCTCCCCCAAGTGTGCTGACTCAGGCCTTCCTCATAATGACAGGGTAGAAAAGATTAGATCAGCTGATAATTCACTCTCTCAGAAGTCACTTGTGTTACAGAGGTTACATTTTCATGTTATCTCTAGATATGCCCTCAAAAGGAGCATAAGAATGAAGCTTTTCTTATTGTGTTTGTGTTGGGGCTTTATTTTATTTTATTTTTGGCAATAGGGATGGAATCTAGCAGGCACGCTTCCACTGACCTCTAGCCCCAGTTCAAAACACATCCTAACAAGGTACAGGAGTCCAGGCCAGCAATCCATTAATTCTTTACATTCTAAATCCTGTAGACACTGATACTACACTATAGACAAATGCATAATTGTGTGATAGTTGTACATTAGCACCTTAAGTCATTTATGTGCACATGTAAATAGATACACATTTATGCTTATTTGTCAAGGAGTTAGCTACATATGTGTATATATATATGTAAAATGATTATTGACTGTATATTGGTTTAATAAATGAAGACTTTTTCAATGAATCTGTTCCAAGTAAAAATAAAAATTTATGAAGAAAAAGTTTGTCTTGGTCATATGTTTTCCAGTTATAAGGCTTGATCACATCCAAGCTAAGACTCAAATTTTCTTCCTTCTTCTTCTTCTTCTTCTTCTTCTTCTTCTTCTTCTTCTTCTTCTTCATCTTCTTCTTCTTCTCTAGACAGGGTTTCTCTGTGTACCTTGGCTGTCCTGGACTAACTTTGTAGACCAGGCTGGCCTCAAATTCACAGAGATCCGTCGGCCTCTGCCTCCCAGAGTGCTGGGATTACAGGAATGTACCACCATACCTGGCTTGACTCAAATTCTCCAGCCTATTTGATATACCTTAGAAATAAGAAAGGTGTAGCATTTATGCCAAACTGAAAGCTTTTTGAATTCTAGAAGTTGGATGATAAAATAGTCATAGTTATGGGTGGGGTTTCATTGCATAGCACTAAGTATTGATATGTTCTTATGAAATGGTTCCTTATGTAAGTTTTGATATTGTGAGGCTTCACTCAAATCAGAACCCAAAGTCTCCACAGCATGGGATCTCCACTCAGCCTGTGCTGAGGGCTGTAGGACCATTTGCAGTCCTGAAGCAGCCTGTGTCCTGAAGACCAGCATGAGCTGGTCTTATTTGTGGAAGGAAATGGCATCACTCTGTGTGATATCATTGGTTCAGTGAACTAAATTTCTCTTTATTCAGACAAACAGTTGTCCTAACTGAAGAAAAAATATATTCTTTAAAGTTGGTTCTCATTCCTGTTTGTAGTTGAAGAAAATGAAGTTTTGAATGCTTAACTTGCCCAATATTCTAATTCAAATATATATTCACTCATTCTTTTGAAATATGGCACTGTAATGACAACAGGCAGACTATCCTTATTTATTCTTTTGTACTCAGTATCTTATTGAGACTCTGATATTGTGTGATGTGTGTTTATGTGTGTGTGTGTGTGTGTGTGTGTGTGTGTGTGTGTTTGGTTTTCTCAAGACAGGGTCTCACTGTAGCCCTGGCTGTCCTAGAACTCACTCTGTAGACCAGACTGGCCTTAAGCTCACAGAGGTTCACCTGCCTCTGCCTCCTATATGCTGGGATAAAAGGTGTGTGTCACCACGCCCACCGGAGCCGCTGATGCTCAAAAGCAACATAGCTCTTCTCAGTATTCTGAGGTTCATTCGTCTGGAGTCTCCAGCACATTGTTTATGCCACAGAAGAGCATGTCTCCACAGAAGCTACATTCTGAGCACTAAAAGCACAGCGTACTGTGCCCAGACACAGCAATACCAAGGACCTCATTTTGACTAATGCCCATGCTAACTCCTGTGGAGCTAAGGTTAGAAAACCCTGCAAACGTCTAAGATCTTTTTGTTTCGCCTCTCAAGGAGCACCATCTGTTCCCATAAGGCTTTGTGTTCTGGCACTGCAGATCTGGGCTGCATTTGTCTGACTTGAGCTTGTCTTCCAGATAGAAGAGCTGGAGAAGCAGTTAGTCCTGGCCAATTCCGAGCTCACCGAGGCACGCACAGAACGGGACCAGTTCAGTCAGGAGTCAGGAAACCTGGATGACCAGCTCCAGAAGCTGTTGGTGAGACTTTGCTCTAAAGCACTCAGTTTGGAACCTGGGAAGGTTTTCAGTGCATTTCACAAACTAGTTTACATTATAAAATTACAGATTTTATAGACTGGTTATACACACACACGGAATATCAGTCTATACAGTTCACGTGTTTTAAATAAGATATTGTATTCTCTGGGTCTTTCTCCTTAGGCCTGGCTGTTAGATACTGTAGGTAGGCCTTCAAGTAGCCACAGTCTTTGAGTTAGAACTGCCATCTACTAAATTCAAGAAGCGATGTGTTCATTTTGAAGCAAAATAACACTCAAAACACAAATTACGCACTTCCCAAAGGTACATTACAGGTGTGAGATGCTACTCCTAGACCAACTAAAACCTTTAAGCAAAATATTAGAGTATTTTTTTAGGAACTAATCACTCTTAGTTAAGCTGTTGAAAAGCAATCGCTTTCCGTAGTCAAAGGCTCCTCAGCTCACACAGCTCTAGACCAGAAGGCAGACAGAAGGGTTTGATCTGATGGCAGGACTGGACGGTGGCTGGGTGGATGGGAGAAAGAGCGTTCTCACTTCTTTTAGGCAGATCTCCACAAGAGGGAGAAGGAACTGAGCCTGGAGAAGGAGCAGAACAAGCGCCTGTGGGACCGTGACACAGGCAACAGCATCACCATCGACCACCTCCGGCGGGAGCTGGACGACAGGAACATGGAGGTGCAGAGGCTGGAGGCCCTGCTCAAGGCCATGAAGAGCGAGTGTCAGGGCCAGATGGAGCGGCAGGTGAGAGATCGCAGGCTGCGCCATTGCCAAGTGGCCTCCTGGGGGGCGGGGGGGGGGACATGCATACACATGCATAAGTGCCCTTACGTTCTGACAGCAAAATGATTTAAATTAGGCAGTCCGGACTGTTCAGGATTTCATGCTTTGAGTTAACTTGCCTGTATCCCCCACCCCCCCTCTTCCCCCCAAACGATAAAACTTTCTTTGACCATAGATGGCAGCCATTCAGGGGAAGAATGAGAGCCTGGAGAAAGTGTCCTCCCTCACTGCACAGCTCGAATCCACCAAGGAGATGCTTCGCAAGGTGGTGGAAGAGCTGACAGCCAAGAAGATGACCCTTGAGAGCTCTGAGAGGACAGTGTCTGACCTGACCGCTTCCCTCCAGGAGAAGGAGCGAGCCATCGAGGCCACCAATGCAGAGATCACTAAGCTCCGCTCTCGGGTCGACCTGAAGTTACAGGAGCTCCAGCACCTGAAGAATGAGGGGGACCACCTGAGGAACGTGCAGACAGAGTGTGAGGCGCTCAAACTCCAGATGGCGGAGAAGGACAAGGTCATTGAGATTTTGCGGCAGCAGATCGAGAACATGACGCAGCTGGTTGGCCAGCATGGACGAACCGCTGGGGCGATGCAAGTGGAAAAGACTCAGCTAGAGAAAGAGATCAATGACCGCAAGCTTGAACTGCAGGAGTTTAAGGTCTGAGGGGGGGGGGGGGGGGGGGGGGGTGGGCGAGTTGGCTGCCAAATTTTTTGTTCTGGTCACTTCTGTATTGCACTGCGTGTGTCTGAATGATGAGTCTCTTTGCTGCACAAGTGACATCAGAGAGCAGGGCATACATCTTAGTCATTCATGACTAACTCATGGGGGCTCAGGCTAGCCTCAGACTTGCAGTGATCATTCCGCCAAGTTCTGGGATTCCAAGCATGCATCATATAACACGAAATCTGGTCTTTTTCTTTTGCGGCAGAGTCTTCACTATGTAACTGTGGCTGGTCTGGAACTTACTATGTAGATCAGCAAGCAGAGTGCAACCTTCAAAGGCTTGTCCTTGTGATCTGTTTCCATTAAGGAGGCCCTGTCTTAGAAAGGCTTCACAGGGACTCAAAATAGCACTGCCAGCTAGGCAACAAACATCCAAACAATGAGCCAATGGAGGGAGCCCCAAATTCAAACAATAATAGTTAGCAAAGGGAGAAGGCAACGGGGTGAAGCCCGGTGAAAACCAGCTTCGAGGAGTCACTTCCTAGCCCAGTATTCACTCAACTCCCCCAGTAAGAAATTGTGAGGACTCCAGTGCTGCCCACAGAGAAGTTTATCGAGGACTCCGACCCAGGACAGTTGATGGAGGCTCATGGAGTAGGTGCCTTTTACCTGGGAGGGTCCACATTCATATCTCCAAGAAGGGAAGCCAGTGTTCAGCATGACCACACAGTTCACAGGAACAGTGTAGATACAATGAGCTATTCTCACCAGCTAGGTGTCAGAGCTTTCATGGATCCCTAAATGATAGCCAAGGGCCAGCCTTGTGAGCAGGCTTGACCAGCAGCAACAGGCAGCCCCTCCCCTCACACCCATCCCCCTTCCTCACACCATCACCCTCCCTCATATCCATCCCCCTCCCTCAAACCCATTTCCCTCCCTCACGTCCATCCCCCTCCCTTACACCATCCCCCTTCCTCAAACCCATCCCCCTCCCTCCCAGTCTCTTGATATGTCACAAAATTGTTCGAGGTCTCTTCTTCACTAAAGGAAGAGCCAGAGCAAGCTGTCATTTGGGTGGTTTTCAGGCTTAGGACTTGAGTAAGGCAAGAGAAGCCTAAGGTAGAGCCCTCACACCCAGGCTTTCTTGGTCCTCGCTCTCTGTGTATCCCTAACATATGAAATACTACTCACTGCAAACTATGAATGAATAGAGAACAGGAGAAGTTAAGGGTTATGGCAAGTGGTGCTGGGAACAGACACCTAAGTCTAAAAGAACAGTGAAATAGGGTTTCTTCTTTTCTCTTTCTTTACCATTTACAGTGATGTTTGATGTTCAAATCCAAATTTAGTGTTGTTATACTTTGAATGAAAGGAAAATGTCCCTGCAGGCTTATGTATTTGAACACGCCTTTTCTGGGCTGTGGCCCACTGCTTTTTCATTTTGCCAAGCGTTATGGTTTGAATTTGGAATGTCCTCCACAGGCTGATGGCTTGAGTGCTTGCCTCCAATTGATAGTGATATTTTGGATGTTGTAAAGCCTTTGGGACTAGGACTTAGCCACCAGAAATGAGTGCTTGGAGGCTCTTTTTTTTTTTTTAGACAGGGTTTCTCTGTGTAACCTTGGCTGTCCTGGCCTTGAACTCACAGAGATTTGCCTGCCTCTGCCTCCTTGGTGCTGGAATCACAGCTGTGTGTCACTGCACCCAGCTCGGAGGTGGCTCTTGAAGGTAATATCTGCTTTCGGGTCTGGCCTGAGCTCTCTGCTCTGTGATATGCCAAGATGTGAGGAAGCCACACAGCTCATCCCTGCCACTGTGGACTGAGATGTGCCAGCTCCCATGCCCTCTGGTCATCATGTATCCTCAGAAACTGGAAGCCAAAGTACCACCCACACATAAACCCTAAGTTGCTTCTCATGTAATTTTACCACAAGATTAGTGAGTGTCCTTAGAAGTACTGATAAAATTAGAAGTAGACAGGCTATTAATGAGACTAGCTTTTTATTTTACATGTACATATTCTTTTACCCCCTTCACTCTACTTTGTATTTGTCATAAACAGATTTTAAAGGATAAAAAAGATGCAAAGATCCGGGAACTTGAAGCCAGAGTGAGTGACTTAGAACTGGAAAAGGTGAAGCTGGTGAACGCGGGCTCCGAGCGGCTCCGAGCAGTGAAGGACATCAGACAAGAGCGAGATCAGCTACTCAATGAGGTGAAGACGAGTAGGACTGAACTAAACAGCCTCTCAGGTACGGCCCTTAAGCTCACACTCTGCTAAAGCTGTGGAGCCCCACACAGCACCTGTAGGAGTGTCTGGTCTCACACCACAAGATGGCCAGGCCACTCCAGTCACGTGATCAGCTCTGCTGTTCTCCGTGATGAGCTTCTGTGTCTTGGTGCTTACTAAGCATTACCTTTCCTCAAGCCTCAGTGAGATGTCCAGACTGCCAGCCTCCTGTTCCAGCTCCTGAGCTGTTGCTTTTTTCCATTTTTCATTTATGGAATTGGGGACCTTGCATCCTTTGAGGCAAATTACTTAATTAAAGGTTTAATGAACTGACATGTATGAATAGAAATTAAAAACCACTTCAAGGGAAATCCATATAATGAGGACTTGAACAGCAGTGGTGGCAATGAGAATGGAAGAGCAAACACTTAAGACTGCTTTGGGCCCCTGTGGTGGTACACACCTTTAATTCCAGAAATTGGGAGACAGGGCATCAGTGGATCTCTGAGTTCAAGACCCACCTGGTCTACACAGTGAGTTCCAGGACAGCCAGAGTTACATAGTGAGACCCTTTCCCAAAACAAACAAACAAACAAACAACAATTGCACATATGCCTACCCCGTACTCCCAACTCCCCCCTAGTTCCCCGCTCTCCCACCACACAAGACAAAGAATAATTTGG
>NW_026585690.1:644344-728608 GCF_907164565.1 Psammomys obesus
GAGAGCAGCCTGACTTCTTGAGACCTTGTCTTAACCCTCAAAACCTGTATCATATACGCATAGGTATCATATATACATAGGTAGATAGACTGTATGGTGGATGAGTTTATGCCAAGTATTTTTAGAACATTTTTATTCTCTGAAGCTTTCAGACATGTATGCAGTGTACTTTAGCTACACCCACACCTCACTCTCCTTCTTTTGCTCCTCCTGGAACCCTCTTCCATCTACCCTCCCAACTTCATGTCCTCTTATTAGTAGCTTTACAGCCCACTAATTCCAATTAGCGGTGCTTAAGTGTGCATGGGCTTAGGATCATCCACCGAAGCACGGGCAACCTACTAACACAACACCCCACAAAACCAGAGTTTTCCCCAGCAGCCATCACCTACCAGTCATTCCTCAGCTAGGAGTGGGGTCTTGTGAGCCTCTTTCTTCATTAATGCTGGAATATTACTGTGTGCCAGGTATTTTGATAGTTACTGGAGATAAACAAGCAAATAAATAAATAAATGGTATAACTTTGTGAGTAAAGTACTTGCTTCTACAGGCAAGGCCTTGGGTTCAGTATGTAGCACATTAGGATGGGAGGAAGGCAGGACACTTCGAAGTCAATTAAAACAAATAGATTTTAAAAAGACCTATGGGAGCCTTAGGTCATGGTGTCCTGAAGACTGGGGCATCCCAGAAAAAGGTTTAAGATAAAAAAGACAGAAGGCTTGCCATGGTGGCACATGACCTTAATCCCAGCACATGGGAGGCAGGGGCATGTGGATCTCTGTGAGTTCCAGGCTAGCCAGGGCTACATCATTAGTGAGACCCTGTCTCAAAATCAGCCAATCAAAGACTGACAACAAACAAACAAACAAACAAATAAAAACAAGAAGATGGGACAGTTGTGAGCTAATTACAAAAACAAAATGAGGACTGATGACATGAGGTTTTTTTTACAGCCTCTAAGATGCTGTGATCAATAAATACAAATACTGCTTATTATGTTATGTAGAGGACTATGAAGTCTTAAAGAGGAATTTTCGAAACAAAAGTGAAGAAATGGAAAGCACTACAAACAAACTAAAGATGCAATTAAAATCTGCGCAGACTGAACTGGAGCAAACAAGGAACACACTGAAGACCATGGAAGGATCCGACGGGCACGGTATGCTCTGCTTCCCTGCCCTCTGTCAATTCCATTGCCCAAGTTTATTAAGCCACGAGCCTAGATATACTGCCAAGCACGGTGGAATTAAGTTCTTCACGGTGCCCAGTAATGTGAGAAGTACACAGCATGGGTATTGTGCTGGGCTCTATGAAGCAGTGCTTCTGCTGTTTTAAGGAGAATTGACCCATCTTTCAGCCAGATGTGGTGCCTCACACCTTTAGTCTCAGCGCTCGGGAGGCAGAGACAGGAGGATCTCTGTGGATTCGAGGCCAGCCTGGTCTACAAAGAAAGTTCCAGGACAGCCAGGGCTACACAGAGGAAACCCTTTCTCAAAACAAAACAACAAAAACAAAATCCCCAAAACATATATAAAAGCATATCACTATTTTAGTAATTTCTAACAAATCTCATTGTTTCTCCTTATTTTTAAGGGTAGAAATGCAAGTATGTTGTCTAAGTAAACTGTAGATCAATGGCTAATTGGCAGCTCTTGATTTCTTCTCTGTGGTAAAAATGAAATGGGATTTGGTAATATAACTACCAGATGAGGGGGTCTTTGTCCCACAAAGCGCTTGACACCTTTCTGCGTGAGCCGTTACTGACCCATGCATGTACCGTCTGAGTGATAGTGAGGACTGTCAGCATGAGAGAAGCTGGTCCTCGTGTGCGGCCATTCTGGCTATAGCTAGATTAGCTGACTGTAAGAATTAGTATTTATCAAGCTTAACTATATTCTTTCTAGTAATGGGTTTTTAAATATGCATTTGCATGTGTGCACGTGTGTAGAGGTCAGAATTGACATCATGTGTCTTCTTCCATTATTCTCCACTTTCTCTTTTGAGACAGGGTCTTTCTCAGGGTCTTTCTTGATTGTGTAGATTGCCTAGCCAGCGAGTACAGGGTTACATGTGGGTCCTCCGGGCCAAGCTTTGTTACAGAGGTCAAAACTAGGTCATGCTTCCACAGCAAGCACCGGGCCAGCTAAGCCATCTCCTAGCCCGTTTCATTTTGTTATTTATATTCAAAATATTATTTAATTAGCGTGAGTGTGTGTGTGTGTGTGTGTGTGTGCTTGCACACGTGGAGGTCAGAGGACAACTTTCTGGAGTGGACTCTCTCCTTCTACCATGTGGCTTCATGGGTGAAGCTCAGGTTGTCAGGCTTAGCAATGCCTTCACTGAGCCATCTTGTTGGTCCCTGAGGATTATGAGGGTTTGCTTTTTGTTGTTGCTTTTTAATTAGTTAGAAGATTCATTTGTGCTTGGGCAACAACAAAGATTTTTTTTTTTTCTCAGATTGGCCTCAAACTACCTGAGATGACTTTAAACCCCTGCTCTTCCTGTCTTTATTTCCAAAAACTAGGATTAAAGGAATGCCCAACCACATATGTCAAGAACCATATGTTGTTAATGAACTATTCTTCTGATGGTTTATTTTCAACAAATAGTATAGTTTTCTTTTCCTTTTTAATTTCTAATTTATAGGCCTGACTCAAAGCAATATTAGTTTCAAATGTATTTCCTCAACTGACTTGTGAATAAAAGATAGGGTCTTCTAACTTTAAACTTCTATATTAAGACAGGCTTCCCATATCGTTTCAATAGCTTATCGTGTCCTAAGGATTCTGTGGATTGTGTCCCACTAAAACATTCTCATGGGGGCTGGAGAGATGTATCAGTGTGTTAGAGCACCACTGTTCTTGCAGAGGACCAGGGTTAGATCCCAGCACACACACACAGGCTCACAACCATCTATAACTCCTGTTCCAGGGGCTCTGACTCCTTCTGGCCCTCAAAGGCACCAGGCACACATGTGATACACAGACATAAATGCAGGAAAAAAGCTCATATGTATAAATAAAAGAAATAAGTCTTTAAAAAGAAAATAAAAGTCTCATCTTTTTCTGAAAACAACCATTTTTATGCTTCTGTGGAATTTTTACTGTTGAGACTGTAGTGAGTTCTATCATATGTCAATATCTCCAAGAATGGAATGGAATGGTTTATGACAACCCCGGTGTCTTTTAAAAGTTTGCTAATAGCAGATGTCTTAAATGATATTTTAAACATGGGCTTCTGAAAAAATTATCTTGGTTAAACATATGTGATTGTATTTATATGTATGTTTCCTATATGTGTATAAATTTGTTCAGTGTTGTTTTTACCAATGAAAACATGAAACTAATAGTAGTCAGTAAAATTAATTCCAGTAGCAAAGAAACCACAAAACATCACCATGAATATTTTGGTTAGTTCAGAATCTCTGGGTATTTGCTTCAATTATTATATAATGCAATATTATGAACCCTAAAGATTTTGCCTCAGGATATTTTAATTGACACTTCCTGGGGACCTTAGTGAATCTCACTTGTCATCTTGTCATAAATTCCAGTATCCTCTCAAAATGTGCAGCTTGCATCTTTCCCACAGCTATGAAGGTGGCCATGGGCATGCAGAAGCAAATCACAGCCAAGAGAGGTCAAATAGACGCCCTGCAGAGCAAGGTGCAGTTTTTGGAAGAGGCTGTGACAAGCGCCAACAAGGTGAGCCTCTGTCCTGAGAAACCAGCATGGTCATTCACGAACACACACTATGAGGCAGAAGAGGGCAGAGCACAGGGAGTACAGCTGGGGAAAGGCTTCTGACAGAGAGAATGAGGGCAATTTTCCAAAGGAATACTGAAGGAGTAGTTTTTTTAGTTTAATTTAGTTTTTAGATTAAAAAAATTATTTATATGACTGCCTTGCCTGCATATATGTATGTGTGCATGTGTGTACAGAGTCAGAAGACGTGTTAGATGCCCTGGAAGTGGCGTTATGCATGGTTGTGAGCCTCCGTGTGGCTGCTGGGAATCGAACCTGGGTCCTCTGTAAGAGCAACAAGTGCTCTAAACTGCTGAGTCACCTCCAGGATCTTAAGGAACAAATGGCTAGTGTCGAGTGCAGGGACAGTCAGAAACAGTTATAAATATATTTACATACATATATGAAATCAGCACTGTGCTACTGTCTTCCTAAAAACCATGTTGTAAAGAACTCTGTTATGAAGAGTGCTCAGAGCAGTGAGATCTGGAGGACTTACACAGGGAAGCAGGAGCCTAAGAACAGTAATCCAGATTTCCAGGTATGAAGTTGCTCAGCTGGGATTTAGCTCAGTGATAGAACACTCACCTGCTTGCCTTGGTTTGCTACTCAGGTAAGAAAATGACAAAATTTATGTGTGTATATGTATATATAACGGTACATGTGGTCTTGTATCTTGAAAAGAAAACTGGAATCTGCTCATGAAACTGTCTGTTACTGCGAAGAGGCGGGAGACCTAACGTGGCTCCCACGTGGCTCCTAATCCAGGGTAAAGCGAGGCAGCTGACACATGTGTTTGAAGAAAGCGTGTGTAGGCTCTTTGTGTCTTCCTACATAGCTCTGGCTAGTCAGATGGAGTTTTCACAATTATTGAGTGGAAAATGTTCATAAGCAAACATGAAATTTGTACTATGTTCAAATGCTGTGATTCAGTTTGAAGCAAATTTACATTTTCATATTTATAACAGAACTGATTGTAATGAATGTCAAAGAAATGGCATAAGTAAAAATAATCAATGTAAGTAAATTAATTACGAGGTTATCACCCACAATGAGCCCCAGGGTAATTTAGAATGTATATACATTTGTATACCCTTTAATTTATCATATGTACCTACTTGTTTTCCTTTTCTCTGTTTTTTTTTCCCCCATTTTTCTCTTTTCCTGAACAAATTCTTTTCTCTTTCTGCTTATTATTCCCCTCTTGGAGTCTAAAACATTTCCCAGTTGACGGTAATTCGGGCTCTCTGAAGTTACTGTCTGCCTCCATGTGGAACAAGTGTCCTAGCTCAGGCACAGTCTCAGAACAAGAGGAAACTTGTAAAGCAAACCCATCTTCCACTCTACAGATGTCCCTGCCCAACCCAATCAGAAAAAGAAAAAAATGCAATGCAAAATATGTGTTGTCATGACATTTTCTGATTATTTGTAGCAAACATATTCATTATGAAAAAATATATGCAAAGAAACAGACTTGATAACACGATGCCGGGGTTTCTTCTTGACAACTAGCCTCTCCTTGTGTTTGTTCTACAGTTCTTCTCTAAAGGAGAAAAGCAATCTGAATAACTGTTTTGCTTAATACCAAACACATTATATCAGCAAGTTCATTTCCACCACTACACTGGCAGGTGACTTGAGGGGTAGAGCTGTCCATCTCATTTGTTTCTATGTCATACAATCTACCGTACACGTATTTGAAAGAAATGTTCTACCATGAAGCAAAATTGAGATTTTTCAAATAAATGTATCTTCTTTAAATATCTTGGTATTTAAAGTAGATGTCAGTAAAATTTAGTATGCCATCATTTAATCCTTTTGCACCAAAATGCTATTTTTGAATGATGCATGGCTGCTTCATTCTTTGTAGATGTCAGCAAAGATCCAAGGAACCTAAAAAGTGATGCTAGGAGAGATGAAAATGTACCTAACTCATGAGTCCTTTGATGGAATTTTTAGGCGTCAACATTAAAGATTTTTATTTTTATTTTTATTCCTGATTATTTTTCTTCCATAATTATAGGAGAGACATTTTTTGAAAGAAGAGAAGAGTAAGCTCAGCCAGGAGCTGAGTTCTGTAGCAACAGAGAAAAACAAGATGGCTGGTGAGCTAGAAGTGCTGCGGTCTCAGGAACGCCGCTTGAAGGAGAAGGTCGCTAACATGGAAGCCGCCCTTGACAAGGTAGTTATTAACTGACTGGATGAGGGAATTAGCACCCAGAGAGCAGCAGGACTGGACTCTTCGCACCGTCCTGCATCACATCCCAATCTTAGAGCACAGAGGCCGGCTGTCACTCACAGAGGAAACTGCTGACTTCACAATCCCAGCCATCACGTAGCTGTCAGTCCCTCTATGTGCCTGGCACCAAGCTGCCTGGCAGAAGCAGGAGAGCTTTATTTTTCAGTCATGATTTCATGTTTCGTTCAGTCCCTCATGGTGGGGAAGGTTGCTGTGATACTCATGGTAGTGAGAAGTATGCAGCCACACCTTGTATCATAACAGACCTAGTGTGAAGCCAGAATCAAGAAAACTCTGTCTCTAGGTCCGTGGTTCTCAACCTTCCTAATGCTGCGACCCTTTTGTACATTTCTTTATATTGTGGTGACCCAGCCATAAAATTATTTTTGTTGCTACTTCCTAATTGTAATGTTGCCGCTACTATGAATTGTAATGTAAATACCTGATATTTCTGAAGGTCTTATGTGACCCCTGTGAAAGGGCCATTCAAGCCAAAGGTGATGCAACCCACAGGTTGAGAGCCACTGCTCTAGGTTTTGGTTTGGTTGGTGGTTGTTTTTTGCTTTTGTTTTTGTTTGTTTGTTTGTCTGCTGGGCCCTGCTTCCTAAAGCTTCCTAAAGCTTCCACCGCCTGTGGGAAACATTTTAGACTCAAGTCCTGATAGTATACTTCCCCCATGCCCACCCCCAAAATAAACCATTTTCAAGCCAACACAGAAGAGCAGATAGCCTATGCCCTTGGCGTCCTTAGTAACTTGAGTAGACATGATTGCATGAGCCTCTAAGCTACCGGCACAAATGATCTAGATTTCAGTACGGGCACTCAAATGTGAAGACGGTGACGGCACCAACATCTGACCTGCTGGGTTTGGAAAGAGTGGGTAGAAAAGAGCCAGAAGGAGAGGGGCCTGACACTGTGTTTATCATTTGTTACAGGGATAAAACTGTCTTCCTGTTTGAAATGTTGAATCTAAAATTATATCGAAACCAACCATTAGTTCCTGAGAAGTCAGCCCTTCGTGGTTAGATGAAATAATCTGTGATCTTACTATGCCAGCTGTGTTTCCTAAAACACGCTATTCTCAATTCAGTGGTAGTTTTGGATTTTTGAATGTGGCTATATAGCCCAGGGTGACACTGAACTACTGATCTTCCTGCCTTCGCCTCCTACGTCCTAGAATTATGGGCCTGAACCTCTGAGCCCAGATAGAAATTGTATGCTTTGAGAAAGCTTTTTGCTCATTCCATTCTTAGTTCACTCATCAATACTAATTACTGTGTGAATGCTGAGGGTGCACTGGCTAAGACAGGCCACATGGCTGAATGCAATGGGCCGTTGGAATGCAGTGGACAGTGTGCCAGGGCTAGATGGTTTTCCTTGAAGAGCTAGAAACTCTACATTACAGGTTAATGAAATAAAAGTGCAGAAGGAATGGAGGATAAACCACTTATGGTTGCTTGATTGTAGGCATCTTTGCAGTTTGCAGAATGTCAAGATATAATACAGCGACAGGAACAAGAGTCAGTGCGCCTAAAACTTCAGCACACTTTGGATGTGAAAGTAAGGATGTTTTCCATCACACATAGTTTAACAGAAACAATGTCTATGCTTGAGATGCTCTGATATACATTTCTCTGTTGTGTGTGGGAGAGAGAAGGTGAGTTTATATTTGTGTATTGCTTTTTAGATACTCATGTGTTTTCAACTGAGCACTGGAGAGGCCAGAGGTCAGTGTTAGGTTTTTTCGTCAGTCAGTCTGCACAGGATCTCTCACTGAACCTGGGACACACTGACTGGGTTTGGCTGGTGCATCAGCGAGGCCCCAGGATCCATCTCTTCCCACCTCCCCGCACAGGGACTGCAGGCTGCGGCCACTGCGCTTGGCTGCTTACCTGAGGACTGGGGTCAAAGTCCTTCCACTGGGCTGGCGCAACCAGTTCTCTCCTCTGAGCCAGGTCTCAGGAGCCTACCTAGTACCTTACCTTGTCTCCACATCTTCTACTGTTCCCACATAAGAGTCTGTAGAGGTTGCTACTCGTGGCAGCTACACTTTCATGTCAGGCAACAGTGAAACAGCTCATAGAAGTGAGTGGAACCATGTCCACCAGGGCCTGCCTTGAATGCCTAAGGAAGAGCTTTCCACACGCAGATGACAAGTGAATACAAAGACCCAAAGGATCAATGTTTGGCTTGTCTATAGAGCAATCCACACGACAAAACATGTTTTCTTAGAAACAGTGCTTCTCTACCAAAATGTATATGCTTTTAGAAGCACAGTTTAAAATTGCTCGGTATTTTAAAGTTTTAATAATAGGTTTTGCCTGTGAAGTTAAATTTTGACTTCACGGTTCTCTGTAGTGGTAGGTGGCATTGCTCATCTCACATCTGCATTGTTTGTAGGAACTTCAGGGCCCCGGGTACACCTCCAGTCCTTCAATGAAGCCTCGCCTGCTCCAGCCAGCGACTGTAGCTCGTTCTCACTCCAACGTGCCTTCCTCCCAGTCTACGGCCAGCTTCCTGTCTCATGTCAGTAACTAATCATGCACCCTATAAACTGAATGACATTTTACATGACTAGATGTTAGATTTATACAGTTTCCTTGGAATCCAGTAGAATTCAGACTGAAAAAAAATATTTTCTTCATTGATATTTTGTTGGAAAAGACAAAATGAAATAGTCATTGATATTAATGATAACAAAAACATTAAGATAAATTATTTCATTGCATTACACTCAGTTCTTCCATTCACTCTAGCACAAACATGTTTCGGATTACAAAGCAATACATGTGGTGAAATAAATAGCATACCAAGTGCTAAGGGCCACACAGCATATTTAATACTTCACTAAGACAAAAGTCTGTTGACTCTATGTCATTTCCTAGTAAACTTATGTTGTTATAATTTTTAAAATTTTTATGTACATTGGTTTTTTGCCTACATATGTGAGGGAGTCAGAGCCCCTGGAACAGGAGTTATAGACAGCCTTGAGCTGCCACGTGGGTGCTGGGAATTGAACCTGGATCCTCCGGAAGAGCAGCCAGTGCTCTTAACCACTGAGCCTCGCCCCATCCCCATAAACTTATTTTTAACATTTTATTATTTCTAAAACTCTTTTAGTTCCTCTAGTTTAAAACGTTAGTAAGTTGGAAAATTTTTTAGTTTAACTTTTTATACTTTCAAAAGACAAGAAAAAACATGAATAATATAAATTCAGGCCTTCTCTGAAGATGCACAAGCTTCTTGTAATCAGTAGCCAGCTCTAACACTTAAGAAAGCAAGACTTCTTCCAATCGTCAGTTACAATAATCACATTTTTACATTTAAAATCAGAAGGATTGTACTATTTAGATAAAAGTTAGGGGCTATCCAAATGGCTAGAAGTTGAAATGGACCTGTGCACTGCAAAACAAACCACCATCCGCTCCGCCTTCTCGTGATTTCTGTTTAGCAGCTAAATTCATTTGATGAGAGAATGTAATGCACAGCTCTAAAAAGCTGAGTCTGTGCTTGTGTGTTATTTTCAGCACTCTGTGAAGACCAACACACTGAAGGACGACCCCACGCGGGACCTGAAGCAGCTTCTGCAGGAGCTGAGAAGTGTGATCAACGAGGAGCCGGCCATGCCCCTGAGCAAGGCGGAGGAGGATGCCAGGATGCCATCTCTTGGAGCACTGTAGGTGGCCGTGTAAGGCTGCACACTCACAGAGGCAGCGCTCCCCTCAGGAGCGTGTCACCATTATGTTGTCACATGTTCCTGTTGAAAGGTCAAGGATCAGACAGCGTTGAAAGACTGTGACGTTACCGGGAAAGGCAGTGTGAAGGTGGAGGGGTTAAGCAAAAAGGCCTGCCCCAAGAGTAACAGGAGGTTCGCTCAGTCCAGGAAGTGAGCAGTACACCGTGGTAGTTGATGTTAATTTGTATTGATTCATGATTCCCGAGAGATTTCATATCCATAATCTTACTTGAGTGCCACCACCAGTCGTGACAACCAAAGGGCTGACGTGTGTGGGACACACAGTCCATTGTGAAGCTAAAGCAGTACCACACTGCAAACTACGAGCCCTCAGGGAGTAGGCTAAGGAAAGCCTAGGTCCCGGCCTTTCCTGACGATGGCTTACAGCAAATTAATAAGAAGTCCCATCCAAAACAGAGTCAGTCAGCTCACCAGCCTCTGTGATCTGCAGAGATCAGTGAGACTCCTGTGTGCTTTCCAGATGCTCTTATATTATCATTTACATTAACTTATAGTAATTTAACATGGTAGCCATGTTAGTGCTAATTTTGGTAATAATGTGTTTATATGACAGATACATGAAAGTAAAATTTTCTGAAGTAATATCTCTGTACAACTCACCAACAGTGCCTTAAGATGTTCTGTGAATGCATATTTAGCTGACATTAGCTGGAACTGTCTAATTGTTAACAATGAGAGTAAAACATCAGTACTATATCGGCTACCTATCCTGACACCGAATTACCTCCGTGACACAATGTCAGAAATGTTCTGTTGGCTGTTCCAGCAAAGAATCCTTTGACTTGCAGAACACTTTGTTTTCTGTGTATGTGGGAGTGAGACGGGGGGTGTCGCTGTGTAGCCCTAGCTGTTCTGGGACTGTGTAAACCTGGCTACCCTCATTGCTTGCCTGCCTCTGCCTCCTGAGTGCTGGGTGTAAAGGGCCCGCTACCACACACAGCTTCCTGCCTCAACATCCAGAGTGTTGAGATTGCAGGCATGCAGGTGCTACCATGCCAGACTGAGCGCTTCCATGTTTCCTGTAACTTTAAGAGGCCTTCTATGCCAGGACAGTATCATTAGGTCGACAGGTGAATACATTCCATCATAGACTGACCTGCCTCTTCTGAAACTAAGAGACCACCGGAAGTCAGCAGGCGCTGTGGTCCTGAGCACTAACGACTCTGCGGGGTTACCATGGCTTTCCCAGTCAGTTCCCATCACTGCCATCCCCAGTGGCATTGAACTGTATCAGGACTGTATCAAATAAATGTATTTGGTGAGGTTCAGGCTAATTTTCTGTAATCCTACAAATGGCCTCGTCACTAAAGTCTAAATTCTGCATAAGCTGAAGAATGTATGGAAGGAAGCCCTTAGCGTGGTGCCTGCCTGGAATCCTGGCACCCATGAAGTAGACAGGAGGGTTGCTGCAAGGAGGCCGGCCCAGTTTACACGATGAGCTCCAGGCCATCCAGGGCTACACAGCTCCAACCTTTTTAAACAACAACAAACAACCAAAAACAAACTTGTGGAAGAAAGCATTGTCTGCGCTGAAGTCCAGAACTAGCTGGCTTTTGGTAGATTTGCTTAGCTGCCTCAAATACAACTGTAGCTTCCAGCTGGCGCACAGATGCATGTGTGTGGTTGACTGTGTCTGTCTGTCTCCACAGAGAAGATAGAGTAAGAGACTGCATCAGGGAATCGAGCCTGAGATCTGAGCTCTGCCACAGGTAAGAGTACCAGACTCTTAGTGTGATCTGTGTTGCAGGCCTGGCAGTTTGGGAGGTGGATTTGAACAGTTTCCATGGAACTTCATGTGCATGTTGGCTTCTGAGAAGGAAAGCTGTTACATTGCTTAACTCTAAAAAATGACTTCAAAGTTCTAGAAATCAACAGTGTTTTCTTTTCCTTTTTGCTTATTTTAAATCTTGCTGATTGTGATTCTCAGCTTCTGTCAATATAGCAAAGTGCCTGAGGTAACTTACCAGAACAAAAGTTGTTGTCCCCCACATCCCAGAGGTTCTAGCCCACAGTCAGGCTCTCACCCATCATTGCTCTGTTTAGGGTATCAGATGGTATAGTAGAGAGAAAGGGCAAGGAACCCCAGTTCCCTCTCACGTGACCTAAGTACTGCCCACAAGGCCCCACTCCTGAAAGCTCCTCCGCCTGCCTTCCAGTAGTTCTGTGCTGGGGACCAAGCCACTGTTTAAGTCATCACACTTAGGAGGCGGTCAGCACCCAGACGAAAGCACTGAGGTTAGCCATGTGACCTGTTTGTTTGGTATGCCACACCAAAAAAAAATTGCCCTACATTTACATGCATTTACAGTGGCTTTTGTAACTTGGAAAGACGGTCCAGAAGGAATTTACAGGAGCACCAATGACACAGAACTCATTGCTTTAAAAACCTCGTCTCACCACTGCCTGCTCCAGTAAACTCTGGCCTCTCAGCTGGCACTGAAAACTCTCTTGACTTCTAGCAGCTAACCTGCACTGGCTAGTTGGCTAGTTTTAAGTCAACCTAGTACAAGCTAGAGTTGAGAAGAGGAAACTCCAGTTGAGAGAATGCTTCCATAAAACTGGTCAGTAGGCACACCTGTGGGGTATTATCTTGATGAGTGATTGAGGTGGGAGGCATAGCCCACAGGGAGTGGCATCATGCTTGGGCAGGTGCTCCTGGGTTGTTTAAGAAAGCAGGCTGAGCAAGCCACGAGGAGCAAGCCATAGGGCAAGATTTCTCTGTGGCCTCTGCTTCAGGACCTGCCTCTAGGTTTCTACCTTGAGTTTCTGCCCTGACTTTCTTCAATGATGAACTGTGACATGGAAGTATCAGCAAAAGAAACCCTTTCCTTCACGTTGCTTTTGATCATGGTGTTTCATTACAGCAAAGCTAACCCTCAGACACACCCTGTACTGCTGTACTGTGCTCTCTCTGATCGAAGCAGACTGTCTTCGATCCCCCCTTCTTTTAAGGCAGGATTTCATGTATAGCCAGGAATGGGTGCTCTTGAATGGACTGCAGATGCTTCTGCCTCCAGTGCTAGGATTACAGGCCCCGGCCATGCCCCCAGCTTATGTGGTGATGGGATCAAACCCAGAGCTTTGTATGTAACAGGCAAGCACTGTACTAAGCTGTATGTCGTCCCCAACTGATTACTCTGGTTCCCAGGGGTTCACTTTTCCTTTTAAGGTATTTGTTCTTGTATATATTATTTATGGTGTGTGTGCACGCTCTCTCTCCTGTGTGCGCGCGCACTGCAGGACAATTTGCAGCATCTGTCCTCTCCATGTGGGCTCCAGGGACCAAATTCAGGTTGTCAGGGTTGGCAGCAGCGCCTTTTCTTGATGAGCTTCTCACAGCTGTCTTCCTTTTGACTTCATATTTTCTCCCAGAAGAGGAAGAGCTTCAGCTTCCCGCTTTTGAGTCTGTATCTCCCTAAAATTAGTGCTCACATGAAAACGTGTTTTATCATAAAGCTAACATTTGGTGATCGTTCTATCAGTATAAAAATAAACTGACCTTAGGTGGTAGCTTGTTCTGGCACACAGCCCTGGGTTCAATTCCCGGCACCCTCCTCCTCTAAACTATTTCCCTCATAGATTTTTATTATATTAATAAGAAAATAACTATCTTTTTTATGTTGTTTGGTTTTTGTTTTTCAAGACAGGACCTCACTATGTAACCTGGAACTCACTATGTAGGCCGAGCTGGCCTGAACACATAGAGGTCTGCTTGCCTCTGCCTTCTAAAGGATTAAAGGCTTGGGCCACTGTGCCCAGCTTTATAACACATCTCTTTAATTTCTCCTGTCCTTCCTACCAACAGAAGCTCCAACTCCTTAAGGGATTCCACTGAAGGCAGCAAATCCAGTGAGACTCTTAGCAGGTGAGAAATGATTTCACTGTCCCTAAGTTATAAAATAGCCCTTTGGTTCTGTTTGCTGATTTAAAAGACTATGAACTCTATAATGTACAATCTGCTTTCCTAGATCTTGGAATATATAACACTGAGCAGACAGATTTCAGTCCTGACCCTCCAGTTATATAAAGTTATAATAATGTATGTTTATAGAATACTTAATCCTTTAATATTTTTGTTTTCGTGACCCATAAAAATATAAACCACCTCTAAATCTTTCTTAAGAGTACGAAAACATTTTTGTGAGACTCCTGACAGTGGGAGTGGGGGAGTGTCTCTGACTCTTTCACCTGCTCTTGAGACCCTTTTTCTCCTACTGGGCTGCCTCCCCCAGTCCTGATACAAGGCTTTGTGTCTCGTCTTATTATAACTTGTTATGCCATGCTCAGTTGATATCCCTGGGAGACCTGCTCTTTTCTGAAAGGAAATGGAGGAGGAGTGTATCTAGGGGAGAGGGGAGGTGGAGACCGAGAGGAGTGGAAGAAGGGGAAACTGTGGTCAGGATGTATTGTATGAGAAGAATTTAAAAAATAATATGAAAATGATTATGTACTTGCAACTATTTGAGTTTTAGTTATCGTACTGGCTATTTTTATGTAACTTGACCCAAGCTAGAGTCATCAGAGAAGATGGAGCCTCAACTGAGAAAATGCCTCTACAATATCTTGCTGTAGGCAAGCCTGTGGGGCATTTCTTAATTAGCGATTATTGGAGGAGGGCCCAGCCCCTTGTGGGTGGTACCATCCCTGGACAGGTGGTCCTGGGTTCTAATGAGAAAGCAGGCTGAGCAAGCCATGAGAAGCAAGCCAGTAAGCAGAACCCCTCCATGGCCTCTGTATCAGCTCCTAATTCCAGGTCCCTGCCTTGTTTGAATTCCTGTCCTGACTTCCTTTGTTGATGAACTGTAATACAGAAGCATAAACTGAATAACTTTCCTCCCCAAGTTGATTTGGTCATAGCATTTTATCACAGCAATAGTACCCTAACTGAGACAGTTAAGAATGGGTTTATTTGCCAGGCACAGTGGCACATGCCTTTAATTCCAGCATGCAGGGAGGCAGAGGCAGGCAGATCTCTGTGAGTTTGAGGCCAGCCAGGTATACGTAGTAAGTCTAGGACAGCCAAAAATAGATAGATAGATAGATAGATAGATAGATAGATAGATAGATAGATAGATAGGTAAATAAATAAATAGGTAGATGGGTAGATAAATAAATAAGTCGGTAGATGGGTAGATGGATAAATAAATGAAAAGAATGGGCTTACTCATTGCTGTTTTCTCAGCACTTGTGCACAATGCCTACCAAGACACATTCAGTAAATACTTTTCAGTGAATGAATCAAGGCAGTATCATAAATACTTTCTGTCTCTGCTTCTTGATCACAATACAGTAAACTGAATCTTTCTGAATCTTTTAATCTAAACAGAAGTGATGTGTTGATTTTCACCTCTCTTGGCTATATAGCACTACACTGTACCTATGAATAATAATTGTATTATAATTCTCCCAGGTGTTTCCCAGTCCAGTCAGATAGTAAAGATTAACCTGCACCCTCCTTCCGTTCCCAGGGAGCCAGTCACACTGCACTCAGGAGACCTGGAAGATCCGTCTAGCTGCTTCACCTTCACATCTACAGGTGAGCTTTCAGGGCGGTCTGCAAAGGTGCCTCCCTTCCAGGAGGATAACGCCCCCTCACACCACAGCAGGGTGCAAGCCCCCACTAACTCTGCTTTCACATCCTACAACCCCTGTGCAGTCATTCCATTGTACCCACCTTGATCTGTTAGTGAACCTGCAAGGCTGTCACCCTTGTCGGGGCTTTGGTACCCACAGTGCCACCAACACTGCCACCTCTTTGCAGTTGTGCTCAAATGGCACTTTCCCAGCAACCCTTAATTCTCACCACTGATTAAGCAATCACAGCCTTCGCACATGCCCAGTCTCCATTACCTTTTCCACTTTATATTACCCTTATCCTCTAGCACATGTTAACTTGCTGATCCGCGTTGTTACTGTATGCCACAGACTGGGAAATAAAGCTCTGCAGTCTTTGGTTCCTGGTATACCCCGGGTATTTAGAGCCTTCCTGACACAAAGCAGGTGCTAAATGGATGCTTGTTGAGTGGAATAAAAAGGTAGAATTGTGGCCTTCTGTTTCATTTCTAGTGAATTACAAAGTGATTTCTAGTGAATTACAAAGTGATTTCCATAAAAACAGCCTCTGAAAGGAAGAGACAAATAGACTGAAAGCACAGACTGCATTTAAAAGTCACATAACTCAGACTCAGAATGGTAAAGAAAAATAAAATGTTACAGAGAATGACTTAAATTATAGTCAAAGAACAAATTACAGAAGGCAAATTTAACTAGGAAGAAAAATTATAGAGAGTATGTTAAATTTAGAAGCAAAGGGAAGACATAAGTTAACATACTTTAACTTACAGAAGAGAAAATAATTGGGAAAGAATAAAAGTAACAGTTATTCAATAAAAACATGGCCAGTACTAATGTAAATAGGGAAAATTAAAGTATAATGTAAGAAGAGCTTAATTTATAGAAGGGTTAATATCAAAACGGTATATGCTCTTATGTGTGTGAATGCAGGTGCATCTGTGTGTGAATGTGTATGGACCTGAGGTCAGCCTTGAGTATTTCCCAGTATGCCATCCATCTTGCTTTATGAGACAGAGCTTTTTACTGCCTGGAACTCACAACTCCCAGGCAGGCTAGCCAGGGATCCCTAGGCATCTCCTTTCTCTGTATCACCAGTGCTGAAATCTCAAGCATATGCTACCATTTTTTTATGGGTCCCAGCCATCAAACTCAGCTATTCTTCTTTGCATAACAAAGATTTTATCAACTGAGCTATTTTTCCAGCCTGTTGCCACTATTATATTCATGATTAGTCAGTACGTGAGAGTAATACTCTTGCTTTACTGAATTATTCTAAGTGAGAACATTTGCCTGTTCTCACATATTCTGAATGTCATAGAACACTTTAACCTCATTCAGTATTCTTCCAAGTTCATGCAATTGCTGTTATGCAGATTAATTATAAATATAAGCACAGTTGTTATGTCTTATTTAGCTTTCTATTTCTGTGATAAACTGTGGTTACTGACAGCAACTTGGAGAAGAAAGGATTTATTTGGCTCACAGTTCTGCAGTACAGTCCATCATCAAAGGAAGGGCAGAAACCTGAGGCAGGAACGTGGAGGCAGGAACTGCAGACCATGGAGGAGTACTGCTTACTGGCTTTATCCTCATGGCTTGCTCAGCATGCCTTCTTATATAACCCAGGACTACCTGCCCAAGGGTGACATCATCCACAGAGAGCTGGACTCTCCCACATCAATCATCAATCAGGAAAACATACCACAAGCTTGCCCACAGCTCAGTCTGATGACGGCATTTTCTCAACTGTGGCTTCTTCCTCTCAGATAAGTCCAGCTTGTGTCAGGCTCACAAAAACCAAACAAGATAGGGCTTTGTTCATTTCTTTATTTTTGTTTTTTGAGACAGGTATTCTCTATATAGCCCTGGCTGTCCAAGAGCTAACCATGTAGACCAGGCTGGCCTTGAACTCACAGAGATCCACTTGCTTCTGCCTCCCAAGTACTCAGATCAAAGGTATGCGCCACCATGCCTGGCTTAGGACAGTTTATTTGTATTTTTCTATTCAATTAATATCCACTTTGATATGCTGATGTCTTGGCACTTCAGTTTCTAACTAGTATAATTTTACTTAATGTTTTTAATATATGTTTGAGGATGATAAATTTTCTCAGTTTCTGAAATTGTATATTTTACTCTTATTTTGAGGGACTATTGAGTATAGAACTCTAGGTCAGAATTTTTTTCACCACACTTTTTTAAATTTATTTTATAATTTATTACAATTTATTCACTTTGCATCCCAGCTGTAGCCCCTCCCTTGTCTCCTCCCAAACCCATCCCCACTCCCTATTCTCCTCCCATTCCCCCCCAGTCCAGTGATAGGGGAAGTCCTCCCCTTCCCTCTGACCCTAGCCTATCAGGTCTCATCAGGACTGGCTGCATTGTCTTCTTTTATGGCCTGGTAAGGCTGCTTCTCCATCAGGGGGAGGTGATCAAGGAGCAGGCCAATCAGTTCATGTCAGAGACAGTCCCTGTTCCCATTCCTAGGGAACCCACTTGGACACGAGCTGCCATGGGCTACATCTGTGCAAGGGTTCTAGGTTATCTCCATGCATGGTCCTTGGTTGGAGTATCAGTCTCATAAAAGACCCCTGGGCCCAGATTTCTTTGTTCTATTGCTCTCCTTGTGGCACTCCTGTCCCCTCAAGGTCTTTCTATCTCCCCCTTCTTTCATTAGATTCCCTGCACTCTCTATTTAGTTCTGTGTCCCATTTTTTAACTGGATTACTTGATTTGTTACTGTTAACTTTTTGAGTTCATTATATATTCTGGATATTAGCCCTCTCTCAGATACAGGGTTGATGAAGATCCTTTCCCATTCTGTAGGCTGTCATGAGGTATCCGAGAAGCAGAAAGACACACATGGTATATACTCACTTATAAGTGAGTATTAGACACATAATATATGATAATCATACTAAAATCTGTGCACCTAAAGAAGCTAAGCAAGAAGGAGGTCCCTGGGTAAGATGCTCAATCCTTATTCAGATAGGCAAATGGGATAGACATAGGAAGAGGGAGAAAACAGGGAACAGGACAGGAGCCTATCACAGAGGGACTCTTGAAGATTTAACCCAGCAGGGTATTAAAGCAGATGCTGAGACTCATAGCCAAACTTTGGGCAGAGTTCAGGGAATTTTATGTCTTTCTCTGGGTAGAACATACCTGCTATTTGAAATCAAGGTGTTTGAATCTATGAAAGTATCTGCCTGACAGCTCAGTTGTCTGGTTTCCCTGTGTACCAATAATCTATTATTTAGACTTTTCTCTTGATTTTTTACCATGTCATCTTTTCTTCTTATATACCCAGTTGGTTTTTATTACATGACACCCCATGAGAAATTTCACAACTGAGTTGAGACTCAGATTGAGATTACCTTCTATACAAAATTTATTTTTTTGTTGTTTTTGATTTTGTAGACAGCTGAGGACATTGACGGTCCCAGATCAGTTTGATCAAATTACCAGTGGATCTGACTTGAAGCAAGACCTCTGGATTCTTATTTCTAAGCCAGGGTTCACCAGAAGAACAAAATCATATGATGTTTCTGTAACTATAGAATAACTTACATGGTCAGAGGCTGGGGGTCCAAGAAGGCCATCTGCAGCTAGTATTAGGGGAGAACAGTTGCTTAGCCTAAGAATCTTGAAGCTTCAGCAAGAGGGGCAACAAGTCTACCCAGTGGGAGGCGGAGGCCCAGGGACTGGCTGGAGTGTCACCTGTTGGGTTCACACTCAAGGGTGATGATGCTGGGCCCTCATGGTCCCAGCTGATGGCAGTACCAAGCCCATCCTGGAGACACGAAGCTAGCACCCATGGGCAAGCTTCTCTACCACTTTTTGTTTTAGGCTGGACTGAGCCCATAGACAGTGCTACCCACATATAAGGTGCGTCTTTCCGCCATCCAGGCAGACGTCTCTCCATCTAGTGAAGTTAACTAAGATTAAGTCATCACATAAGGTAGAATTCTTTTTAGGCCATAACTGTCCAAAGTTCTGCTTTCCTCCCATTTCTCTCATTGCTGGCATTTACCTGTGAGAGGTCTGACATATGTATATATGAGCAGTACATCGTTTTTAACTAATCTGCCTTTTTACGTTTGTCCTTAAACAACTTTAGCAAGTCCATCTGTGAAGATGTCAGCTTCTCGCTCGTTCAACTCTTCTCCTAAGAAGTCTCCAGCTCACTCCCTCCTGACTAGTTCTGCTGAGGAGTCAGTAGGCTCCACATCACAGTATCGGTCTACCAAAGCTCTTCATTCGACCGACCCTGCAAAAGGTAAGAGTGATCTGATATTGCTGCTGGGACTGATTGGTGTTTACACCCAGGGACTGCGGGATTCTGCACACTCCTCGTGGATGCAGCCTGCATTTGCTGCTATAAGTAATGTGCTGCTTAAATTACACACCCGTTGTGTACACACACTCATACCGTAGTATAATAAGAGCATAGATACTATATGTAAACTCATTTCTACTCATGTCTGGCGTGAACAGTGAGCCTTTCCTCTGTTTTGTTTTGCTTTTTTTTTTTTTTTAATACTTTGTGTCTAAGTGCTGAGACTTTCCACTCTTGCTTAGTTAAAACATGGCTTTCCTTCAGCTAACACATTTTAAAGTGTAGGTGTCTGTTATACAAGCTTATTAAAAATCTCATCAAAAATCTTAAGCTTAGTTTTTATTTTTTAAAAATAATTAAAAAACAATTTGATTTATAGCAAGTGCTTTAGAATATGTGTTACATATGTGTTGAATTTGGACTTGAAATGTTTTTCATTTTACACAGCAGTGACCAAAATCAGCCCAGCACTTTGTGGGGTCATCCCCATTGATAAGGCATAAGCCACACCAGGAATGGTGTCACTGTCAAAACATCTTAGTCTTTTGATATTCTATACCATATGTATTTCTAGATCCTAAAAAAGTACAAAAATCAGAACCTAGTCACATTTGAGTACATTTTATTGTTTACTGTTTTGTGCATTGTACCTTCTAGCTTTTGTGTCTAAGCTCTTTGTGACATCTGATCATTCAGGAAACATGGAAAGGATAGTGACAGCCTGTCCCTGGCTGCATAGTGATTCCATGTCCCTGGCTGCATAGTGATACCCATCTCAAAGAAAGCATGAAAACCATAGGCAAGTGTAAAGAATCAGCTAACGGACCTGTCAAGAGTGATGCTAGAGGAGGCAGTGCTGCAACCCAGTGATATGACACCGTGTTATATATTATATCTGTTCAGATATTCCGAAGATAGTGTCTCTCATCCTCTTGAATTGAAAACTTTCAGATAGTTTTAATACTATAATTACGACAAAAAGGGTATTTGGAGATAAAAAAAAATTATGTCAACAAAAGGGTTTTCAAAGTTATTTATCTAGTCGGGGGGGGGGGCTGAGATCAAAATCCAGCTCTTCCATTTGCTAACCAAGTATTTTCAGAAACTGGCAGAACTTAGTGCTCTCGTCCTGCTGGGTCCTGGTCAGGTCCTGCTGCCACATCGTAGGACCACTGTGCTGTGTCAACATCCACACAGCCCTTTCCCGCCATATAGACTGTCCATACCCAGGTGACGGTCCACTGAAAAGTGTGCAGGTGTCCGAGTTAGAGCCTGCTCGCCCAGCCCCCAGTGAGGAGCTGCTCGCTTGCTGTACAGCTGACCCACACAGTGTGTCACTGACTTCTCATGAGTCGGGGTTAATACTTTGCAGTTGAATAGTATTACGTCTTACTGACTTGAAACAAACCCAAAGAAGCTGGTGTTGCTGCATTTCAGTGGGAAGCTTTTTCATTTCAAAGGAGTTTTGAAGTTACTATAAGAAAAGCTTTCTAACGTGATTTGAAAAGTTATAAAAGAAATAGTGAATAGACTTTTAATATCACATCTAAGCAATTTTCTAATAGATTCACAGTCTCCGTCACTAGAAACAACAGGAAAAACATGCCGAAAACTGCAGAACAGACTGGAAAGTTTGCAAACCCTGGTAGAAGATTTGCAGCTGAAGAACCAAGGTACAGCACAGGGGTCGCCTCAGCAAGGGGTTCAGCTCAGTGGCAGGACACTTGCCGAGTTAACAAAAGCCCTGGGTCCAGGCTGTAGCACTGGGAGAAAGCTCACAAAAGATACATACACACATACACACAGGCACCCACACATAAGAAATAGATTTTTTTGTTGTTGTTTTGTTTTTTTGAGACAGGATTTCTATCTGTAGCCTGGCTGTCCTGGACTGGCTTTGTAGACCAGCCTGTCTCTGCCTCCCTGAGTACTGGGATTACATGCGTGCGCCATAGCACCTGGCTAATAAATATGCCTCTAACAACAAACGCTTATACAATAAATGTGAGCGTGTTAGTAAGAGCTTCTGCCAGCATTCATTAAGCCACTTGCACCCTGGGCCTGCTCTCAGTGCTGCCCTGGCCTTCATGCGGCCTTCACAGCAGCATGGGCGTGGGGTGCTGTTACTGGTGTCACAAGAAAATGAGAACACGAGACAACACAGTAAGTCCTGTGTCACGCAGTGAACAGGAGAGCTGGGACCTGACCCTGCAATTTCGACGCTAAAGTGCACAGCCTTCCAACACACCAAAGTTCTATCACGTCACTGCTGGAGAAAGCTCAAGTAAAATTGTATAAACCCAGCTCTCCCTAAGCACTGAGAAATGGTTTCTTTTTAGCTTATCGAGTCATTTTTCAAAAATTAGTTTGAGAATTTCATACAATTTATTTTGGTCACACTCACCCCTTCTCTACCAGCTCCACCCACTTCCCTAAACACCTAACTTTGTGTCTTTTTTTTTTTTAACCTATAAAATATAGTTGGTACTTACTGCCCATGCTGTGAGGGTTTTTGTTTGTTTGTTTGTTTGTTTGAAGAATGTAGGGGTTTTTTTTATGTTTTTGTTTTGCTCCACTTAAAACCACACTTTGATTTTTATTTCTGAGTTCATCCTCCTTATGTCATATGGGTGGAAGACTTGTGGCATCTGTTTAATAAGACAGTGCCTTGGGCTAGATGTGATGTCTAGTAGGGTAGTGCTTGAAGTTCTGAGCAGATATTTTTGGAGGTTTTTGGCAGAACTTATCAAAATGTAAAGCACAGGCTGTAGACGCAGCTTGGTGTTAGGACATAGCGTAGCATGTGTAGGACTGTGCGTCAAGTCCCCAGCAAGAGCAAAATCATTCACGGATTTCCATTCGTGTGCATGCACACAGGAGCACAGGGAAGTTCTCCCTAACTACTTTCAGTAGTGACTTCTGACCCCGGAGATGAAAGGAAAGGAAGCTTTCCTCTATTGCCCTCTCAAATTATGCTCCTTTATCTTGTCCTGCTTATTAGAGGCTGTTATGTTTGTTTGTAGAGGCCTTTACAAAAGTGTGCTGTGTTGAAGGTTTGTGCATCTCTGGGCTCCTTCTGTATGCTAACAGTCCCTCCTGGAAGATGAGTGTGAAGGGATTTAAAACCTGAGTTGACTTTACAATCTAACTTTGCTTAATTGATTTTTTCAGCAATGTCTTCAATGATCAGAAATCAAGAAAAGAGGATCCAGAAAGTGAAAGACCAAGAAAAAATGCTACTAAAATGATGCATTGCTTGCCTGCTCTCTATAGAGGGCTGACGCCTGATTAATGGTGGTGTTACATATAATTAGTGCCCTGTGGACTTTTTTCCTTTTATGTGAAATTTAATAAAAGATACCCTGTAAACTCTATTTTGAAATAAAGTTCTTGAATGCTGTCACGGTAAAACACTCTCAAACACTCTCAGCAGCTAGATTTGAGAGTATTCATAAATTATAACGTATTAACTTATGCTAACTTTATCATGTTGGTATAATTGTTTTAAATTACTTTACTAGTTCTAAGATAGTAGAGTCATTTTTTTTTTCCATTTAAAGAAATTCTGAGTTCTGAGGGGAAAAAAACGTGTTCGGATGGTGTTAAGGGATACAGCGCCAAGAACAGAAGGACAAACTCCAGCATGCTGGACAAACAGCAGCCTTTTTTTTGGTGACCTTGAACTCATTGTTCTGTCAATATCAGTAATCAATAAGACTTTGGTGCCCCCAATCAGAACTTTTAGAAATCTCTCCTCTTGCATAAAACTAAAGAAAGAAAATACTTTGTTACTCTTTAACAAATGAGTAGATAACTTCTACATTGAATTAACAGAGTTTACCTTAATGTTAATAAACCAGGAGTATTTGTATACAAGCCAAATATAATGAAACAAGGGCGACAGACCTGTGTTTCACTTGTACCCAAACAAAGTGGCACACAGTTGTCATGGAGACAGCTGCCAAGCCAGAGGCCCCGTGTCCCCAACTGTAGGGTGATCACCTGGCCAGTTATCACAAGTGGAATGGAATGTGAGCAGGGATCTGTGTTCCTTCAGGTCAAAGTGTTAATGCTGCACTTGGTTTCTCAAGTCATTTCCCTCCCACAAGTTGGGTGCAGAAAACGGGGAGGATCCTTAGGGTGGTGGCACCACAGGGCAGAAGGGGCTCGTCTTGGGAGACTCTCAAGGGAGGGCAGCTGCTAGCTGGAAGAGCTGCTGACTGGGACAAGGTGTTGGTACCTTGTTAGGTGGGTGATCTGCTACAGCAGCCAGTCCCTAGGAGGGTGTGCATGCCCTCAGGGGAACATTGTAATGCTCTCAAGTGACAAAGGTATCATTCCTAGCACACCCAGCGTCAAATGATTAAAATAGATGTATCTGTAACTATAAATAATAGATGTATATATATGTATATATACAGTTTCTTAAATCAGTTGGCTTTAATGAAAGATTAACTTTTATTTCATCAGGTAACTAGAAATAGAATTCTAGAGGCTTATTTGAATTGCTTTACTTCATAGGGATGCTTGAGCATTGTGAAGTAATGGCCAGGACCTTCTGCAGACCGCATTATGAGATACATAAGCAGAATGTATGAATTCATCTCAAAAGTGCTGTGAGCCCAAAGCTTCCAAACAGCATGCTAAGCAGTTTCCAATGCTGCCTCCCACTGAATCTAGGATTTTGTCAGCAGAGGCCATCTTATTAGCCAGGATTAAATACTGTTTTGCCAATAGTTACTGTAGTGTTGTACTAAGACTGCTTTCACACAAAAACTCATTTGATCCAAATGCTTGGAAGGTGGAAGTAGAAAAATCAGGGGCTGAAGATCATCCTTAGCTACATAGCAAGTTCCAGGCCAGTCTGGGCTATCCATCTCAAAACAGCAAAGCTGGGGTGTAACTCAGTTGTGGAGTGCTTGCCTGGCACTGCACAAAACTGGGTATGGTGGCACACACCTATAATCCTAGCACTTGAGAAGTGGATGCAGTTTCAAGGCATACTTGGCTACATAATGAATATTGGGGTAAGCCTGGGGTACAAAAAAACTCTGCCTCAAAAATTCCTTTCTAAGCAAAGTTTTTAAAAACATTTAAGACTTTCAAAAAAAAAAAAAAATTTTTTTAAACTTTCCCCAAGAGAGGGAAAACAGATTCTCCATGTCTGCTGTAACTTTTGATGTTTGCTTTTCTCTCTATATGTAAAATATTATACAGTTATTTACTATCTAGGTTATAGTGCTAAAATTGAAACAAATAATTTAGGCATTTAATAAAGATACTAAAATTCAGGATTTATTATTCAATTATAACTTAATGCTTAATAATTATTTCTCAGAGCAAAGATTCTTCTGTATCATGGTCCTATATAGATTTTCACTCACTGGTATGAAAGGAGAGTGAAGAGGTAACAGATGGAAAAAAACTTCCTTAGGGCAGCCCATTTGTTGAGATCTGGTGGGAGTGGGGTGGGACAGCGGAGATGGTCCGGCCAGGCCACTGTGGGTAGAGGACAGATGCACCCTTTGCTGGAGCCAGACATGGCCCTGTAACCCCCAGCCCTCATAGAAGCATACCCTTCAAGCCACCTCAGCATCTCACAGCCTCTCATGCTCTCCTTCCTGGATGACCAACTCTGATTAGGCTTTCAACCACTAAGACAAAGACATACCAGCCAGCTTCCCACCTATCCTCAGCATTAAAATGGGACAAAAACTAACAGGGAGTCTTGAGTTTCACTCAGATCCTTACTGGTCACAGTCCTTACAGTGTTAATTTTAAATGTAAACAGTGCTGCTTTAGCTGGATTTAACGAGGCTTATTGGAATCTTCCTATTCTAAGAGCTCCTAAGGGCTCTCCCTCATACTTGTGCAGTTGATTAGTTTCTCCTTGCCCATAGGCCAGACCTCAGGCTTTTAGCCAAATCAACTACCCAGGCCCTGAGCAGTCCCGCTCAAGTAATGGTGTGTCTGCACAAACCAGTCAATGCAACAAGGGAAAAGTTCCAGCTCACAGGAAGCATTGCTTGCATGCATATATCTTCCTACCTTTTGGACAGAAGCCACACTAGCAAATCTGAAAGAACTCTGATGGCTACATTTGGAATCACACCGCCCTTACTTTAAACCATGCGGTGTGCTCTACAGCCTCAGCCTCTTCCTCACCCTGCTGCAGCCTCGGGGATGCTTTGCAAACTGAGTCAGGGAATCCCCCACCACCCATGAACCACTTTATCCTCATGGCCAGTCTGTAGGCGTCTATTGCTGCATTCTTCCCATCGTGTAATTTCCTTGTTCTCTACCAACACAAACTTCCACTCCACCACTGTGCCTGCAGGCAGGAAGACAGAATGAGACCAAAGCCCGTCCTTGTGGCAGTGAAGGGGGACGTATGCATTCCATCCCCCAAGGCTCTCGTGGTTGCCAGTTACTGCAACAAACTGCACATCAGTGCTTGTGGTGTAGTGCACCTGGAACCGGATGCTGACCTGCTGCGGTTCCAGAGACGGCGCCTTCCCATCTGCTTCCCAGCCTCTGCCTCCCACAAGACTGCTTCTGCCATCGTCCATTCCCTGACGTGGGCTTAAGCCAGAAGCCTGGAGACTGCCACCCAAACCAACATCCCCCCAAGAAGAGTGCCTAGACACCACTTCCCAGTCCTCGTGGCCTGCTGGGTCCTGACTGACCGACTGTGCAAGGCTGGCAGATTCAGCTCCATCCCTGAGCAGGCTGCTGGAAGGCAGCTTCTCTGCCACACTCCCAGCTGCTTTAGCAACTGTTTCTTGTCCTTTGAGGAGTCTCCATTCCGTGCTTTGATTTCTTGGCACTTCGAAGTCAGCCTTGGAGTGTGTGTCTGGAATCTTTCCATCGGGAACACACTCTCTGCCAACACTGTGTGCTCTCTGTGCTTTCTGCAAGGTACCAAGATCTGTGGTCTCAGAAATCAAATGTCCGTTGCTTCCTTGAAGATGCTCTAAGAAAGGAAAGTGTGCTAACGTTAGATGGTTCACAGTGGAAAACTGAGAAAGTTGATCGCTGCTGTCTTCATATCTATCTGCAGTTCAAGTCCCTGTAAAACTCAAGTACCTATTTGCACATTCCGAGTACTGCTCTAAGAGCATATATGTAGGGCCAACAACCAAAAGCATGCTCAGAGTCTCAGTGGACAACATGAGAGAGTAAAGAGACAAGCTGCAGTCTCTCACAGTCCAGACCATGCTGGCAGGTATCCAAAGTGAAATCACTTGGCTCCTGTCAAAAAAAAAAAAAAAAAAAAATGCTGTCCGAGGGTTGGGGCAGGAGCTGAGCACAAGGCTCAGCCACAGAGGCATTTGTGAAACAAAGGCCTGCATGGCTACCCTGTACCTCAGAGTACTGCTGAACTCCCTGGAAGCAGTGCAGGTCAGGGGCCCGCTCCAGCTAACAGGCAGAGCAGTCAGCCTGGGGAATCCCAAGCGCATGAGGGGGGGAGGGGAAAGTGGGGGGGGCTTGAGGGAAAAGGAATCTCTTCAAACACACATGTTTTCCCCTCACCCAACTCCCCGTACGTATACACTTTAAAAACTGTTCTTAAAACTCCACAATCAACACAATCAAGTTCTCTAAAGACTTGGTTCCTTTCCTGGCTGCCTAAACAGCTCCCCTACAAGCCTGAGCTCCCTAAAACCTTAACTCAGCACGGGTGGGGGAGGGGGTTCTCCCTTCATTTTGTCTCTTTTTTAATGATGAGCTTCGAAGTGAGATGTCAACGAAGAGTACTGTGAATTACTAATTTTCAGAAGAAAATTTACCGTTTACCAAAACTGTTTACCAAAACCCAGCCGTGGGAAAGATTTTTCTCGTAGCTACAAATGACCACCACTAAAAATAAGTTCTGTCAGGCAGCGGCAGCTGGCAAAGAAGGGCACGGGAATTTGGGGCTTGTGCCAGTGAGCGCTGGTTGCCTGCTTCAGAGTCTCTAAAGTGTAGATTTAAACTTCGTGACAGTTCTCACCAGACTTGGGTTCTCTAGCAGGCCGCCACCCTGGGCTGTTTGTGGACAGCCTCAACTGCGGTGGTCTTCACGACCCAAGTCTAAGCAGAATTTTACTTTCCTGAAAGAACTATCCAGACCGTAGGGAGTGAGCGCTCAAAGCTCTCTAACCCCAAATTTAGATCCGAGGCGTGGTGTGAGATGTCAGGGACTGCGTCTCAGAAGGAGGTCCCTCCCAGCTCCATCAGGGACTGAAGAGGGTTGTGAGATGCCCCCAAGCCAGCCTCCAGCACTGCGCCGAGCGCGGCCAGGCGGAGGAGCCGCTGGAGGTGACCGCTCGAGCCAGCAGGAGCGGGGCGCGGCCTCTGGGGGACCCGCGTGGCTTCTCCGGGACACCACAGCCCCGGAACGCGATGGGGCCTGGGGAGGGCTCAGTCGGGGGTGCGGGAAGCCGGTCCGCCAGGACCCACCTGGACGGCTCCAAGTGGCTTTCATTTCCCCTTCCCTGATGAACTTCCAAACACCTGGCACGCCTGCCCGGAGCCCCGGAGAAGCAATACCTGGTTTAGAGCCCAGCTCCCGCTCGGAAGGTTCAGGGCTCAGGCCGCCACCGCCACCCGGACCGCCTCCCGGAGACGCAGCCTCTGCTGGAGGGGCGTCCTTCTGCGGCACCGCACTCCCGTCTTTCCCCGGGGCCCCGGGGTCGCCCCGCAGCAGCCACAGGACGAGCGCTCCCGCCAGACCCCCGCCGACCAGCAGGGCTGACCACACGGCGCCCATGGCTGAGAGGCTGCGGTGGACGACGCGCCCCGGACCAGCGCTCCGCTCACCCCGCACGGCCACACCCACCCCGCCCGCCCCAGCCTTTTACGGTTCCCGGAGGCCCGCCCAGCCCTCCGCGGCCGCCGCGAACTTTCCAGGCCCCGCCTCCCGCCCCGCCTCCGGCCCCGCCCCGCCCGCAGCCCGGCGCTCGCCCACGCCCCTCGCCGCCCCTCGCCCTTCCACGTCCGGGTCCGGTTCCACCCGATCTCACACCACAAGAGTCCGCTTGCCCACAGCACCGAGAAAGGCCCGGGGACGCCGGGAGCTCCGAGGCGGGAGAGGGTTAAGAACCCAGGGCTCCCACTGGACCGTTAGCTCAAACTGGGGTAGAGAGGGGAAAGGGAGGGGAGGGATGCGGAAGGAGGAGGGGAGGTCGCAGAGGCCTGGAGAAAGCTCCACTCCCGCCCCAAACCTCTCTAACCTAGAGGCCCACCACCTCCACCAATCCCACCCATCTTTCCTCGAAGCTTCTACACCCTCCTTTTCAAAAAGGAGGATCATGACTCGCCTAGAATTCTTTATGTACCTCCGGCTGGCCTCAAACTTGATATCCTTCTGCCTCAGCCACTCAGGTTGGAGGTTACAGGCGTGCATCGACGTAGCCCTCGCCTCCTCTCTCTTTTTGCCGCGTGTAATGCTGCACAATTCACATTCACCCAGCTGAACGGACTATTGCCCAGGGACAGAGCCCCTACAAGTAAATATTAACAAAGCAGCGAGCCATTATCAAAGCACTATATGTTTTAAGTGTTTTGTGTGTGAACCTAAAGTGATCCTCACACGACAGAAGTCCTGTGTAGGAAGAGTTTGACCCTTCCGCTGTGCGGGCGTGCTCACCTAACTGCAGGTTAATGAGCCTGGGCTTTTTATCTCTGATCTGGAGTCCGCCCCTTAAACACACTGTCCTACATCCCGCTTCGAGGCCACAGCTGGAAAGTGTGTGTGCCTGTGGTCACTGCTAACACGGCTCTCTCTGGTTGGCCCCGTCACAGCAGGGTGCTCCTTGCTGGGATCACAGCACCGCCTAACAACCTGGTGGGTTGCTGCTGTCTTAGCGCAGGGGTGGTAGATGACTTCGAGGGGACAGGCATTTACGCACTCAGGGACTGTGACAAAAATCCCAGCGCTGAGAGGAGGAAGTGGACACAAAGACAAACCCCTGACCAAGAAGCTGTTTACAACTGATACCTGCCGGAAAGGAAAAATTAGTTCTCTCCAGTGGAGTGACGCTGGGTAAGCCGCACTCCGGAAGTAGTTGGTCAACACAGACTCCATGTTTTGTTTAGTTTTGTGTGTGTGTGTGTATGTTTTGATTTTTATTTTTGTTATTTCCTTTTTTTTTTTTTTTTTTTTGAGAGAGAAGGGGGAACATGAAGTCGGGTGGGTAGGAAGATAGGATCTAGGATGAGTGAGAGAGGAGAAAGATTAATCAAAATATATTAAAATTAATTTTAAAAAGTTTTTAAGAATTTAAGGTAAAAAAGAGAAGATCAGGTAGGTAGGTAGATACTTAGAGAGAGATGAAGGATAGGTAGAATAGAACACAGATAATGCACAGCAGCATAATTAGGAGGAAAGGAGCGGCTGCCTGGTGAACATGCCCCATGCCACTCAGCTAGGTGCAGACATTACAAGCTAACGTAGATCTCAAGCCCCTATTGGCTGCCCCTAGGGGAACCTCCGCAACCATGCCAAGCCTTCGTGGAAGATTCTCCAATGGCTCTGTGTGAAAACCTGTCCCTGCGACCTCCCAGGCCTCACCCTCTCTGGCCCTCTCCAGCCACAGTAGCTTTCTCAACTCACATAGATTCCCACGTGCACCACAAGCACAACTTACATAGAACTTGGTGTGTTCTTTGTCAACTACATTTCATGTTTTTAATTAGAGGTCTAATGGTGATCTGAGGAGACTAAGTATATCGAAACTATAGCACAAACCTTTGAATTAGAAACCCATGAGCATGCGCCCAGTGTTTCCTTAGGCTCTGTGAGCCATTCTAGCAAATCCTGAAACCCAAGGGAAAAGTCCCCCACTGCACAATGGTCAATCAGAAGCAGGAAACGCATGGATGGACTTGGAATTGACCTCTGAAATAGGGAGAGTCTTAAACTGAGCCCTTTAACTTATGAGATCAAAACTGACTTCAGGTAGAGAACGCCAGAAGTGTGTTAAGCTGGAGGACACCAAGTTGATGCCCATGAGTTGGAGAATTACTTGGTATGCAAAACCTTTCCCTGCTTACCAATTCTCACCATCTGGAGAAAGGCTTTTAAGAGTAGGAGATAATAAACGGTATTTTCCCACTGACTTCTGCACTGTCAGCCTCACTGTCGGCACCCTATCTGGACCTCATTGGGTACCTCCCTCTGCACTCTGCAACTGTTATCAACTCAGTCTTTTCTAAAGTTTGGTGTTGCTTTCCTCGGCTCAGAATTCTACTCAGGGCCTCGCATTCCTTACACTGATTTGCCATTCTTTTATTTGAATCCTGAGCATATGAACTTTCTTAGAGCAAAGTCTAAAGATTTCTTTCATGATATACTTATGTTTTGTAACTTGTCTCCCTCCTTAGCTCAGAAATCTCTTGAGGGTCAGGAGAATTCCATTCTTTGTGTTCCATGGAATGCCAAGTCAAGCATCTAATAAGGCCTTTTAGTGTTGCTCTTTATTGAGTGCCTAATTGATGTAATTGATGCTGGTCCCTGGCTAGGTACATCAGAATTATCTCATGCACCGCCTTCAGAGGTGTGATCTGCTCAAGGTCATCCAGGGGCTGGCTGGCCAGAATTTGACCCCAGGACCCAGGCTCTGAACCTCCGGCTATTCCATATCCTTACGGCGGTTAAACCACGTTCACCTTTTAAGACATACATTTTAGAAATGTGTGAATTTGGATCCATGACATCAGAGTTGCCTTCCGGGAATATTCCATCATGGATTACAGGCGTGCTGTTGGCTTCTGAGTCCTCTTGCTTCAAGCCCTGGATCTCTGGGGATGTACCGCAGCACCTGTACATTTCTGTCAAACTCTGCGCCCGGGTCTCCACATGACATTCGCCACAGGCAAACCCTCTGCAGCTCAGTCACGTCGGAGCCTCCCCGCCTCAGGTTTCATGGAGACATTTTCTAACTGCAACCGTTTGCAAACCTCTGACTCATCTAGGCTCCTGGATAGCCTCCAGGCTGAGCTGCTTGGTAATGATGAAACCTTTAGAAACGGAGAACCCATACTGGGAAAACTAGCTGGCTCACGGTATAGAGAAAAGCACAAAGCTAGGTTAGTCATGCTGTGTTAAACTGTGGGTTTCATGAACCCTACATGAAAAAAAGTGCAAGGCTAAGGGAACAAAATCCAAGACACTATCACTGTGAGAGTGCCTAACATAGGAGACTACTTTGATATAATTAGATACAATGGAATACGCTTAGACAAATGATTAACCAATAAACTCTCACACGTTGACAGGAAAGGGACATGAGGGACACTCTTTTCCTTCGGGTCTTGGCTGAGCAGACAGCAGGCACCCACAGGCCAAAGGAACAAACACAAATATACTCAGTCAGAAAAAGGAAAATTCAAAGACGGTGCTATTGGTTTCTATCCCCAAAGCAAATGTTGGCGAGAAGATAAAGCAGGGTTCCTGGGAAGGTTAGCAGGCACAGTTAGAAGCCTCGAGTGAAGTGGACAGTGCTCGTACCCCGCCCTCCGTCCCTCCTCGGCATATGTCGCCTACAGGCCACCTGGATACACATGGAGAAGAAAGTGACTCCGTGCAATGTGGAGGAGACCTCAAAAACGCTGTGGGTGTCCTACCAGGTCTCCGGAGTCCCGTACGGCGCGGGTGTGTGTGTGTGTGTGTGTGTGTGTGTGTGTGTGTGTGTGTGTGCTCACAATGCTGAATCAAGTGAATACCAGGAGTGGTAAACAGAAGAGGCTCTCAAAATCGGTGCAGGCGAATGTCCAGGGGGTTTGAGGCTTTCTGTTGCCGTTCTGGGTTTGTCGTTTTGCAGTGTTGGACACTGGTCCCAAGGCCTTGTGTATGCACTGAACTACATACCCGGCCTCCTACTTGCTGTATACACTTCGAGAAGAGAACACCTCTTTTTTTTCTTCTGTTCTTACACCATAAACAACACAGACAAGGTGTGTGATCAGCTGTGTGGAGCTTGTCCCATATCCAGCAAGCAAGCTATTCATCAGCGAAACCAGCTTTCTCTAATTGAGCTCAACTCTGCTAGCATCCACCTGGGGACATTATCCATTCCATGGCTGAGGGGCTTTGTCCCCGAGACTGTACCCATTCACCATGCTGGACACCACCCATGAGCCTGGGCCTGTAACTGAGCAGTTATAAATCGGGGTTCCAGGACTAAGGCCAAGGCTCAGTGAACAACATGTTCTCAGCATTGTGAAGCCTGGGTTCTGTCCTAAGTACCCACAATGCAACTTGAATTCACAGCTTCTCCAGAGCTCCTACATGAAGACAGAGCTTTGTCTGAGAAAGGCTGAGGCCCCAGTGGGACTGTAGGAGCATGTAGGAAGACACAGATGGCTTGAAGTGCCCTAAACTCCTATCCCACGGAACCGTGCCACTCAGATGTCATAGCAAAAGTAACCAGTTCCTGGAGCCAGATGTTTCACTGAAGCTTGTCCACCATCACATTGAGACCGTGCTGCCTGCCTGTGGGCTCCTCCTAGCCAAGGACCAATCATGGCAGAAGAAGTGAGGAAGAATGGTGTGAGGGCCCTCTTGACGGTCTCTGGATGGAGCTGCTGGAACTCCTATCTGCTTTAAGTTGGGGCCGAAGGTTTCCTTACTTCAGTCTTCAGTCCCTCCCAGAATCAGATTCACATCTTAGTCTAATGGCTTTCCACCACCTTTTCATGATCCCTCCCCCAATCCCGGAATTAGGCTCGAGGACACCTAATCCCAGCTTGCTGTCTGCTTCCCGGGCAGCTTGAAGTGCTGTCCTTTACCACAGAGATTTCTCTACCCCTCTGCAGCGAGGCCTCCCCGGCTTCCACAAAGACTCTAGGATAGCCTTTGTGGGGACTGCTTTGGGACACAGGAGGAAACCTATTGTCTTTATTCTTCACCCCTAACATGCAACTTAGCTTTGACTCTTATGATGGAGACCATGCCAGAGACAGGGTACTAATCCCCAAAGCCATTTAGGAATTCAGTGAGCTGGTTGGTGCACACTGCCATTCCCAACACATACTTCAGCTAAGGAAATGACACAAGCAATGAGCAAAAAGCCTCTCCACCTAGTCAAACAACTTCATATTGTTCTCTATGTTCTCAGGTTAGTTATATCTACTTCATCTGCATGTTGGATGATCCTGTGCTGCTTTCACTTCCACTTGAATTTTGGAAGCCAGATTTATACTTTGCTCTTATCCCAAAGGCTGTGAAGTGGTAAGAAGGCCAGGTTTAGATATGCTGTCTCAGCTCATTCATTCAGAAGTCTGACAAGGTGCCAACTTTCAGCCCAGCATGTCACTCAAGAAGGCATCGTAGCCCTCTGAGCCCTTGAAGTCAGTGTGCTTGAAGCATTTGCAACAGGCAGGGCTCTGAATAGAATTTAAACAAATCCGGAGAGTCCTAGCTTGGGCACTCAGTGTTCTGCAGCTGAGCCACAAATCCGGTGGCATAAAACCATTCTCTTGGCTTCTTGCTGGGCAGCAGTTAAACACAGCTGAGACAGTTGGTGGCCATGTGACAGGTGCCTCCCATTAACCAGGGGTGATCTGATCCACCAAGCCTGGGCATCAGCTAACCTTCAGTACGTGCCAGGGTCTGTTCTAAGCACTCTTATGTCTCCTTAACCCTTATCACATTGCTGGAGATACAGCCGTTATTATTATGATCATGCCTATTAGAAATGAGACAGCTAGAGGAGACGGGCTAACGGATTTGCCTATGACCATTCAGCTGGCAAGTGGCAGAATTTCCTTAGGTCATTCAGTTTTGCAAGTGCCGGGCCCTGTGCTGCAAAGTTCCACACTTATTTACCTCATCACTTTGCTTTGGATGTTGCTTCATGAGCAATGATGTTTGCAGTACTGTCATCTGCGCCACCTGGGGTCGGTTGGAAATGGGGATTAATCTCTTGTAGAAGAGTCTGTTAAAGCGGGGCTTTGCTGCTCACACTTTGATCCCAGCACTCAAGGAGGCAGAGACAGGCTGGCCTCTGTGGGTTTGAAGCCATGCTGGTCTACAAATCAAGTCCAGAACAGCCAAGGCTACACAGAGAACCCCTGCCTCAAATAAATAAATAAATAAACAATTAAAAAAAGAAAAAAAAAGAGTTCTGTAAAGTGTCCCTCATTCCCTCCCCATGGGATGTTTTTCAATGTTGCTCAATAAACACAGAGCAAAGCCCTCTGTTATAGACAGATACATAAAATCACACACAGCATGACAGATTTAGAAGAGAGATTCAGACTCACACAAGAGACAGAGAAGATGGGAGACACACACACATAAAGTAGAGAACTCCAATCTGGGCTCGATCGTGATTAAATGACACCAAGGAGAAGTGGTTTAGGTTAACTTCCTTAATGCAACACCGATGAGTTATTGGTGACTCTGAGCTTACTATGAACGCATTTAAACTGACAACGTTTTGGTGCTTTGTGTGAGGAATCTGTGATGTACTCAATCTACTCATGAACTCAATAAACTTGTAGTTCTAAAAAAAAACATCCCCACCCGTGGTCCTCAGGTGTGGCATGGCAGAAAACAAACACATGGTTTAGTTCAGTAGCCTGAGACTCTCAGAAGAACGAAGAAGGTAAGTATTCCTCAGGGATGCTTGAGGAAAAGGGAAGAGGGGTGCAGAGACTCTTTCATTCTTTGTGACACCATCAAAAGGCTCCACTCTGCAGAAGGGATTCAATAGTCAGTGAAAAGCTGATCCCACGGTCTGTTAGTCAGGCGCATGCACTTCTCTGTCAGAGGACCTGTGTTTGGTTCCCATAACCCACAGGTGTAGCTCACAACCACCTGTGAGTTCAGCTCCAAGGGATCTGTAAAATGAACTTTTATTCTCCTGAGGTAATTGTTGTCTCAGAAGCTTATTGCCTCCATCTGCTAACCTAGGCCTAGCCTTGGAAGCTTCTAGCCTGCATACAATCTAACCTAGGCCTAGAATGTATTCAGCTGGACTCCCTGCCTAGTAATCTCACCCTTACTTGTTCTTACTGAGCTCTGGGCTGGCTGGTGCAATTCAGCTGTTCTGACTCAAACTCCTCTCCCAGCTGAGTAACTCAATCTGGCTTTTCTCTCGGCTCCTGAATTGCTCTGCTTGGCCTCTCTTCTCTCTAATTCATCACCTTTTCTGCCACTCAATTAGACATGATTTTCAAACATGGAGCTTCCTTCTACAAACTAACCTTACCTTCATTGTTTGGGATCCAAGACGTATGCTGCCACACCTGGATCTGAGCTTTTCTTTACTGAAACTTGCTCTACACCAGGCTGGCCTTGAACTCAGATCTTCTTGCCTCTGTCTCCTAGATAAAAGGTGTGTTTGTACTCCAGCTGGATCACACAGACCTAAAAGGTCTTTGGATGTGACCTCTGGCCAGAACAGCCATGTTCTGAATTAAAATTCCTCTACAAGAATCCAATACCCTCCCTCTCCTGATCCCTGAAGGCACCTGTACACACACACACACACACACACACACACAAATAATTTTTTAAAAATTGACTTTTCCTTTGTATTTCAGTCACATCTCTCCACAGACACTCCAGTATTGCCTGCTAACACCTGAACAAGGACTATCTGTGAGCTCAGCAACTTGGATTTCTCCTTGTAGCAGCTGAGTTGGCTGCTGCTTCTGTTGAATGGTTAGCTCTGTGCTAGAGATTTTTATGTCAGCTTGCCACAAGCTAGAGTCTTTTAGGAAAAGAGAACCACAGTTGAGAAAATACCCCCAACACACTGGCCTGTGGACCAGCCTGAGGTGCATTTCCTTGATTGACGATTGATGTGGGAGGTGCCAGCCCTCAGCTGTGGTCCTGGGCACTAAAGGGAAGAGCAAGCCATGGGGAGTAAATCAGTGTGTAGCCCTCCTCCGGGTCCTCTGCTTCAGTTCCTGCCTCAAGGTTCCTGCCCTGCTTGAGTTCCTGCCGAATCTTCCTTCAGTGATGGAGTAAAAATTATAGACTAAGCCCTCTCCTCCCCAAGTAGCTTCGATCATGTTTTATCACAGCCTAGAAACCCTAAGACAGTTGTCCACCAATTGAAACTAGCCATGGGAACCTAAAAAGTCCTGGGCCTGACTGCAGCAAAGCCAGGCACACGGAAGACACACACTCTCTCCAGCCAGCACCACCTGCGGCTCATCACCTACATGCCCACATCTAAGGACTGGATGCCAAAACCGCACCCATGAATGCTGAAAGCCCGCCTATGACAGGGCTGGATGCCCTTTCTACTGGCTTGCAGCAGACCAGCTCTCCTTTTGACTCCCCCTGTGGGCTTCCACGCATGTGAGGCTATTTGATGGGTGCAACTGTGAATGGGTTTGGGAAATGTGGCCTTCAGATTTCTACCCTGTGCGGTGGGAAGAACACTAGAAGGGGTCTTGATGGCTGCATACTGAAGAAGCAATGTTATCTCCCCCCTCCCTAAAGTTATTCTGGGTTTAGACTTGCTGATCTTGCTCAACAGACATCCACCCACACCAACATTTATAGACTTACTGAACGCTTATTCACCGCTATGGTTTTCCACTTAACACTGGCTCTCATTGAGAAACCTATTTGATCTATCATCATCATCATAATCATAATCATCACTTTCATCATCATTATCATTTGGTAATTTGGAACAGAATAAGAACCACATGGACCTAAACCTGGCATTCCTTCTGCCTCAGTTTTTGGGGTGCTGGCATTATAGGCATGAGCTACCATGCAAAGTGCAGAAACTATTTTTAGAGCAAAAGCAGGAAGGCAATTGGCTGACGCTGTGGTGCATGCACATAAACTCTATTTCGGGCCCAAAGTTTCTGAGGTGCAGTGGCACTGCCCACTGTGGCCCTGTGTGCTCTGACCCTCACGGTTCCAGATGAAAATATTAAAACAATTTTTGTCCTTCGTGTGTTTTTTTTCTTCTTGTCACTCCCTAAACAGCACAATGTTTCTTAATTTAAAATAATTTCTTAATTTGCATTTTGCAAATTAAGTAGTGAACGTAAAGTAGCTAGGACTTGAAGTGGAGTGTGCGACACATGCCGGTCACCTGCTGGCTCTTTATCATTTTGTGTAAGGGGCTTGAGCACCAGCAGATCTCACAGAGCCCTGGAACCAGTGCCACACAGACACTGAGCCACGGCTATCTACACTGAGCAAACACCCGATTTTTCTACTCTGGATATGCAGGTCTGAGTGTAAGTAACGACCACTGGAAAAATCGTTCCTTAGCCTCCAGACTGCGCTGTGGATATATAAGCTTGAGAAAAGCCACCCTCCAGCGAAAACAGCAATATTTCAATTGACTGAGCAGCAGCCGCCACCAGCTGGCAAGGGTGAGCTCTTCATGCTCCGTGAAGAACTGGAAAGAGACAGGTCGCAGTAGTGGCGGTACCTGCCTTTAATCCCAGCATTTGGAGGACAGTGGCAGGTGGATCTCTGTGCTCGAGGCCAGCCCAGTCTACAGAGCAAGTTCCAGGATAGCCAGGACTACACAGAGAAATCCTCTCTCGAGAAACCAAAACTAACCCAAACAAAAGGAAGCGAGAAGACACTCTGGTGTCAGAGTGAGGAGACTTCTTCCTTAACCAGGAGAATGATTGACAAGTTGCAGAAAGCAGAGGGTTCCTTGGAGTTCCACTGAGTCTTGTAATAAAAACGCCAGGGTAGGATCACTGAGGCTCAGACCCTTTGTGGATGAAGGTTTCAGTCATTCTGTTCACCAAGAGATCCCATCAGCCAAATGGTGGGCTACAAAGAGCAAGCATGTGGAACAGGAAATGGATGAGAAAAATTGCTTAGAAATTACAGCTCTCAACCAGTTGTAGAAGTGAGTACCATTGAATTGATCTGCATTTTCTTTTCTGCCACGTCATGTATACACATTTTTCAAATACTTTTTTCTTATCTCTCCACTAATTTTCAAAAATTTTTTCTCTTGTCTTTCTCAACTGAAGGTGTGTTACCAACAACCAAATTTAAAGTGTAATTCTGTGTAAGACTGTTGAGATGTGACAGGGAGTACCTGGGGAGTTGGCAAAATGCTCGCCGTGTAGGAATAAGGGTCCACATTTGATTCCCAGCATCTATGTAGAAATTCGTAATGGCATGGCCTGTGATCCCAATTGTTGGAAGAGGAAGCAGGCAGAGCTCTGAGCTTACCAGCTGGCCAGCCTGGCTGAATTAAAGAGGCCAGGTCCCAGCCAGAGACCCTGCTCAAAGGAAAAAAAGAGTGATGGATGGCCTATGAGGAACAACACCCAAGGTTGACCTCTGACCTCCAGATGCACTCCCACACACATGCAGCCATGATCATAAGCACATACCCAAAAATCGTTTCTAAAGTTACTTTTAATTTAAAATTTTATTTTATGCTTGTAGAGGTGTTTGTGCACCACGTACATGTGTGGTGCCCATAGACACTAGAAGAGAGTGTCAGATTCACTGAAACTGGAGTTACAGATGGTTATGGGCTGCCCTGTGGGTGCTGGGAATTGAACCCTAGGTCTCTGGAAGAGCCAGAGTTCTTAACCACTGATCTAGCTGTCCAACCCCCCCCCCCATTCTCCCCAGATAATTATATTTATATTTATGGATGCTTCGGGATTGAAGTTTCCACAGTGGGCACTTACCATATTCTACTTAATAATCAAAACACACAACTTCCTGTAACTCTCACCTCTGTGGCTACCCACATGCATGTACACATACAACACACACCCAGACACATGCACACAGACACACACCCAGACACATGCACACAGACACACACCCAGACACATGCACACAGACACACACCCAGACACATGCACACAGACACACACCCAGACACATGCACACAGACACACACAAATAATTTTTTTAATCGTTAAAAAGTAATAAAATATGTCAGCTTGATTTTCCTTTAAACTTTTTGACCTATGGCCTTTTACTGTAAGTACACATTTGTTAGCAAGACTAGCATGCCTAAGAGAGGAGAAAAACACCTCAGTTAGCTTAACTCAGTGAAAGGAAGGAATAATGTAAAAAAGAAATGAGGTACTCATTCAGAGTCAGCTACTCAATCAAAGTAATAACAATGATTTTGCCTTTACTTACAATTTTATTTTTACAAAGAATCAATACACTAATGTAATTTTCATAACATAACATAACCTCGAGAAGACTATGCGTGAATATTGATCCTGTAGTTTGTAAATACACAAAAATGTCTTTTTTTTTTTTTTTTAATGCACCAGGAATGTTGGTACACAGTTGCAACTCAACCCCTGAGAGGCTGACATGGGGATGACTACTTGGAGGTCAGCCTGGGCTACATAGCAAGGCTCTGCCTGAAGAAGGTCAAACCCCAAAACCAACCAAACAAACAAACAAAACATTGATCAATGGGGGCTGGAGAGACAGGCCAGCCATTAAGAGTACTCACTGCTCTTCCAGAGGACCAAGGTTCAATTCCCAGCACCCACACGGTGGCTCAAAACCCTCTGTCATTCCAACTCCAAGGGATTCCTCTGTCCTCTGAGGGCCCCTGCACTCACGTGCACACACCCAATGCAGACATACACAACTAGACATAACTAAACCCAATACAAGAAATGATCAACTAAAGCATTTAGAAAAGCATTTGTGCTGGGTTTTATATTTACGGCTGCTGCCAGGCTGACCTTCCCGCAGTGGGCATTTGCCATATTCTACTAAATAAATAAAATAATGGCGCAATACCCAAGCATGACGTCAATAAATGCCGCCTCATCTTCTCCCAGGATTCCTCTCTGTTTGGGCGAGTCTTTTAGGAGCCTTCACATTTTCAGATTTAACTTTCTCCTCGGTGTATATCTTCTCAAGGAACTACAGGAAGAAAAAAAAAATCAGAGTCTCTTCATTAGAATGCCAGACAAAAATGGTGTAGTCCTCCTGCTATAATGCGTCAGCTCAAAAGCTTCACTCTGACAGATTTCCTGATGCTAGACAAAATTTTGAGTTGACAATGTGAGCGAGAAGTAGTTGCTTAGCGTCAGAAATACTCAGAATGAATTCACCCTCATCCCATACCCCACCCTGGCCCAGCCCAGCTCAGCAAAGGCTGAGGTTGTTAAAGGCCTGGGACCTACCGGGGTCACTGTAGACAATGTATAAACATTGGTCTATTACATAAGAAGATGCTCCCCTGTGACATATGTGAATACATACATACACACAATACACATACATTATAGGTTGGAGAGAATGAATGTTCACATACACATTTTGTGACAGCATATAAATGCATACACAGATATGTTTTGTGTATATGTATACCTGTGTATGTAATTTACATTTAGTTATTAGTTATTTTTTTCATTTCCTTGAGACACGGGCTCACTCTGTAGCCCAGGCTGGCCTTGAACTCACAGCAATCATCTTTCTGCTTCAGCCTCTTGAGTGCTCACTTCATTTACTACAATGGATTGCTTCTTTCAGATGAAACTTTATCAGTAAGACAGTAGCTATAGGCTATAAGAAAGAGGGATAAAATAGTGCCAGAGTCCATGTGACAGGTGTTCCCAAATGTCTCTGTTGATCCATGGGCACCACCTCTCCAGAGTTCGTGCAGTAGAGAGGGCATGTCAGGCATGTTCCCTTCTGCCCCCAGCTGACCTACGTGTGCATCACAGAATGAATTAAAGTGACAGAGGATGAAAAGGGATGTTTTCACGATATAAATAGTAAGAAAGCCATATATGACACAGGGCTGGGAAGATGGCTCAGTGGGTAAGAATGCTTGCTGCACGAAAATCTGAATTTGAGTCCCTGACACCTATGGAAAGTATCAGGCATGGCAAGATGTGGCCTGGCATGGGTCCAGTCAATTTCATGCTAACCCAAGCCACGTAAATTTGTCCTTAGACCTAGACTGCAGGGGACTTAAGGAGGTCCTAGAGAGCTCAGCATGTGTTAGTAAGAGTCTGTGCAAGGCATGCTAGCTGCACCTCAACTCCCTTCACTTGGTCCTAAGGAAAGGAGACTTCCAAGCAGCAGGAAGAAGCCTCTACAGTAGCGGACAGCAAAGGACTCCTCTGGACAGCAACACTGCATTTTTATTTGACAGCATCCTTCTGGCCCCAGAGTGGATGCCTGGGAGGGGTCTATTCTGATCACGTAGGGGTACTTCCCATCCACAGAGGTCCTCTTCAAAGCCCCTCAGCAGGGTTCTGCGAAAGGACTCTTCACTCACCCTGGGCAGCCTGTAGCCCCTGCTTAGAACGAAGTCCTTAAAGGCAGCTGTTCCGTGCAGGCCCGCAAGCAGCTTCTCCTAAAAGCGCAGTTTGAAAGAACGGGTGAAGGCACTGTCGAGAAACTGCCATGAAGCCCCTCACCGCACGTGCTTCCTCCTGGGCTTCATCAGGTAAGGAATATGAGGGCTTTCAGAGATTCCTGATTTTGTCTTCTTGCCCATTTCTTTTTTCTTACCCTCGTATGAAGGATAAGCAACAATTTTTAGTAAATAGAAAAGTTTTGACTTGGAATGTCAAAACTTATCTACATCTTACAGATTATTATTATTATTTTACATTTACTTGGTAAAGGAAGCAGGTGAGCCATCTCACCAGCCCCTATATATATATCTTAGTTACAAAGGGCTCAGCAATCACAATAAACTAGCTTCAGTGCCAAACCCTCTGAGCATTCAAGCACCCTTTTGTTTTTTCTTTATATTTATTTGAACTCGAAAAGTGGATGTAGAAATTTCTGTACTGCAGTCCAACTCTTCAAGGTCATTTCACCTTCCCAAACCAGCCAATCAAGGAGGGTGAGAACTCTTGAGTTCCTGGTAAGACTGTCAAGAGTGGCTCTCCTACAAACACACACTGCCTCAGCACCTTCAATGCACAGGTTATAACTGGCCCCCGGGCTTTAGGGATGTGTGATTTACCAACAACACTGTAGGCTGGGCATGGAGGAGCATGACTATAAGCCCGGCACTTGGGAGGCTGAGGCAGAGGATCATGACTCCTAGGCCAGCGTGAACCACATATATGAGATTACACCTCAAAAAAATTGTTATAGGAGCAATCTTAGTGTTTGACTCCTTCCTGGGTCTAGATCTCCTGATGGATAATGCTTACTGCAATAGTTATATCAGACGTATTGCCCAAATGGAAAAGAGACCACTTCATTAGCTGACTGTAAGCACTCTGACAGACACCATAAATAGCTTTCGCCATCAAAATAAAATATTATGTTATGAATTAAATTCCTATACATTTGGGCACTCCTAAGCCATGCATTCAGAAGTCCTATTAAGCATTATTTGTATTATTTTGCAGTTTATACAGGAATGTTATGCTTATGGAGTTGTGGCATACAGCATTCCCAAAAGCAGCCTCTCCTACCCAGCATTGGGAAGAGGATAATGACCGCCATTCGTCCTGCCTTTTCAATCCGCAGAGCAGACTGATGGGCAATCTCTAACGAAGCATCAGCCATATCCGCACATGGTTTCACCTTTCCATATGTTTCCCATCTGGCATCTGGAGACACTCTGGTCTGTTGTAAAAGAGAAGAGGCCCACAAATGTGCTCGCCAGAGTCCTGCGAAGCACATGTCAGCTGTTTCCAGAGCCACAGCGACGACCTTTGCTTCCACAGATGTGTGTACACAAGAGGCCAGCGGGCATGCTGCTTATCTACAGTAGAGCAGGGTCACGTCTTGGTGATGTGGCTTTGCTGCTGCTGTGTCGTTTAACCTTTGACCCCTCTCTTAGAGAGACTCAGTTGCAACGGAATTCTATTAATGAAACTCCCCAGGTGTGGTTTTGAGTTCTTTGACAGTCGCCTCGGTGAGGAAACAACTTCATGACGTCATGCCAGTTCTGAGCACTGTGCTGGTCCCACCCCCTCTCCTGCCTTCAAACATTTGTTCACAGAACACACAGTTCAAAATGGTAGCGGTGGGCCGTGTGGAGGCACACACCTTCAATCTCACCACTCTGGAGGCAGGAGGATGTCTGTGAGTTTGAGGCCAGCCTGGTCTATGGATGGAGTGCTAAAACAGCCAAGGCTACGTAGTGAGACCCTGTCTCAAACAGAAAATGGTAGGAGTACTGCCCTGTCTGGCCGAAATCCAATACTTCCTTCTTACACGCTACGCATAACTCATCTTGCCTTTGTCATTGCTGAATCTGATATACACGCCCTGAAACTTTAGCGGAACTTCTGTGCCTAATGGTACAGTCATCGTCTGTGGCCCAGACAACCAAATCTCAGCTCGTGTACATACCTGGTCCTGAAGCTGCTTTTTTAAATTTGTATCTTGAGCTTTGTATGAGATCTTGGGGTCGACCAAAGGTTCATCCGCTCTTTGCTTCTTCCACAAGTTGGTGTTCAGATACCAGGCTCCATACCTCATCTTCACCCTCTTTGGCTCAGAAGGAGTCTAGAGAAAGTAACATAATTCCAGAGTTGTTAGAGTCACTTATTTATTGGTTATTTGGTTGTTTCAATAATCTAAGGTTCACCTTACAGAAGGTGTGCTACTATTTAGCATTTACAGCTGGTTCTTGCCAAAGTATTTTTACGAAGTTTCAGCGTGCCTTAATTTTTACAAAAGAAGTGGGGAACATTCATAATTAGGAAAACAGGAATGCCTAGGAACGAGGCCTTTGGACGCAGACAGGCCTAGGCTTGAATCCACCCTTCCTTCTCTCGGGAGCTGTGAGTCTGTGGGCATACCACTTAAGTTATTTGTCAACAGGTTTTTAACCCTGTATGAGGGTCCCAAGGCTTATAAGAGAGAACATACGCAAAGCAGGTAGAAATCAGGTAAAAAAAAAAAAAAAAAAAATCACGTATTTCACCTGAGTGATGATCTTGAACAAGATCCAGTGAACCAAACTATTTAGTTAAACTCACTAAGTACAGCAATGTGCTCCGTCTTGGGGGCACTTGTCTCAGCCTTGAGAGCACTATACTTAGCCTTGGGAGGACTGTGCTTAGCCTTAGGAGAACTGTGCTCAGCATTGGGAGCACTGTTCTGTCTTTGATCAAACTGTTTCTTAGCCCTAACCTTCTGCCCTTTTCATGGAAAGGGAAAATATGAAGGAAGAGTAGACCTCACTCTCTTTCTGATGCTTCCACAGTTTGCTCCAAGGATGTAAAGAGGACTTCAAGCTGGTTTGCAGCCAGATGATGTGGCTACAATGTAGCATTGTACTGACTTAACTCTTGATTGTAGCATAGAAACATGAAGTCACAATTCTGTCTCTGTCCTCACATTATTTGTTATCTATCTATCTATCTATCTATCTATCTATCTATCTATCTATCTAGGGTTTTTTGAGACAAGGTTTCTCTGTGTTTCTCCCTGGCCATCCTGAAACTCACTCTGTAGACCAGGCTACCCTTGAACTCAGAGATCTGCCTGCCTCTGCCTCCCATGTGCTATGATTAGAGTGTGCACCACCACTGCCTGGCACATTTATTTTTTAAGTTTTGTTTTGTTTTGTTTTTACATGTATGAGTGTTTGCCTGAGTGTATGTAGGGGTATCATTTGTAGACCTAATGAATATTTAGGTTGAAGAGGGTGTTGGATCCCTGGAGCTAGAGTTACAGATAGCTGTGAGCCACCATGTGGGTGTTGGGAACTGAACCCAGGTCCTCTGCAAGAGCCACAAGTGCTCTTAACCACTGACCCATCTCTCTACTCCCATATATGTTTTAAATTATATGCGTGTGCGTGTGTGTGTGTGTGTAGGTATGTACACAGGAGTACTGGTGCTGAGGAGCCAGAAGAGGGCGTCAGCTTCCCTGGAAACGGAGTTACGTGCAGTTGTGAGCTATCTAACATGGGTCCTGGGAACCAAACTTGGGTCCTCTGGAAGAGCAGTGAGTGCTCTTATCCTCTGGGGCACCTCTGGGGCACCTCTGGGGCTACTTCTCTTGTCCACATTTAAACTACGTCCTGGAAAGTGTGGGACATTCTGGAGTTAAACAGCCTATCTAAAACATCAAATATGGCAGCTTTTGGGGGCGGGGCTCCTGGGGTTGGGCTCGGCACTCTCTTCTAGAACATGCCCATCTCACTCCTTCATTATGGACCCCTGTACTCTCTTCCTATACCTAGCTTACGCTGTTTCTGGTGACATCTTCCCTGCCCGGCCAACTTAAAGTCTGCAGACTTCTCACAATACACCTTCCCTCTTTTCTTTACGTCATTTTTCTCAGCAGCGCTGGTCACTGTCTGGTGTGCTGTGTATATTTCATTATCTGTCTGCATCTCTTTGTGCCCTCTGGAACACAAGCTTTGGGGGCTGTATTCCCCTGGTACAGATTCCCCTGTATCTTCCTAGCATCTAGGACATTTAGACCGAGGCAGGTGCTCTATAAATATTTGCTGACTCACAGGGCTGTTTCTTAACCCTGCCGCTGTTGACGTTGAGGATTTGATCATTCTTGGCTGAGGAGGGGTGGCTGACCTCTTCACAGTGGGATGTTCATCAGTGTTCCTGGTCCCTGTCTATGAGATGCTAGTGGCATCCCGCTGAGGTAGGACAACCCAAAATGCCATCTGCGAACACTGACAAGTATCCTTGGGAGGAGGGGAAGGTGCCACACCTCTCTTAGCTTAAGAAACACTGAACTAAAAGGAGGGAAACAGAGAACGGGGTAAACCAGTGGGGGAGGAAATGGAACCCAAGCGAAGAACAGAAGTTGTTAGTCTACTGGTGATCTTCCATGATGCAGCGCAAGCATGGTTTGTTCTCTGACGCCTCTATTGAAACTGCCCACACCCTATATTTGTTGGATCGATGGGTTTTTTTTTTCTTACATGTGTACACACAAGACATCATTCTGTTGCAGTTAATCATTTGCCTGTTGACTTTGCTAGACTGTAAGTCCTGAATGTAGGAAGTAGGAGACGCAGGCGAGACCTGGTGGCACGCTGCGCTTCCAAATAAGAAGCAGGTCGCACCGTGTCCCAGAAGTCAGAACACTGGACTCTGAAGTAGCATGAGCAGCCCATAGCTGGCCTACAGAGAGTCTGCGCTCTCCATTTCTCCTTTAATGTGCTTCTTTCGCATAGAGACCCTGATGGTGTGGGCACTCACCATCCAGTCCGAGGTAATGTGCTAACCAGTCACAGTCGATAGCTTCCACTCTGTAAGTGGTTGCTCACGTGCAATAAAGCAGACACTGTCTCCAGAGAGGTTCATCTGTGCGCCCCCTACCAACCCACAGGCGTTGCTGTGTTGTGGGGGAGCCGCCCTGGTAAAGATGGCAGCCCTCCAGTTTTGTGTCATTTGCTCCCAACACCTCTGAACGCACAGACGCTCAGAAATGTTTGTTGAATGAATAAACAAGCAGATGGGTGAATTGGCATAGAGAGTGAAGAGAAAAATGGAAAGATAGCACAGTGCTATGAGGGTTGGGAAGTAAGAATACAATCACCTCAACCAAGGGACCTAGAAGGAAAAAGACTTCCATAGCAAAAGAATCACATCTAAAAGGAGATAGAGATGCACACAGGGAAAGGGAGGCTTCAGACAGGCAGGCGTGAGCAGAGCCAGGGTGGGAGGGGCTGTAAAGAGCATCAGGGGGCAGAGTAGCGCAGTGCTGAGGAACTAAACTAAACCTAAGGATGGGGCCTTGCACCTCCGGAACACAGACCGGCTGTCCCTCCCCCTTTCCACATTTGGAACACAGAGAAAAACAATAACCTGCAAGGTACCGACAGGGCCTCTGTAACCAGGACAGTAGTCCCTGGGAGAAAGGGACAAACAAAATAAGTGCCATAATTGTTCACTGCAGAGAAAGGTTCTCCAGGACACAGGGGGAGGAGGAGCCGAGAAGCAGCCCAAGGGACTCGCCAGTGGAGGAAACAGAAGAATCAAGAGCCCACGGAGAGCCAGGCTGCGGAAGTTCACAGCACAGAGCACCAGAAGAGAAAGGGCTGCCCAGTGTGTGTGTGTGTGTGGGGGGGGGGTGTCTCTGCTCACACACAGGAAACCACCCAAGATCAAGAAAAGAACCAGCTAAATGCACTGGAGGGAAAGCGCCTGATAGTCGCACAAGGATGAGATCAGTAGCTCCTGGAAGATTTAAGGGTTCATAAAACCCCAAGAAGAACATGCTTAAGGTTTTGCTCAGTACTGTGAAATAATTAGTCCAAGAAGAAACATCACTTTGTTCTTTCTTGAGAAACCTTAAAAGCAAGACCAGATTTCTCCAAATAACTTGATTGTAGCTCAGAACAAATTTCAAGCCTGTTTATTAAAGATGCCAAAGTACCCAAAACACCCATTAAGGTGAGATCTACAATGCCTAGCATCTACTCACGAAACCATCAGACATGAAGAGATACAGGAAAACAGAGTGTACCTTGAAGACCTAAAGGAGCTCATGAAAACCGACTCAGAGCACCTACAGGGGTTATGATGCAAAGATATCGAAGCAGTTTCTGAAACTGTATCTCCTGTGTTCCAAAGATTAAATAGACATGGAAGACAGAAGAACGTCAAATGTCTAGACGTGACGTTTGTAATTATGAGACAAAGTCATAAACATTTCGGAAAAAGAAATCACAGAGTTTAAAGACCGCTCAACTGAAAGCATAAACAAAGGACAAAACAATTGAATAGAAGTGGTGAGTTGGGACACAGCCTCAAGCCTGCTTGCGTGCAATTCAAATGTAGGGCAAGGGTGGAGAAACCGAAAACAAACTTGAACTAACTGTCAGAAAGTTTTCCCAAAGCCTATGAAAGAACTACATTGTACATATGTATGAAAATGTCAAAACGAAATCCTTGTTTTGTACAAGTAATATATACTAATAATTTTTAAAAAGCAAAAAAAAAAAATTCTATAAAAATATAAGCCCATAGGTTGAAGAAGCTCAATGAATGCCTAGTATATCTAAAAGGAAAGGTGTGTGTATGTATGTGGTGTGTGTGTGTGTGTGTATTTAAAACATCAACAAGAAGAAAAAATATAAAAGCAACCAAATAAAAAAAGCACATTCAGAAAAGCAGGTCAAGCATCTCATAAGATTCGTCAGAAATAATCCAATCAAGACGATGGAGCAATAGCTTCGTACTGCTGAAATAATAGCTCCCCACTCTCCATCCCCCCACCCCTCCTTCCTGACACAGTCTCGGGAAAGGATCCTGAAGGGGAGTAAACAGGAGGCAGGAACTGCCTAGGGGTGAGCTCAGGGTAAGATCTCCAATGGGCACAACCAGAACAGACTTTTTGGGAGGCAGGTTTTGTTGAGCAGCTCTTTTAATTGGGGGTGGGGGGTAGAGGGCGGGGACAAAGGCTTTTTAAATCTTTGGCGAGTGGGTAGAGGCTTTGGGGTGAGTGCATGTCACTGGCCTGACCTTATAGGAAGAGAGGAAGTTTAACCTGGCTGTGCGACTACATGGCCTTCTCTAGCGTGAGCAAAGGTGGGGTGCAGGAGTGGGGCAGGGGAGGGAGTGCTCCCCACTCCCATGACTCTCAAGATTTCTGGGGTTGGACATGACTAGACCCCTGACCCCACTCCTGCTCTGGACCAGCTCCTCCTGGCTCCATGGTATCCCTGTCCCACGTGTGTGTGTGTGTGTGTGTGTGTGTGTGTGTGTGTGTGTACACAACAGTCCTCACTTTTACTGTTTGAGTAAGGGCTTCTCTGTTGTTTCCTGCTGAGATGCCAGGCTAGCCGGCTGTGGACTTCTGGGGACGGCCCCCACTCACCTCGCTGTCACCATCTCACCTGGGAGCTGAGCTCTCAGACACGCACTACTGTGTCTGGCTTCAGGTGATCTAGAGATCTAAACTCGGCTCATAATCGATTTACCTGCTGAGCCATGTCCCCGCCCTGAGAGAAGCCTCTAGGGTCGCACACCTTTGATTCTGTTTTTCTCTTCAGAGAAGCAAAACTACAGGGTTAGACAAGAGAAGAACAATTACAGGCAATTGAGAGCTAATTAGAGTTAACGCTCTGTTTTTGACTTTGAGGGAAGACACTCCCCCCTCCGCACAGGCGCTTGAGTCTGTTGTTCACTCCTGAAATGAGTCCTGTGCGCTTGTCTGCACCGGCAATTAAACGGAAAGTTAAAAGACTGTGTCCGAGGCACTTCCCTTCAAAACGCTGACATAACTTTCTTTCTCCCGACATGCTTCAGGGTTTCGTCAACTTTGTTTATGTTCTGCGGGGAGGAGAGATGCTGAGGTTAAAAGCACTTACCGCTCTTCCAGAGGACTGAGGGTCACTCCAGCGCCCACAGGGTGCTCGCTCGGAGGGTTGACCATGGATGAAGAGTTTGTTCTGCACAAGATTGACATGGACTCATAACTACCTGTGAAAACAGCTCCAGGGAATCCAGGGCCTCTGGCCTCTTCAGGCATCCGCACCCTTTACACACACACACACACACACACACACACACACACACACACACACACAACTAAAAATATTTGTTAAAAATTTTTTAACAAAATATGATGTGTGATCAATTCAATTCAAATAAAAATTCAAGAATTCTTTGGGCGTAAGATTAACAGTGCTCACAGCCATTATTGAATATAATACAACTCTTGCTTATAAATAATAAACACTCATTAATAATCCTACTAGATGTTACAGTTTCAACATAGGGAATGCTCAAAAAGTGTCCCTGAAAATGGGCAGTCGGTAACGATTCTGAATGATATGTCCTTTTTTTTTTAAAAGATTTATTTATTTATTATGTATGTCTGCATGCCAGAAGAGGGTACCAGATCTCATTCTAGATGGTTGTGAGCCACCAGGTGGTTGCTGAGAATTGAACTCAGGACTTCTGGAAGAGCAGCCAGTGTTCTCAACCTCTGAGCCATCTCTCCAGCCCCTGATAGGTCTTTTTTACATAACCCACTACCATAGATACTAAATATTTATTCTCTTATCAAATATTTATTAAATGAGATAACATTCCAAGAGGTCTGCTTTAAAAGGACGGAGCCCCGCCACAGAGGGCCTCTGAAAGGCTCTACCCTGCAGGGTATGAAAGCAGATGCTGAGGCTCATAGCCGACCTTTGGGCAGAGCGCAGGGAACCTTATGAAAGAAGTGGGAAATAGAAAGACCTGGAGAGGACAGGAGCTCCACAAGGAGAGCAACAGAACCAAAAAATCTGGGCACAGGGGTCTTTTCTGAGACTGATACTCCAACCAAGGACCATTCATGGAGACAACCTAGAACCCCTGCACAGATGTAACCCAAGGCAGTTCAGTATCCAAATGGGTTCCATAGTAATGGTAACAGGGACTGTCTCTGACATGAAGTGATTGGCCTGCTCTTTGATCACCTCCCCCTGAGGGAGGAGCAGCCTTACCAGGACACAGAGGAAGGCAATGCAGCCGGTCCTGATAGACTAGGATCAGAAGGAAGGGGGGTAAGACCTCCCTTATCAGCGAACTTGGGGAGGGGCATATGTGGAGAAGGGGGGTAGGAAGGGGAGGTTGGAAGGGGAGGAGGGAGAGAGCTACGGGGGGGTATACAAAGTGAATAAATTGTAATTAATAAAAATTAAAATAAAAAAAAAAGCTGGAGCCCCCAGAAAACCAGAATTTAAGAACATTTAAGGCTTTAGCTCAACCCAGTTTCCTTAGGTTTTCTGGTTTGCTCTCTTGTGTTTTCTGGAGTCTCCTCCCATGCTCTGCTTTCTGGTGCAGCTCTGCCTCCTGCAGTATAGCCAGGCTCATATCTTCACTCCTCTCCAGCTCTCCACATACCTGGCTCAGCCTCCTCTGGTGAAGCGCGTCACAGCTGCGTTGGGTCTGACGGCCAAGGTCAAACTGCTCCAGGAGGAACTCTTCATCGATGGTGGAACTTCCCTGCAAGAACGCTGCAATGCATGACTGGAAGCCAGATGGGGAGGAGCTCCCTGCTTCCCTCCCTCACCTCAGGGAATGGCTGACCACTCCTGGGGAGCGGGTAGTTTGGAGGAAAAGGAGACAAAGCTCAGGGAGCATTCACTGGAGACAGAAGCACCTGGGGGCTGGATGGCTTTGGCAGACACCTGCAGGAAGCTGAGCATCCCTGAGGAAGTACAGTCTGACCCAAAGCAAGTTTTTCTAGCACTTTGTAACAGGGCCATTCCTAGAGTGCTTTCCAGGTACTCCATCTCTAAAAAAAGAAAAAAAAAAAGTATATGTGCATGGTTGTGCATCTATACCACATGCGTGCCCGTGTCCTCAGAGGCCAGAAGAGGGAGCCGTGTGCCCTGCTACCCGTGTAGCAGGAGCTGTGGGTAGTTGTGAGCTGCCATGTGGGTGCTGGGAAAGGAACCCAGGTCCTCTTAGCCACTGAGCCATCATCTGTCCAGACCTTCCTCAAGGGAGTTGCCCTCTCCATGCCCTGCTCAAAGAGGCCATTTCAACCATATTTTGTTCTCCGAATAACTTCGTCTTTTCCTGCCCCCGGACACAGTTGGTAGGGGTGGAAATGGATGCAATGAGTGGCTCAAAAGGATGACTATTGTCCTGGGATGTGGCCCAACACTGGAAGATAAACAGATAAAGAGACAGCAGAGTTCCACTGTGGGAGATAAAAGCTGAGAAACAGAGAGGGTGAGTTGGAGTTGGAGGTGAACAGTTTATGGAGAGTAGCTGTGAAGCAGGGTCAGAGCCTCAAAGGGATGGAGCAACCTCAGAACAAGGCTGAGGCAACTGTAACATTAGTTCAGAAGCCGATTCCAATAGCCTGTTTCTAGGTTGCCTAGCAACCTGATGTCATCACCTGTCACCACCATGGAAGCACAGGCCAGATAAAGGCAGCCAGGCCACCTAGCACATTCCCTCTCTTTGACTCTCTCTCTGGGTCACCTCCTTCTCTCCTCTGCTCTCTCTCTCCTCTTACCCTCTCCCACTGTCTCTCTGCCCCTAGCTCCCCTCTCCCTTTCCACAATAAACTGCCTTAGCTATACCAAATATGTTGCGGTGGATTCTTAATCTTTATTATAACATTGGTGCCGAGAACCAGTGGGGGCTCTTCAGGCAATGTCTGGGCATACCAGAACCCCTTTGCACGCCACGCCTGCCTGCAGCAGGTTTGCCTTCTGTTCCAGCGATCGTTAGGCAGGACTACCCCTGAGGTATGTCTGAGCCATTTGTCTGTGAATTTGATCTTATATCCTACTGAAGAGTCCACTTCTGCCACGTGGATCTAATCAACCCTGCCCAACTCCTCCCGAAGTTGTTGTGCAAGACTCCAAGCAAGCACTCTCCCCCACCCTCCTCTCCTTCAATGGACTCTATTACAAAAATCTGGCTACATTCAAAGCCCCCCCCCAAATGACATACCCAATTCCCAACTATTTACTGCCACAGACAAAAGGTTTCCAAATACTTTCTAATCTTGCTTTGCTCTAAGCTCTCAAAGTTTTATCCCTAAGAATCTACTTCCCAACTCTTAAAAAAATCTTCTCTCACTCCTTTCTTTGCACTGTGCACTCAAAATAAAAATGTACATCTTGAGATTATACTGTGAACGCTTATCTAAGGATTTATAATTTGCCCATTGGTCACGGTGTTTATAATTTAAGTTCAAACTCTTGTTAAAAATATGTATATATATACATATATGTTTGTAACATCTATAGAAACACAGATGTTTTTAAACAGCATCCATGTCCACCAACACAGCTAACAACCTGCCCTGTGACTCCACAAGCTTAAGATGACTACGTGATGTAAGGCAACACTCTCTATTTATTATTTCCTCTCCTTTTTGGACTAAGCAAGCAATAAGTCTCACCTCAAATTGGTATAGATTTCTATAAAAATTCAAAGTTATGTTTTTGACAATATACTATGTATTCCTGGTTCAAAAATGTGTCTTATACGATGATAAACTTTCAAGGTTATAAAGGTCTATTCAGATTAACAAGCTAATTTTAAATGTCTAACTACTTACGCCTTTGCTAGTTCTTGGACTGATGAATGAATGCTGTTTCTCCTGCCACCAGCTGCCTGTATTTAGGGTTCGCCTCTAAGATCTCTGGCCAATGGAGTTGGCATAATGAATTCAAGTGTAATTTTAAAGCTGTTTTATACTGTTCTACTGTATTGCTGACTCTAGAAACAAGTTATTGGTTACTTTCTCAGGCACAATCACGTGTTAGTGTCCAGGCTCAATAAGTAAAACCTTGTGCTTAAATAATCTTAAAACATGTAACTGTTAGGATCAAATAAAACGATGATGATGTGCACAGCAGATTTTATATGAAAGAGGTTTACTAGATGGAGATGAAGAGAGAGAGAAAGAGAGAGCGAGACACGATAGGGGGAAGAGGCTACCTAAATATTAACAGTAACGTAATTTCCAAAGATACTTTTAATTTGGAATATATTAATTCTAGAAACATTGAATTTACAATGTTAGAGCTTGGTTACTATACTCTATCTTTGCACTCAGAAGGTTAAAAATCACTGCCTTAAATATGCTTAGCTTTGCTTTTGCTAGCCTATAATATAACTTTTAAACTTTTATAAGCTATGGACTTTTTATAAACTAAATCATACGGAAAAATTTTAAAACCCTATAATGCTATACCAAAAAAAAAAAAAAGAAAGTTCCCAATCTCTTTATGGACTATGTTTATGATTTTTAGGGCTCCAACTTCACAGGGATGAAACCTAAAATCCTAATCTTTAATTGATGATTGAGAAATGCAAGTTAAATAGTCAGTCATCTTATAAATGATCAAATTCTTTAACATGCCCAGGTTTTGGCAAATTAAACTCATAGCTATGTTTTTAAATTGCCTGCCACAGATTCTAACAACACATACATGGCTGGCCGCCATGTTGATTTTGGGTGGATAAAGAAGGTGGAGCCATGGCTTCACCACCATCTTGACTAAGGGCAGTCCCATGACTGGCAGCCAAAAAGTAACTAGAAATGAATAAAATTGTCTATTTAGATCTACTTGAGATAGACAAGGTCTCACTGCCATCTTAACTAAGGGGATAAGGATAGTCCCTGACTCCCCATATAGGAGTTGTTTAAGTGGATTTTAAAGTCTTAAAAGCCCAAAAGGAGCCTTCCAGACAGGCTCAGCTACAGCAGAAGACCAAGCTCCAGGCCCAGACCTTGGCTGCTGCCCTGAGGCCATCAGCATTTCCACAGAGGAAACATGAGGTCTGAGACGCCAAATCCCCGTAAGGCCCAGCCTGAGTCCACTCCACCATGGACCTGTTTCAAATGCAGCCAGGAAGGACACCAGTCCCACAACTACTTCAACAAGCCATGCCCTGCCTGCCGGCAGCCTGGCCTCTGGAAGTCGAAATGCTCCCACACACGCTAGCCCTCTGTGCAGAGACGTGGAGGCCTTATCAGCACAAGCACCACAGACACTTCAGCCTTTGAGTTCCTTAGCCTGGCAGAGGACTGAAGGCTCCCAGATTCACACTCAGGTCCCAGGGTCACATTGCCAACTTCTGTCATGGGAGGCTCGGATACCTTCCGAGTCCTCTTTTCATGTGCAGGGGACCAGGCCTTAAGCCTCACTCTTAGAGCTGCTGCTGTTGTAAGACCTGGGGTCTCACAGCTCAGGAGTTTAAGATCGCACCCTTCCCAGAAATTCCCCCAGACCAAGACTCGTTGCAAAAGCAAGAGGTTTATTAACCATTGCGCAATGGGGTCACCCCTGCCGGTCAGCAAAGAGTGGCACCGGGAGACAAAGGCCTTTAGGTTTTTAAAAGAAAAATTGCGGGAGATTTGAAGTTGCAGTCTTGGCAATCTAGGATTGGACGAGGAAGCTATAAAGTAAGATAATTGGTTAGTCTTAGGTGCTCAAGCTTGGCCAGTCCTGGATGCAAGTGTGGATGCAGCTGCAATTGAAGGTGGGGGTGGTTAGCTCATCCTTGAAGATTAGGGGCTACAGACTTTTGGCTGGAGGTCAAAAGCTACTCAGAAGAAGTCTAGGTTCGTTGCTAAGAAACGCTATCTCAAAGACAGGAGTTTTTCTTTTTGCTGAGTGAAAGTCATTGCTTGCTTGCCTTTTTTTTCTATCTGTCCTCATAGATAGGGTCACATTTTTCCATTTTCTGGAAAGGTACTAAGAGGCTTTAGCTTAACCTGAACCTAAAACTCAAAACTATAGGCTTTAGAAGACATATAGGTTACAAAGTTAGTCTAACCCTTTCACTGTCAGGTCTAGACACGGTCTACCTTGTTACCAGACTCAAAAAGCAGGTCTCAGATGTAACCTTTTACCATTCCTTTAACTAAACAATGGTGGCTGCTCGCAACAATCACTGTGTTTCATGGTAAATAGGAAAAAAGGCCTAAGGATACAGAAGCTTAAGGTATGAGGACCTAAAAAGGTATTTTAGGGTCTACAAAGGTGATTTAAGGTATCCAAAATAAATAGATAGATAAAAGTGCTTCAGATTTTGTCCTGCTGCTATCCAACGATAGTAGTAAAACTGTTCAGAGCTTTGACATTAATCGCTGGAACTCTGTGATTTATTAATCTAACTCTGATAAAACATTCTACTATATGATCCACTATCATAGTTTCAGGCTCAGGATTTTAAATTTTCTTTTTAAAATTTTGTCTTTTAAGAACAGACTTTAAAATGTTTCTCATTGTGCTAGCTTTATATACATCCAGTCTTCTGAATAGAGGGAATCAGCTTCTCCCTCATGGTTTGTAATCATACTAAAAATCAAGATCAAGTGAGTTTTTGTTGTTGTTGTTGTTTTGTTTGGGTTTTTGTTTTGTTTGTTTGTTTGGTTTTGCCCCTTCTACTTCATGGAAGGCTTCTGTCTTCCCTGAGCTCACCTCAAAGAGAGTTCATGATGTTAATTCAAAAATAATTTTCCAAGCTTCTGCTATGCTGTGACACAGAGATGTGTGTCTACCGCCTTTTTCTATGATGGATATTTCGTTGCAGGTTATAATGGTGATGCTAACATGTCTGCAAACCTAAAGGTATTCTTGTAAGCTACAGGAAATCTACCCGAATCCACCTCTCAGGCTGAATGGACTCTAGGTACCTCCTGCCAATCAACAGCTTAAGTTTCCCACCTGTTGCCTCAGAGGGTAGGATTCTCCCCCACCCCTTTCCCTAGTGTTGAGACTCCCCTCCCCCAACTACCAAAACCATGGGTCCAAAAAGTTTCAAATATGCACCTAAAATGTTTTTCACCCAAGCTTACTTAACTTTGTCTTCTGTTCATATAGATGTCCCAGTATCCTGCCAGGTCCAGGAGTTTTCTACATCCAAGGCAGCACCAAAGCAGCTACCCACTCTAACCTCGAAGACTGCGTCAAGCCAGACCTGCATTTTCCTTCCTGGTTGAAGATGTTCTCACAGATCCTGGACCCAGCAATGAGCCAGACAGCTGGCTCTCCGAGGACTTTGCTAGTATACTCCAATTCCTTTAGTGTCCCCAGAGATCTTGCTATCCCCAAGTCAGCAGGAAGCAGTCTTTTCTGAACACAACACCTTCATTCCCACCCCGCCACCCCTTCCTAAGTTTTCCATTTTTAATTAAAGAAAAAGGGAGGAATGTTAATCCACAAGCCCATCCCTAGATCCTGCTTCTAGGTTGCCTAGCAACCTGACATCATCACCTGCAACCGCCATGGAGGCATGGGCCAGATAAAGACAGTGGCACCACTCTCTCTCTGTCTTTCTCTCTCTGGGGGACCCCCTTCTCTCCTATGCTCTCCCACTGTCTCTCTGTCCCTAACTCCCCTCCCCCTTTCCACACAAACTTCCTTCCTTATACCAAACATATTACAGTGGACTCTTAATCATTATTATAACAACAATAATGAGAAGAGAATAGAACAAGCACAATCAATGAAGCGAAAGAATCAGTTGTGTAGAAGAAAAGTGCAAGTTAGTCCTAGAGGCTCACACCACAGACTGGTGTGATAAAAGGAGACATTAGGGACATACGGAATGGTGGTCAGAGAGACTGGAAACACGGCCAGTTGGCAGAGCTGCTGAGCTGCAGTCTTAGGGTTGGAACTGTGGGTGTTGTTTTGTTTTGTTTTCCTATTATAAAGAAAGTTTTATTGACCTTTGTTTCTTCAAACCTTCTCAGGCTTTTCCAGATTAGTTAGCTTTGAAGACACACTGTGTGTAAGCAAACACTGAAGGAGCTGCCATCAAAGGATGGCTCAGTTGGCAGAGGGCAGCTACAGCTCAAGCTCGCAGAATTGAGTTAAGTCCCCGGAACCTGGGGAGAAGAGCTCTTGTAATCCCAGCATGGGCGGAGATTCGGGGATCCCTGGGACTTGCTGGCCAGCTAGCAAGCCTGATCTGCAAACTGCAGGCAAGTGAGAGACCCTGTCGCAAATAAGTAGTGTTGGGTATCTGAGGAGCACTATTTGAGACCGTCCTCTGACATTCATGAGTAGATATATAAACACACCACATACATACACACCACATACACACACACAAAGAACTATGGAGTTTGCATTTTAAGTATCAGAGCTCTAAATCAGATTTCCAAAAAGACATTTCACAGTCCCATGAAATGGCTCCCAGGAACAGTGTTTATCTTCTCCAGAAATCGACTCCATTCAATGCGTTTCATTCTTTCTCTCTTTTTTTAATTTGAAATTTAATTGTACGTGCACCGCCATATTGCATGCCTTGGCATGCGTGTGGAGGTCAGAGGGCATCTTGCAGGAAGAAGCTGCTTCTCTTCTTTCACCATGTGGGTCCCAGGCCTCCAGGGTTGGTAGCAAGTGCCACCTTTACTCTCTGAGCATCCATTAGACCTGCCTTCACCTGCTTCCTCTCTAGCAGAACGTGGTGTTTCTCCATCCATGGACTGTTCTTTAAAGAGAACTAAAGTTTGGGGGTTTGTTTTTATCATCGATCTGCCGTAGCTGTTCTGTGACCCATCTTTTTGCATGTAGAGTTTGATGAGTTTCTTTCATCTTGTTAAGGAGGACCTGGGGCTACAGATGAGGACTAGCGTTTGGTGCCCAGGGATCTTGGGGCAGATCAACTGAGATTCAGCTCTTACTAGCAAGTGGAATGAGGAGCAGGAGTGACAGCTATGGAAGGCTGGAAGGGATGCTGGGCCACCTCTTCCAAAGTCAGAAAACAGGACCAGCAAGAAGGCTCAGTGGAAAAAAACAGCTATGACCTGAGTGGTTCTGTAAATCCTCATAAAGGTTGAAGACGGGAAGCTGCTCCACGAACTTGCCTTCCAACCTCCACATTCTCATACGGCACACACACATCCATATGTACAGGACACACAATAATTGTTATTATTACCATTTTATAATAATTATTATAATAATTACAATTATTAATTGTTAACAATTATATTAATATATTGTTAAATGATTAATTTATATTTATATTATTATTTTAAAGTCTCTGCTATATAAGAAAGGAAAGCTCTATGTAGCCACCTTTAAGATGTTCCCGAAGGATTCTTAAATTTCCCACCCAGGCAGAGCAATCTCCAGCAATAGGAATGAGAGAAGGGGTGAGAATCGGACAGTCCCATGCAGCTGGATTAAAGACAGTCAAGCAGTGCTGTGGGTGGCTGGTGGAGAACATTGTCTCCTTAATCATGGTGGTTATTCTGGCACAGGCACGTGGCCCATGCAGAGACAGGAAGTCCTGGTTTCTGCCCTGTTGGAAAAGGCTGCTTACTGGTACAATGCAAGCTGAATGAACTTTGGTGATGACTTTTGGCGTCCATTGCTTGAGGAAAATTCGAGAATGAAGTCAGACAGAGGGGTAAGCAAGACACGAGGACAGCAGCTAAAAGCAGGTCAGCACCTTGATCTGGCTGTGCCTCAACCTCCTAGTGCTTCTGGGTAATTCTCCTTTAAGCTCACCAAATTACATTTGGGTTTGGAGCATAGTCTCTTGCTAATGAAGTAGTACTAAATAAGCACATTGACTAGGGCTGGCAAGATGGCTCAGCTGGTAAAGGTACTTGCCAACAGGCTTGAGAGGTGGAGTTCAACCCTCAGGACCCACGATAGATGGAGAGACCCAACTCTCAGAAGTTGTGCTCTGTCACTGTGACACACACATGAATAGATAAATGTAGTGAATATACGTGTCAAACACCTGACTGAAAACTAGCCATGCATCAGAACTCTCGAGAGGGAATAACACTGGATGTTCTTAAATCCAGGAAAAACGATAGGAAATCGTCTTGGAGGAAAGGCAGGGAAAGAGCTGACAACCAAGGCAGAGGTCTCCGCCCTTCAGAAGAGCAGCTGTGTCAAGTGCTGCTCACCAGCCTCCCAGTTAAGCATGTCTGAGAGTGGGGAGTGAAGAATGGAGGAAAGAGTTGATACTAAAGCGAGGACAGAAACTAGGAAGCCATGGCCAAGGTGCAAATAGAAACATGAATGCTCACATCGGCTCCGAGCCTACAAACTTAGAGAAGTTTCCTCTGCCCAGAACTCTCTACTGTCCATGACTGTATAGAGTGCTTCCCTCATGACTGGTGATTTGAGAATTTGACTCTAGTGTTTAATAGAAGCGGCTTTGTGCCCAGGGCTTCACACACTGAGCACAACTCTCCATGGTAACTTTAGGTGTCACTGCTTACTTACAAGAGCCATGGCCCAGGCGCAGAAGTCACTGACTCCTCTGCGTATGTCTTCATGGACAAGCCTGTCTTCACAGAGCAAATCCACTTTGCTTGGCTTTTCTTCACACAGCCATTGGCCTGGGTGTGACCCCATCATCTTCTTGGGCCTAAAGACCATGAGATCATCAAAGAATAAAACATGAGGCCCAGTGAAGCCAATTAGATCTCAACCAGTACCATTAAGAAATGATCAGACCTCTCACGGTCTCTAGAAGGTCAAGTGAATTATAGCTTCACAGATCACAGTCCCCTCTTCTTCACTAGAAATCCAAGTGTGTCATGGCTCGTCATACTGATTAAAACTTGAAGACATTAAATCAAGTGTCTTGCTTTTAAAGTTACAAGTACCACTTGTTAATTAATACATGTATCAGGTAGAAGCCACTCTAATTGAAGTTGACCTGTAATCTTAAGAAAATAGAGCATTTTGATAGTGATCCATCTGCCTGCCTATCTATCTATCTATCTATCTATCTATCTATCTATCTATCTATCTATCTATCTATCATCTATATATCTATATATCTATATCTATCTATACATCTATCTCCCCATGTCTCTCTCTACTCTCTTTCCTCTCCTATCTCTCTCTGTGTGTCTCTCTGCCTCTCTCTCATCTCTATCTCCAGCTCATCGGTGTCTGGTAGATTTTAACTTTATGCTTCTTTGGACTGTTGTGATAGGCTCCCACTGGTGTTTCCGGATCTTGCTCTCTATCTTCCCAATCCCTACTTCTTTATTTAAATTTCAGGCCAAGTTCTTATTGCTAAATAGAAGTCAAATGCAGTCACCCACCATCCAACTCAGATAGCACCTATTAAATTCAAATGTATTGAGCTGGGGACTATAGGTCAGTGGGAAAACACTGGTCCAGCACACACAAAGCACTAAATTCTACCACTGGCATTGCATAAAAAGTTGTAATGGTGCACACCTGTAATCCCAGCACCTGAGAGGTGAAGGCAGTAGGATCAGAAGGAGTTCAAGGTTATCCTCAACTACATATGAGTTCAAGGCTAGCCTGCACTAACTAAAACTATATCTCAAAAAAAATCTTTTAGCATTAAAGATTATATAATCCAGTAATATATATTCCCAAAGTCACACAACCAACACAACTATCTTGTTCCAGAGCACAGCCCAAACTGTGAACAGTTCTTCTCTGTTTACACCCTTCTCCCCTTCCCGGTAAGCACAATCTACTCTCACTTGCTACAGATTTGTCTACTCTGTATGTCTCATTTGAACGGAACTATACAGTCAAGTTTCCTAAGGGTCTCTCACTTAGCATAAAGCTTGCCGAGATAATCTATGAGGACTTGTGTGCCAGTGGCTTATCCCTTTTTATAGATGAGTGATATTTCATTGAGGAGCTACATCTCCTTTTGTTCTCCACTCACCAGTTGATGTGTGTTCGACTTCTTGCCACTTTTTGGCTATTAGGAATAACACTGTCGCCTACATTTATGCACAAGATTCTGTGTTCAGTAGTTCTTCTTCCAAAAAAGAGTTTTCACCTTTAGCACAGCCTCCAAGGATCTTCATGGACTGACCCCTTCCTGTGTCCCCAGGAATCCCTTGCTTTCTGAGCTCTAAACACAGCAGCCTTCCTAGGATGTTCATCAGGGAAAGACATCAGCAGTACTCACAGGCACACTTGGGGAGAGCATTTCTCTACAAGCTTCGTGCCTTCCTTCATTAGTTGCCCAGGACCTCGGCAATAAGCCTGTGTGTCCTTCAGCTTCCTCTCGGGGTCAAGCACCTCCAGCACCTGTAATAAGAGCTACAAAGAGAAAGCAGACTTGGGGGTGAAGGCAAGATTGCAAGGAAAGGGGCTCTAATTCCATAACAAAATGGACCAAGTTCCTCCTCAAATGCATTCATCAAGTTCTGCACTGAGTGCCGTGCGGTGGGCTGTCTACAAACCTCCCTTGGGTGCTCAGGCTCTGTGTTATGGTTCCCTTTCCTCTAGTAGAATACACCTGTGAGCCTCCCCCAGGTCCCCAAAGCCCGAGACGGAGTGTCTCTGTTGGACTTCTGTGGTTCTTGACTGCTGCTGGCATCTCTGGGTACCTCTCACACCTCCTAAGAATTTTTCCTTGGAAATTCTGCATTTTTCCTTGGAAAACCACCTCACGTGCCAAGGAGATAATGCAGCCAGCCAAGTACTTGCCTTGCTAACATGAGAACCGGAGTTTGATCCCTGGAACTCAGATAGAAAAAAAAAAAAATCTGGGTGTGGTGCAAGTTTGTAATCTTAGAGCAAAAGTGATGGAGACTTGCCTGCCCTAGACCTGCTCAGTGAGTCACAGATTAGTAAGAGACATTGTCTCAATAAAATGATGGTGAGCACCCAAGGAACAAGAGATGAGGTTGTCTTCTCTCCCTACCACACAGGCATACATTTGCACACATATCTCAACACACACATGCCCCCCCCAACACACACACAAGTAATCATCTCTCCCTCCATTGGTCCTAGCTGGCCTAACCTTCTCTGCACTCTCCAGGCAGACCACCTCAGAGCCACAATGACTGGTTTAGGGATGCAACAGGCTCATGAATCAAGTGGACACACAGAAAGTAGGCTACAGGATTGGATTTTTCTGGGCTTACACACAAAGAGTGTCATTTCTTTGCTGTAAAGTTGTGAAGTCTGCAGGCAGCCAGATTAGCAGCATAAAGAGACCCTGGCTCAAAAGGAAGTTAACCCTGCAGAGGAGGGGGGAAGGAAGGATCAGAGGAGCTGAGGGATCAAGGACACGGCACTCAGAATCAACTGACCGGACTCACAGAGATTGGGGAGCCTGTAGGGGTCTGACCTAGGTCCTCTGCATATATGTTATGGTTGTATAGCTCAGTGTTCCTGTGGAATTCCTAATATTGGGGGCTGTCGGTGACTCTTTTGTCTGCCTTTGGGACCACTGTCCTACTGGGTTGCCTCATCCAGCCTCGACAGAAGAATATGTATCTTGTCTTATTGTAGCTTGTTTGGCTGTCTTTGGTTGATGTCCCTGAAAGTCTTGCTCTTTTCTGAGGGGAGGTGAAGGTGGGCATGGACCTTGGGGAAAAGGGAAGTGGGTAGGGAGATGTTGGAGGAAGGGAGGGAGGAAAGGGAGGGGAAACTGCAGTTGGAATGTAATATATGAGAGAATAAATAAAAAGAAAAAAATAAAAACAAAACAAACAAACAAACAAAAAAACAACCAAACCAAACAACAACCATAACAAAGCTAATGAAACCTGGTTGGGGAAATCAGACAGGGAAAGGAGAGCCACACTTCTGTGCCATGTGCCATATGAGATATATTATAACCACAAATTTATCTGAGTTTCTGATGCTCTGGCTTACAGGACCCAGTGAGGAAAAGCTGTGTAGATAATCACTGATCAGAAATATCATCTCTTCTTCTCGTTGACTTTTCTAGCATGAACCATTCCTTCCTTTCTTCTCTCCTTCCTTCCTTCCGACAGTGATTGGAGTGGAGCGAGAGAGGAAGAGAAGCCGGTTGTGAGGCTGGGACTGGGACGGCAGCAGACATAGGTTCCCTGGCCCCTGAGGTCAGGCAGGGGCTTTGAGCAAGGAAATGTGTTGGACCTGAGAACAAAAACCACTTCACAACTGTGTGATTAAAGGCAGCTGAATGTCTAAGTGCAGGAGAGACTGATCAAACAACCGTCTCCTCCTAAGAAGGGGTTTCAGAGAGCAGAGGTCCCCTTTACGGGGAGGGGTTAAGGTTGATAGAGAGTGGCTGTTGAGATAATTGGCTGTTAGCACCTGAGAGAAGAGTGGGAGCCTCAGAGCTGCCTGTGGGATGGGTGTGAGGATATATCACGGGGAAGGGGAGCCATCACAGGTTGGGGGAGGGGTCAGCAAAGCCAAGGGGTGGGCACACATCACGGGCTAACAAGTTCAGCTTAGCCTGAAATACATGATTTGCAGGCTACATTGGGTTTAGGAAACAGAAACGTACTCTTGTAAGGTACGGGCAGTTAATAGCAATGAGCGACAGTGTGGCTCCTGTTTTGGCTTCACAAATGGTGCACTTGTACCTACATGTCTAGCCAGGGAGAAGGTTGCAGGGGTGGGGTGGAGAGCCATTCCTGCTCACCCCCTGCCTCATCCAGCCAACCTTCTTCCTCAGGTCTCACACAGCCTGGGATTTGTTTAAGGCTATGGTGCTCAACTAAGAAACCGTTGCCAGGCCTGGAGAGATGGCTTTAGTGGTTAAGAGCACCGTCTGCCCTTCCAGAGGACCCGGAAGCAACTCCAAGCACCCACATGGCCGCTCAGAATTGTCTGTAAGTCCAGTTCCAGGCGGTTCAACCCCCTATACCAATGCACATAAAATAAAGTAAATTATTTAAAAAGAAAGAAACCATGTCTAGGCTCTCCAGCAGCTGGGGGAGGTCAAAGGAGGGCCGGTTCCTAGGAACGTCACCATTGGCTCCATGAAAAGACTGGCCATTTCTTCCTTCTTGTTGGAAAGACCAACTTGGATCCATTTTGAAATATAAAATCAGGATAAATGTGCTGAGGGTCATGAAGATGAATTAGGAGCAGACCCGGACATGGGTGACACAACAGAGTCCTGGCCTGGGCATTGTGGTGGATTCTCCATGACCCTCAGGATCTCCTCTCTATCCATCTGTTAGTGAGTTCTTAAGGAGACATCTTTAGCCCAGGCTAAATGGAACTAAGAGTGACTGAGCAACCCCCTATACCCAGAAAGTCTGAAGTACTGAGAGAGCTTAAGGGAAGAGAGCCTGGCCGTGCCTGTGTTAAACACTCTGGCGAGCTGAATGGCTGCACAGGAAGCCAAGGAAACAACTGCCTGCCTCACCATTTGTGTTTTCCTCAGTAGAAAAAGGAAGGCTGCCTTGAACTGATTAAGAACCTTTAGTTGGCGATAAGACCTCCTCTCTTCTACCATGCACCCCCAGGGCCTGCTGGGCCTCTGGAGAGAATTGTTTTAGGGCCCCCAGGAGGCTTTTCCTCAAGGCCAGATAGATCACCTCAGCAGGGAGAGCTTCTTCCAGAGTCGGGTAGAGAACCAAGGGGTGCAGGGTGGTGTTAGCGTCCACGTCTTCTAGGAATGCCTTCCCTGGTTTGGAGAGCCTGGACAACAGGGGTGCTTCCCTGGGCAGTCCAGTCTGCCTCTTCTTGGGGGTAGCACTGGGGGCTCTGTGGTGAATATGAGGCAGGAAGGCATCCTTGGGGCTCTGGCGTGGGGGGCAGCCTTTCCGGAAGTCATCCAGCCCCTCTCTCACAAACACCCAGCGCCGACTGTCCAGGGATCCCGGGAACTTCATCCTGTTGCGCTTTGTGGAGCACTTGGAAGGCAAGTTCTTGAGGGAGCTAGAAGGCAACACATCAGATGATGCTGCATCCCAGGACCTGGGCCAAGGAGGGTGTGAGAAGGCTGGCCTCCACCTATTGTGGAGGTGGGCGGAGCTGGAAAAGAGGCTAAGTTACAAGCTCCTGCCTGCTCCTGCTCTCTGTGGGCTACCGTGTCCCCATAGCTGTCTCCACTGCCTGCTGAGGTAAAACCACTGCTCTGGATGGGAACTGTACCATTTACCTGCTAGGCATCCTTGAAGTATCCCTGTGTGCATGTATTCTAAATGCCTGTGAACAGCAGGCGCTTTAATTTTATTTTTTTTAACTGAGCACCCTATTTCAAAGTCTCACCTGTGTAATCGATGACACTATATTTTAAAGGCCCATCCATATGTGAATCTAAGCATTTGTTATTCTTACTACTTCTGCCACATTAAAACAAACAAAAACACCGTATTTGTGAAGGATAGCCAGCTTGCTTCCCCTCTCAGAGACTGAGAGTCAGTTCAGTAGGAAGAATTTGGGTCCCAGTGACAGTGTAGCTCCTGTTATGATAAACTTCGCTGTCAACTTGACTGGACTTGGAGTTGCCTAGGAGACACTTCTTGAGCATGCCTACGGGGACATTTCCACTGAGGGTTAGCCTAAGAGGGGAGAGCCACCCTGAATGCAGGTAGCACCGTGCTGTGGGCTGGAGTTCGGGACCGAAGAGGGGAAGCATTCTGTGTGAGCAGTCCCAGCAGCAGGACCTGCGGCTGGCATTTGCTACTTCGTGGGTTCCTTACTTTCTTCCACCCTTCCCCACCCTCGTTCCACCCTTCCAACCACCCAACACTAGGTAGGAGAGAAAGGACAAAGGAGAAAGGGGGCATCGTTATCATTAGGCTACTTCCTGCTGATTTTTGGCATCGAGTTCCTTGGGGTGAGGCGAGCTTGATCTTCGCTGTCAGGATGTTCAATTTTTTCCTCTCGTCTTTGAGCATGACCATGTGACAAACTACAACCACAAGCAGCAGCAGCAGCAGCAGCAGTAACAGCAGTGCAGGAAGCGGAGGAGAACGAGGAAAATGAGAAGAGGAGGAGGAGGAGGAGCCCATCTCAGGGCTTTAGCATTTACACACCCCCTCAAGGGTTCCAAAATTCCATAATCCCAAAAGTCAGACATTTGCAGAAACTATCTGCAGCTGGAAAACTCATGTTCTGCCAGAGCACGAGGTAAAGCACCCGCTGTGGAGTCTGAAGCAGCCCCATAGCCCACACCTGGGATTAAAACAAAACCCTTCCGTGACATCTCTGTGCTTCTAAAGAAACCAAACATTCTCACTGAAAGGAGCCACCACCATGAACGCAGCCCTGCCTTCCCACCACAATGGACTACCTCTTAAAGCCTGAGCCCAAATAAATCCTTCCTCCATACGTTGCTTTGTGTTGGGTATCTTGTCACAGAGATGAGAAGGGCAGCTAATACAGTCCCTACACAGTTGATTGAATCAGTGTGTTGGACAATCTCAGTCGACCCTGGTGGACTCTTCTCAGCTCAGGAGGAAGGCTGGGAAATTATAGTCCACGGGCTATATTAAGCCTGCAACACATCATTTAGAGAGGGAGGAAGTGAGAGGAGAGAGAAGGTCTCAGTATGTGATCTAGGGTGGCCTAGAATTCTGTCCTGGGGCCTCAGCCTTCAAAGGGCTGGGACCATAAACCTGCACCAGCGAAGCCAGCCTTGTTCCTGTCTTCAGAAGAGTAAGTACAAGGCCTGACAGATGGTTCAGTGGGCAAAGACAGATGGCTCGATGGGCAAAAATGCCTACCGTCAAGCCCAATCCCGGCCCCACATGGTGGGAGAGAGAACTGACTCCCAAAACTCATTCTCTGGCCTCCATGTGCGCATGATGGCACAGGCACACACGTGCACACATACTCGAATACATGCGTGTGCGCATGCAAACACAGCCTGCTTAAAGCTCACAGCAACGCCACACAGTAACAGCGTCATTCGTATTTACAGCTAAAGTGAGGCACAAAGAAGCGAAAAGCAAAACACTTGTCACAAGCTGCACAAATGTAACTCGCGCCAGGGACTCCAACACTTCTGGCCTCCATGGGCACATACACGCAAGCTCGAGTGTGCACACACACACTCACACAAACACAGAGGATGGGTTAAAAAACAAACAATAAAAACAAATTCTAGAAATATCTCCATAGCTAAGATGTGGTGGAGCTGGGATTTTTAATGCAGTTGAAAGCACCAGTGAGCTGTGCTTAGTTGGAGCCACTGATACTTTTTTTTTTAAATTTACCCCTGAGTTATATGGAATCTCAGATCCTCTTGAATCAGAAGATTTCCTAAGTTCTAGATCACTCAACACCTATTTTCATGGAGCCACAGTTAGTCTGACACTGTTTGCCTTAGGTGAGCTGTAGATGCTCTCCTTCATCTCCCCTCTCCTTTCTAACTTCCACACAGCCTGTGTCTCTTGGCTTCCTCCGCTCTCCCCTGGCCCCCTGGCAAGGATCAGTCAGGGCATAGAGGTAAGATAGAAGGGACAGTCGGCACACGGGAAGGAAAGTGATACCAGATCTAGAATAATCAGACACAACGAATGCCAAAGCCAAGCCTCAGAACACAGGCATCTGATGACCCTAATTAATGCCAGGTGTTCGAGAGCTCTGCCTTTAGAGCTTGTCATCCATAATGGCCCTTTATAATAAACACAACCTTTGCTGCAAACCATCATCACGCAACATTTTTAAAGAGATTCTAGCTTGGTCCCCAGAGAACCCCAGAAACCTCTTTGCCATGTGTAAATGTATGTGTGTGCTTGGGCAGCTTATGAAAATCTATGCATTATGAAAATCTAGACGAAAGAATGGCAAAAAAAAAAAAGTTTACAGAAAGTTTTTACCTGCCCTTAATAAATCACTCTCCAAACAGCTAGAGGTACAGACATATTGAATCATATCTCATCTTGGGACTGATGGCCAATCAGCTCTAGCTCTTAGCAAACAATTCTTCTCATTATTAACTACCTTCATAAAGTCCATATTATTTATATGTACAAGCACTTCCTAAAATCAGAGAGGATAACAAATGTTTTTCTGTTTAAATACATACATCTCAAAACAGGACCTGTATAGTAATTTGATTTGAGACTCAAGATTCTGGAACTGGCAGAAAACCTGAGAGAAATTTAGTCTGACTGGCTCACTTTCAGTTCTGAGGGGTGTATGAATGTAAGGGAGGGATTTCCTCCAGCCTACTCTGCTTCTCCTAGTTAAAATGCTTAACTCTGAATCCTATTATTTATTTACAGGTACAGCCTCATTTAGCTCAGGCTACTCTCAAGCCAGCCTTGTAGAGGACAACCTTGAACTACCTCTGACTTCAGAGCCTCTTGCCTCCACCTCCTGATGCTGCGATTATAGGAATGTACCATCACATCTAGCTTTTACGGTGCTGTGGATTGGGCTCAAAGCTTTATCCTAGGTAAGCGCTCTGCAAACTGAGCTACACCCCATTCTCAAGTCTCCACATTTCCTCAAGCCCATGAGTAATTTCACCTGACCAATAACAGAACTAAAAACATTTCCCCTAAAGGTTTACAGACAATAGTATATGATATATTGACATTTATCCTAAAGAAATGAAAAGGCCAGGCAGTGGTGGAACACACCTTTGATCCAAGCACTTGGGAGGCAGAGTTGGGCAGATTTTTCTGAGTTCAAGGTCAGGCTGGGGTCTACAGAGTGAGTTCCAGAGTGAGTTCCAGGACAGCCAAAACAAACAAAAAAGAAATGAAAATATATGTTCTTACAAAAAGATGTACATAAAGATTTGTGGCAATGAAAGGGTTAGACTAACTTTGTAACCTGTATGTCTTCTAAAACCTATAGTTTTGAGTTTTAGGTTCAGGTTAAGCTAAAGCTTCTTAGTACGTTTCCAGAGAACGAGAAATGTGACCCTATCAGTGAGGACAGATAGAAAAAAAGCGAGCAAGCAATGACTTTCACTCAGCAAAAAGAACGACCAGAACCTCGTCTTTGAGATAATGTTTCTTAGCAACCAACCCAGACGGCCCCAATTCTTCTTCTGAGTAGCTCCTGACCTCCAGCCAAGAGCCTGAAGCCCTAAACTTCAAAGATGAGCTAACCACCCCCACCTTTAATTGCAGCTGCATCCACACTTGGCAGGACTGGCCAAGCTTGAGCACCTAAGACTAACCAATTATCTTACTTTATAGTTTCCTTATCCAATCTTAAATTGCCAAAACTGCAACTTCAAATTTCCCACATTTTTTTCTTTTAAAAACCTAAGGCCTTTGTCTCTCAGTGCCGCTCTTTGCTGACCGGCAGGGGTGACCCCATTGTGCAATGGTTAAATTAAACCTCTTGCTTTTGCATCGAGTCGTGGTCTGTGTGAGTTTCTGGGAAGGGCGCGATCTTGAACTCCTGAGCTGTGAGACCCCAGGTCTTACAGCAACTTTGTATGTGATAGTCAAAAACTGAAAATAGCCTGATTCTCCAAGTGAATAAAGAAACAAACTGTAGTATACACATACTCCAGAACACACTCCTCGACAAACAAGAACAAATAATTGAAACACGAAGTTTGGATGGATCTCACAAGCTTTATGGGTGAAAAAGAGCTGATATCAAAAGAGCAGGACCTATGTTAATCTAGTTTGCTGGCATTTTTATCTGTTTGTTTATTTATTTGTCATATTCCCCAGACCTGGAGTTACAGGCGCGTGTGTGCTGCCTGGCGTAGGTTCTGGCAACCCAACTTCAGTCCTCCAGGAAAGCATCAAGCACTCTTAATTGCTGAGCCATCTCTCTAGCCCCTAGCTAACACTCATAAGATGCTTAAAATTACAGAACAGGAGGACACATTTGTGGTTGGTTGGTGGCAGAAAGGCTGACAATGAAGGTCCACAAAGTGGTTCCTATGTAGCTGTTTGATGTTAAACATCCCCCATAGGTTCTGTGTTTAAACACTTGGTTTCTGGGGGGATGTGAAACCTTGCTAGTTAACAGTCGAGCTCTGCTTCCCGTTCATTCGTGCTCCGGATCTCCCAAGATGTGAGCAAGCCAGAAGTTCTCATCTCTGTGCATAGAGCTGCCTGGGATGACAACCTTCCCCACCAGCATGGACCAATACCTCCCGAAATGATGAGCCAGAACCAGTCTTTCTTCTCTTGAATATTCTCAGTATTCTTCCACAGCAATGAGAAAGGTAACTAATACTGTGATCATTAAGCAGTTTGGTATCTTGACGTACACATGCAGAGAAATTTAAATTCAGGACATGGCTGCTCTGGCAAGAGATCACATCCAAAGACCTTCTAGGTCTGTGTGATCCGGCCGGAATACAAACACGCCTGTAATCCAGGAGACAGAGGCATGCAAATCTCTGAGTTCAAGGCCAGCCTGGAATACAGGAAGTTTTAGTTCCAGGCATGATGTACACACCTTTAATCCCAAACAATGAAGGTAAAATTAGTTTGTAGACAGAAGCACCCATGTTTGAAAGTGATGTCTAATTGAGTGGAAAAAAAAAAAAAAAGACTAATCAGAGAAAGATTTGACAGAATAGAATATGCCCAACTCTCACAAGAAGAGAGAGGAAAGGGATGCTACTTAAGGGGCAGAGAGAGAGAGAGAGGAGGCAGTTTTACCAGGACAGTAGTAGAGAGACTGGTTGCAGAGAGAAAACTCAGGTGAAGACAGAACAAGCCAGAGAATGAGAAGGAGCCAGAAGATTAGAAAATATTGCTGGAGTTAGTTTGAGGCCAAACAGAGCAATTCCAGGGCTAAGAGAAACCAAATTGGAGAGGAGTCAGTTTGGAGAGGAGTTTGAGCCAGAACAGCTGAATTGAACCAGAGAGAACAACTGAAGTTGGAAGGGACAAGAAGTGTGAGCTTATTAAGCAGTAAGTCTCTGAGGCCTAGGTTAGATTGTACAGAGGCTAGAAGCTTCCAGGACTAGGTCTAGGTTAGCAGACAGAGGCAGTAAGCCTCCAAGACAACAACTACCTCAGGCGAATAAAAGTTCTTGTTCTGAAAGACCCCAGCCTCACACTAAGTTAAACATAGCTAATGCCATTTTGTGAGACATCACTGTTTTGTAAAACTCTGAAGGCCAGATGAGAAACTGGAAAATTACTGAGAAATCCTAGCTGTGTCACCCACTTGGGATATCTGTGGTCAGGCTGCCCCAGTCATACTAAAAACAGTTTGTGTTAATCACTCTCATAAATATCTGTGAGACTGTTTCAGCTAAGATAGGGAAAAACAAAATAACAGGTGGCGGGCCACGTCAAGGGGTCATCCTACCCCCCTTGACCACCCAGTTCCTGGAATCTTGGTGCCCCTGCCAAACTTTGACGCAAATTGTGGTCTCGTGTAAACGTACCAATCAGCCCCCTGTAACCATGCCCTCTCGCTTCTGTACCAGTGCTTCTGCCTCTAAAACCCTATAAAAACCCCAGCTTCCCATCTAGGGGGCGCGCAGGGTTCTCTCGAGTGACCTTGCTGCCCCGAGTACTCGTGAATCAAAATAAAAGCCTCTTGCTGTTTGCATCCGAAGGGACTCGTTGTTCTTTGGGAGGGGGTCTCTCTGACGGAAGATACCCTCCGGGGATCTTTCAGTTCCACACACAAATGAAAACTTTACAGAAGGAAGAGCTGGTGAAGTGAAAAATGTCTTGTTTAACCACTATATTCTGCCAAAGTCGCTTTTCTGGTTTAGTGGTGGGCTACAGCTGTGTAAGACAGTGCCATTGTCTTACCAGCTGCAGAAGGCTATCTGGGAGTTTGGACAACATTTGCACTCTCTCCTGAGTCTACAATTATTTCAAAGCAGATAAGTCTCAGATGGGGAAGGGGGGTGCAAATGTTTATTTCCAAAGCATTCATAATTGTTCACATGCAAAGCAGAGTACACTGAGCTCTGTGTATGACTAGCCCCGATGGTCCTCATGAGCCTGAAAAGCTGATTCATTGAATCCACCCCATTTCATAGTAAGAAAAACAAGAGCCCACAGAGGTGGGTGTGGTGGCACACTTCTAATCCTTGTTCTCTGGAAGCTGAGGCAGGAGGACAGCCAGATTAAGGCTGGCTTAGCCTATGTACATACCGAGCTCCTAGACTTTCTGATTCTAGGCTTGCTGCTTTATCCATCAGCACATTGAAATACCTCTTCACCAGCTGATGCTCTCAAGGATTCAGCAACGGGAAAATAAAAGCCTTTTTTTTTCCCCCTGCCCCACTAAGCCTTCAAAGTAGCAGGCTGCCTTCCCAGGACTTCAAGCAATCTCCTGCCAAGGGTTCTGCTTGGCCAGAGGCTCCAAAGGAAGGCTAAAGACTTCAGGTGTCGTAGGTGCCATAAACTGAACACAGGGAACCCAGGGTCCCAGGGCATCTGATGAAAGAGTTGGCTACTCCCAGAAGGGTGTGTCTGTGTTGAAGGCAGGCCCTCAGAGGCCTAGGCTATGACAGCCTCTCTAGTGGCCACTATCTGGCGTGGGGACTTGAAACTACCTCCCATGGCAAAAACCAAACCACAAGGGCTGTGTCCTTTGTGGGGGGGCAGGAGATCCAGCACTGGTCCCTTTACTCTATTGCCATAGTGAGGGTACGGGATACCCTGAGAAAGGCAACCCCTAACAGCAAGGCCTACTTCTGCTTCAGCCCAAGAGATCCAGGGTTCCCTGATGAGCAACTGCAGGAGCTCAGCTCTTACCATCGGCAGTTCCCACGCTCCCTCAGCAGCCTCGGAGCCAGAGTGGGCAGCAGCCAGTGCCCACGCTCAGCCATGGCATCACTGGCTACATGGCCCCCTCTAGGTCTTGGGCTGAGTGTTTCCTCACAACTTCCGGAGTTGCTAGGAGACCAGCACAACCCGACACAGCACAGCCCTGCCTGGACCTGTCCAATTTGTCCCGCAGCGGTTGAGGAGTCCAGCATGACAGGGCTGAGCTAACATTCTGTGTCCGGGGGTGTGCCACTGGCCTAGGGGAGAAGGCTCCAAGCCTGGATTTAGTCAGATCTTATCCTGGCGGAAAGGCGCATTCATTTCCTACCAAGAAAGTTACTGGAATCTGAATGAGGATTGTGTTGTTATGTTGGTTTCGTTGATTTTTAAACAAATGTTTACTGTAGGGAAGCAACCAAGGGGGAAGGGGGGGAGGAGAAGAGGAAAGGAGAAAGGGACACACACAGAGACACAGACACAAAGAGACAGAAAGAGAGCAGCCGGCAGCTAGCAGGAAGAGGCTTTGGCACTTGTATTTAGTCACCCTTTGATGTCCAGCCAGTGTTCCTTTCAGTGCTTGTGGTTTTAGATTTGTCAACTTCAAGGCACTTTGGTGCACCCAGTACTGCCATCCCGATAACCTGGTAAGCAGGATTTCAAGTAAACATCAGTTACAGGAGAACGTATTTCTGTTTGATGTTTGCTTGCTACTTCAGAGTCCTGATTTTCAGGAAAAGTATTCCTTCCAGAAACTGCCCACTGAAGTGTCTTTTATGGGTTAGCTGCACACTAAAATTAGTGAGGAATACACAAACTCTCACAGACCACAACAAAAAGCCAGACACAAGCCCTTTAAACCACACAGAAGTAGTCATCATTTATGCCTTCTTTAGAGTAGAGCCACTGAGTTGCTATTCTTAATTATTTTAATGTTATTTATGCGTCAGCATTTGTCTGTGTCTGTATGTATATTTCCACAGAGGCCAGAAGAGGGCACCTGATCCTCTAGAACCTGAATTATGTGTGGTTGTGAGTAGCCTGACATGGGTGCTTGGCACTGAACTGTTCTCTACAATAGCAAGTGCGCATTAACTGCTAGGATGTTAGCTATTCTTTTGGTCTTTCCACCATGAATTAAAGCAACACATGGACCTTATCACTCAGCTACCTGCTCTTAAACTCTGCAGCCTCTAGAACCATGTACCAAAGTAAACCACTATTCTTTACAAATTACCCAGTCTCAGGTATTCTGTTATAGTAACAGAAAAGAACTGAGATCAAACGGTGTTCTTAATGCCATCATCTTGGGGGCAGGGCACAAATATTCAGAACAAAGCACATAGAAACTTTCAAGGAATCTCTAGAAACGTTGTTTAACTTTGGGTTGGGCCGTCTAAGGGCTTAGGGAATGGGACCAGGACAGACAGACATAAGTTAAAGTAAGGCACTATACTTGCTCTATTCTTCATGCCATCTCAGGCTTCATTGGATGGCTGCAGAGCCTAGCCTGTGCTCTTCAGAGCCCATTGCATGACATAACCATGGTGAAAAGAAGTCCCAGACACAAAGTAAAACAAAACAAAACAATCAACAACAGTAACAAAGCAAACAAACAAACAAAAAACCTTTTCAATGGCTACAGGCCCTTTCTTAAAATAAAACCAAATAAATAGACAGATTTCCTATAACAAGTACAATATAATTTAAACCTGAAAAGCCCATTTGACAGGTTTCTGTTGTTGCAATTAAGCAATTTAATCTAAACTACTTCAGGTCTTGATTTCAGCCACGGTCACCCTAGTCTGTTGTTTTGGGACCGTGTTGAGAGAGAAAGGCATGTTAAGCAAGCTGCCCGCCTCCCTGGCAGAACAGAGCCAGGGAGACACACTCACAGTGACCTATGTCCTCCGTCAGGCCTCACCTTCTCACAGTGGATTCTACAAAGAACTCATTGAGGGACTAATGCCTTGATTAGATCAGAGCTCCTCTCTGGGGATTAAGCTTTCTGCACAAGAGTCTTTAGAGGGCGGGAGAGGCCAGTCATACTGGTCGTAGCATGTTGTTCTGCCTTTAACACTGAAGGTCTGCTGCCACTGAGTGCCACATCGGAAGTATGCGCTTCTCTCACTGGATGGCTGGACTGTTGGTGGCTTCCGGGAGGGAATGGATGGAACCTTGGAGTCTCAGGTTCTGCTTCCCTCAGGAATGGGCTAGAGCATGAAGAGCCAGGTTCATGCACAAGACTTCCGGCCTCTCCAGGGGTGTGGAGAAGAGTTTTCCCACTCTGCTGCAATTCGCTCTTTTTGATGAGATCGCCAGTACCAGATGACAGTGTTAAAGCTGGCGGTGATACTGCAGTGTTATGACCCTTCAGTTATGCTGCCATGCTAATAGCAGAGGGTATATGGGCAGACGCCCGAATGCAGGTCCAACGGCTGTTCCATGGTGGTCAGTGGCTTGCAGCGGTTGAGCAGGCTTCAGTGACAAATTCTTTGGGAAGAAGGGGAGTCCTTCTTCCCCCAGAATAAATAACTAGTCTCAAGGAGGTTGTGATGGAGGAACGGAGTGAGACAGAGAGTTTGTTTTGTGAGTCAGGGACATTATAAACCTTGGGCAGTGGGTGGGGTTTCGGGGATGCGTGTGTTTGCTTTGATGGAGCTAGGAGTGCCAGAAATACTTCAGCACAGTCCTGTCATAAGAAGGGGGGGACACAGAACTTAATTATCCTATGGGCAGCAGGGGGTGGGGGGAGGAGACTCCAGGTACAGTAAAAGGTCATTGGTAGAAAGCTAAGGTACCAAGACATCTCATCAGCGTGGAGGCATTTCCAGGAATCCCCAGGTGCACAGTAAACGGGTTTCTTGTCAGGAAAGGGTTGTCCCTGTAGTCTCCCTGAAGGCTGTGTGACACTCTTTAGAGGATCTGGGGCTTCCCCTGATCAGGTGGCGAGGAGGGAGGCCTAGATGAGGAAGGGAGCCAGCACCAAGCTCGGGAGCCTACGGGCAATGCCAGACTTCAACCTTATCAGCAGAGTCCAACAGTAGCGCTGTTAGAAAGGATGCAAATGGAATCTGTATTTCCCTCTAGCCTAGAGCCCACATGGTTTCTGACCGTATTTCTCGAGCCGGTTTGGAATTGGTATCCACCCTTAAGCCTCCTGAATTGAGCCAGATTTGCTCCGTTAACTTTAAAACCATTACTCCATGGTAGGGCACTTGCCCAGCATCTGAGGGTTAGGTTTAATCCCCAGCAAAAGAAGGGAAGAAGAAAAGGAAGGAGGGAGGTAGACAGGGATGGGCTTGGGCAGCTCCAGCTGTCTGATAAATAAATAATCCCTCAGCCTCACTGAAGAAAGTTCTAGAATCTTCAGGACTGGAGAGTGCCTTAACTGCTTTGAAACCTACCCTGAGCTGGCTCATGCCTAGCACTGGGTGTTCCACTGAGCATCAGGTGGGACCCCAAGAGGAAAGGACAGTGACACTACCTCTACCCAAAATAAACATCTTTCTCTGTTTGCATTCACACTAGAGATCGATTCAAAACACTATGAAACATAGTGTTTCAAAAAAAAGTTGAATATAGTTACAGCATGCCCTGGCAATTCGACTCCTTCATATAAAAGCAATAAATATAGTGCTAAAACTTAAAAAGAACTCAAATCCCCTATGTATGAATCCATAACCAACGGACTATTACTCACCAACAGAAGGAAGTGGGTACTGGTGGATGCTATGATGTGGGTGTGTCATGCATACAGCAGCCAATTCAAAGAGGCCAGACAAAAATAGGGCACATGTCAAATGAAGCAAATAAAATAAGGAAACCTTTTTTTTTTTTTTTTTTTGTGGACAGAAAGCAGATTGTTGGCCTCCAGAAAGGAGTAACTTAATGGTACACAGTTTCCTCCTTGCTGATAAGAATGTATTTTGGAACCACATAGGAATGCTGATTGCACAACACTGAGAATGTAGGAAAGGCTACAAAAGTGTTCACTTTAAAACGCTTTATTTTACATCGATACAAATGTAAATCAATGCAAATCCCGGGGTAAATTTAAAGATGGGAGGTGGATGAGAAGGAAATGTACAGATATAAATGCTCTGAAGATCTTTTTTTCCCTTTCTCAAATATGATTTCTGTTTTTAGCCATATACCATGTTAAGTGAAAATTCAATTATGTGAAGAATTTCTGTGGAGAGAGAGAGAGAGAAAAAAAAAAGAATTAGCCATCACAGGTGCTTCTTGTGTCAGTTAGATAACAGGATAATCGAGCATGGTCGGCTCTCAGGTGGTGTCAGCTGTGGCCCCAAGCCTGAGGATTGTCTATGCCTGTCACTCAGCCACGCAGCAGACGGGTGGCTTCAGCCTCTGTCCTTACTACTCTCCTATAGGGCCGGGGCTGGACAATCCATAGGTGCTGGATGCTTGGCATTTCTAATCAGATCTTGTATTTAAAAAAGTGTGTGTTATTCTCTAGAAATGCCATGTGTACACACACACAGTGCTCCTTTATGAACGAGCCATTCTGACACCTGTTTTAACGAGGGAAGGCCCATCATGTCATGCTTCCAGAGCCTCAGAGGTGCCCATGTGATAGAAAATGTCTCAAATGAGAAATGCTTAATAATTGAAGGGGAGAGATCAGAAGAACCTGGATGGGGGGAATCCCAAGGGATGGTTAGAGCCGGGGAGAAGAGCTTGGCTGTTGTTGGCTGATAGCGATGAAACAGGCTTCTGTTCTCACTGGCCTCTCTGTTTGAGGCAGAGGATTAATTGTTTAAGTAACAATATTCTTGGGAATGGCTCTAGGGTGCTTTAGAGTTCCAAGAGATATTTACCGTGCCAACCCCTTTTTGCAGACACCCAGTACAAGGTTTATAAAACAAAACACAATCACCCAAAGTCAGCCTCATCCTTCCCATGCCCTCATCCCTGCAGCATCTCTCTTGTCTTCTCCATTCTCTTTTTCTGCCTCCCCATTTTTGTCCTGAAAAGAAAAAAAATTGTAGTGAGTGTTTGGATGCTCTGTTCCTACCCCTGGCTTCCTCTGCCCAGCAAAACATATTACACTATAGATTTTGCTTCTCCTCCTCCTCATCTTCTTCTGTTTGTTTGTTTGCAGTGACCTCTAACCATAAAATTATTTCATTGCTGCTTCATAACTGTAACTTTCTATGGTTACGACCGGGGTGTGGTGGTGTATGTGCTCAGGGAAGGAGAGGCAGGTAGAGTTCTGTGAGTTTGAGGCCAGCCTGGTCTACAAAGCGAGTCCGTGATAGCCAAGGCTACAAAACAAACAAACAAACAAACAAACAAACAAACAAAGTCTGTCTCCAAAAATCAAAACAACAAAAAATATGAATCGTAATGTATCTGTTTCTTGACGGTCTTAGGCCACCCCTGTGAAAGGCTTGTTCGACCCCAAAGGGGTCAAGATCCCCAGGTAGAGAAACACTGCTTTAAAGTTTGATGGCCACTGCAGCAGACAGAAATACTCTGAGCAAAATAAAAGCCCAACCTAGGGAACGACGTATGCCTTGACATAAACCGTAAGTTTTACAAAATAAAGGAAGAGTGTAAGAAATATTAAATATGGCTATCTAAAAATTTAACTTGTGTTTGGGACAAGGGATTCAAATATTTATAACCCCTTTATTTTAAAAGACTTTTCATGAGAATATTCTAACCTGCCCCACTGTTACATAAAGGCCCTCTGTTGTATTCCAGGGATTTGCCATCTTGGAGCAGTGACCCCTTTTCCTTCCTCCTCATTTGCTGTGTGCACATTATTTCCAGACTGGCCAACTGAATTGACACTGTGAGGCTGGATCCCAGCCAATGGGGAAAACACACAGTCACCACCTGGGTTGGCATAAAAACCAAATGTGCTTACTGCCCCTGCTGGACCTGGTAGTACATGCCGTTAGTCCCAGCACTTTGGAGGCGGAAGGCAGGTGCCCCTCTATGAGTTCAAGGCCAGCCAGGTCTACACAGAAAATTCCTGGACAGTCAGGGTTACATGGAGAAACCCTGTCCTAAAACAACAGCAACAATGAAAAGGAGCAGCGGTGTCTTTCTTTGCAGCCCAGATGTATCTCTGACAAGAGGAGCATCAGGAAACAGACGCGGTCAGACCGAGGAGTCCAGTGATGGCCTGTTGGCAACTGTTCACGTTTGCCCAATATTTTCCTGAGTTTAACCAACATTTATTAAACCCCCTCTCCAGGACACTATCCAAATACTTTGCTCTAGGGGCTGGGGTTGCAACTCAGTGGTACAAGATTTTCATTGCATGGATGGGACCCTGGACTCCATCCCAAAACAAAACAAACCGACAACAAAATAGTAGAACACACCATCAATGAACCAGAAACAGGGCCATCACCACATAAAAACGTTGCTGCCATCTTGACCTTAGAACTCTTGCCTTCAGTGCTGTAAGAATTTTTCTGCTGTTTGTAAGATACATGGTTTAAGGGGTTTTGTTACAGTAGCTGAGATAAATGCAGTGAGGCTCACAGGATGGAAGACTCATTGTCATTCTCCTATCAAACTTTACAAAGGTAAGGTTTACTCAGATTTTTTTTTTAAATTGACTTTTATGCCTCCTGGAAAAAGGAAGAGAAAATACAATGTACAAAATTAAATTGTTTTTCAACATGAGAAACTATGCTGCCTGACTGGACTCTTACTCAGCCTCTATCTCTGCTTATCTTGAAGACCAGATGGCCAGGTGACACATGGGAGGTGGAGACAGAAGGATTGAACTAAGGCCATACTCAGTTACGTTGTGAGTTTGAAGTCAGCTTGGGATACAAAAACTTTGTCTCAACAAACAAACAACAACAACAAGAAAGCTGTTCTGTGTAGAACGAAATCTACACCTACCAACATTTGTTAGATAAATAATAATCGCAGCTTTGTTCTCTCATGTGTTTGTGCCCGGTGTTTCTGCCACACCACATCCCAGAAGTAAGGAGACCAGTGGCTGTGGATCCAGAACTCTGAAACCATGAGCCAAAATAAACCATGAGCCTTTCCTTAGTCTGTTTTTCTTGGTGTATATTTAATTGCTACACACAATTGACTAACATAATTATCCTAACTCCAGCCCGGGTATCTTCTGGTCTCCTACCATATCCCTTGTCTAAATAGCCACACTGGGACTGACAAGGCTCACTTTGACCTATGGCTTCCTTCATATTTTTTTTTCTTGACTCTCCCTCAGGATGAGAGAAGAGGCAAACTAGCTCTCATTTCAACAGCTTCTACTGGCGAAATGACTCATTAAAGAATAACTATGTTCTTGTGTGGCTTGTTCAACCTGATTTCCCAACGCCCAGGAAACCAGACAGCTCAGAGATTTTGCAATATGCTGGCATCGCCTCGCTGAGTTGAAAACCATCTCCAAATAACCCAAACCTCAGTCACTTCTACAAACTACATCTGGGGGAGGGGGTGGGGGAAGGTTTCATGTCAGAACACGAGAAATGTTCCCAGCCTTGAAAACTGTTGTAATGCCACAAGTGTTTTAAGCAAATTTGTCACTTCCTTCTGTTTCTAATAGATAAGAGTCAGCATAGGTACCAGGTTTATTTGGGTTTCAGTACTAGCTTTGCTTATGACAGGCCATAGGAGGCTGAGTTGCTCTGAAAACCTCTGTTTCTGTTTTCTCATTTTGAGGGTAAAGAAAGAATATTATGTACATAGGGCCATGGGGAGGGGCGAATGAAGAACAGAAAGTCCTCTGTCTAGACATGTACAGAGAACATATTATGTAGATATCTGCTTTTATTCCCCAGTCCTCCTGGGGATTAAATCCAGGTAGAACATTAGGCAAATGCTACATTCCCCCAACTCATGTTTTTGTTTGCTTTTATGGGGCCAAAGGGTGAAAGATAGCTTAATGGTTAAGAACACTGGCTACTCTTCCAGAAGATCTGGGTTCATTTCCTAGACAGCAGCTGTAGTTTTAAGGGGTCTGATGCCCTCTTCTGGGCTCCACAGGTACCACACACACACACGGTGCACAGATATACAGTTGTACAGGCAAAACACCCATAAACATAAAATAAAGTTTAGAAAATGAAGGCTCAATATGTAGCTCAGGCTGGCCTTGAATTTGAGGTCCTCCTGTCTCAGGCTTTCAAGTGTTGGAATCACAGGCATGTAAATCCACCACAGCTGGCTTCTTTTCTCTTTTTTCTCCCTTGCCTCTTTATTCACTCACCCCCAAACATTTGTTCCTTAGTTAGATGCTCTAGGCTAGCATGCATAAAGCCCTAGGTTTGAGTCCCAGCCTCGGTGTGGTGAAAACACTGTGTTTGTTGTTTCAGGAGAGGAAAGGAACAAGCCAAATCGTTTTTCCCTTCCTCATTTTTATGTTTTTTTTTTCCTTAAAACCGAATACTTATGCGTGGGAGGGGAAGGGGAAAATGAGAATATCTAGAGAAGGATTCTCTCAATATAGAAGCATTCTAAAGCAGACTAAAGACATAGCCTAGATCACAAAGATGATACTGGAGAAGCCATGAAGTCGCAGTAGAGAGGGCTTCTTCTCTCATAGGTAAGAAGGAAGTGTCAGATCTTCTGGCACTAGATTTAGGGATGGTTGCGAGCCGCCATGTGGGTGTAGGGAATCAAACTTGGGTTCTCTGTAAGAGCAACAAGTACTCTTAAGCAACAAGCCATCTGTCCAGGCCCCACAAAGAAGTTTGTATTATCTCACTGTGAGTTTATTGTCAAGGGAGCAAGGGAGGCGAAAATAAATGCTTCTGTGGATCTTGCATCACTCAGGGCAGTAGACACATAAAAATATTTATAAATAACGTATTTAAATTACTAAGGTATAGTGGCACATTTTGCAGAACATCTTTAAGTTAAACAATAGGAAAAAAAAACAATTGGGAAATAACTTCACCCTGAATTTATCAAAAACTAAGCAAGTCTTAGGGCTACTTGCATTTTTTTTAGGCTCTTGAAATATTAATGTAATTAAAAATCACAAAACACATTAACTCAATTTTTAAAGCATGTGCGTGTGTGAGCGAGCATGCTTGTCTCTGCTTACACTGCAGGATCATAGGACAACTTTCGGGAGTGGTTTTCCTCTTCCACTGTGGGCTTCTCAGGTCCTCAGGCTTGCAGGGCAATCATTTTTACCTGCTGAGCCATGTTTTATGGGGCATCAAGGCACCCCAAATCTAGTAACTTAATACACAGTCACTTATTTCCTGGGCAGAGCTCTTTAGCATGGCCCAAAACCTCTCTTATGAGGCCAAAAGCTGTATTCATCTGGGATGGCTTCTTCTTCACCGGGGGTCACATGATGTCTTACCATTCTTTAACCTAACCGAGTTTCTGTCATGGTGATTGGATTCCAAAGAAGGTAATGGGGGGAGCTGGCTCCCACCTAGTCTAAGAGCATCAGAACTGGGTTGGCTCTGTCCGACTCTGCTGGTGAAGGTAGGCCAAGATGGCAGACCAGCTCTGGGAGTGGGGGTGGTATGGGCGTGGCTGGGGGGCGGGGGAATAAAGTTAAACTCTTTTTGATGAGCTGAGCAGCATGAATCTTCAAAAGGAATCAGACTGATTGGCAGTAGCCCTGGAAGCTACACAGGGTTAGTTAAGAGTGTGCTCTTTTGCTGGGTGTAGCTCAGTGGTTGAATGCTTGTCTAGCCTACATGAGGCCTTGGGTGTATCATAAATGTTTACAGTGAACACATGATAAAGGTACACAATGACTATGTAATAAACCTTGAGTGTGACGTCAGCCTTCTGAATTTAAGTTGGAGCCTGTGAAAAGCAGATCTTGAGCTCCAGGATAGCCTGAGCTATCCAATAATTTCCAGAACAATCTAGGCCACTAGTGATACCATGTCCAAAAAAAAAAAAAAGAATGTTAAAATAGTGATTGGAAGAGTTCTCTTCCTTTCCCACTCCCACTCCTGCCCAACAGTCTTAGAATCTGGGAAGGAAATTCTTCATTTCTGAGTCCTGACGTCAGCAAACATCAGTGATTATTCATCCTCAAGTGCTCTTGTTCTTGTTGGATGAAAACATCTGACTGGATGTACAAAGCGGTTATCAGAAAGCCCCCTGTCTCCTTCCTAGGGCGTGAGCCTCCATCATAGAGATGCTGACCTTGCCAAGCCCCTGCCTTTCCCAGGGCTATTTGCCTGCACGCCTGGCAAGCCCGGGATTCACCCTGGAGATAAGGGTGGCATCTCGCCGGCAGCTGAGATGATTCTATGGCAATTAAAATAATAAATCCATTACAGGTACAGGCAGTTTGTCCCATAGACTAGAAACAAGGAAGTCCTGAGGAGCAGAGAGAAGCTGATCAGAATTGGGCCAAAAGTTCATGGATGTCACTGCCACGTGGAGAAGATGGAACAGAAGGGCAGTAGGCCAGGCTGTGCCAGGCATCCTTATAAGATGGAAATTACTGTGGGATTTCATCGTTTTCTCTTGGGAATGCACATTGTTTTTTTTTTTTTTTTTTTAAACCTGTTGATTTTTTTTGTCATCAGGACATTCTCGTTCTGTCATTGTGTTTAGAACATTTTTTAAAATGCTGGTCTGGTCAGCTGTGCTGCTAAGAGGAACCAAGAATTTTTGTTGTTGTTGTTGTTGTTGTTGTTCAGCTCAGGCCAGAGATTTAATGGGGAGGCATACAGAAGAAATAGTAAATAAGCCTCATTGGGAAGGTATACTGAGGACAAGTGAACTGGAAGCCGGTGTGTAGACAGATTCATTCTCAAATCTGTCTCTGTCGGTCCCTCTCCCACAGTCTGTAGCTATTTCAGTGGTTCAGTCTGAAAGATCCCCGGAGGGTATCTTTCGTCTGAGAGACCCCCTCCCAAGGAGACTAAGATGGTGCAGGGCTGGGGGACAGGTAGGGTAGTTGCG